>NC_140607.1:39083741-39393741 GCF_057381915.1 Diplotaxodon limnothrissa
CAGATAACGGCTGGTGAACAGTGAGTCTGAATGGCTTTCAGAGCCATGTTTGTTTCTTTAGCGTCTTTTTCTGCATTTCCCTGATTTATAAGGCTTAATCATTAGATATGAGCCCCTCTGCAGGCTTTCTGGAAATTGGGAGGTGTCTTGTTTTAGCCGGAGGATGAGGGATGCACCAAGGCCCAGGACAGGATAGAGAAGGATCCACAGGGTCACAGCGTTCCTCACGCCGGGGGTTATTGACCCTGTGCACGAGACAATGCTAACTTCCTGGTTTGAGACCGGATGTGGGGTTGTGCATTTCTGGTAGCTTTACTTTGCGGTCAATCGCTTCTGCAAAGATATATCCTCCACAATCATGTCCAAAACTCGAAAACGGAAAGATGGCGTTAAGTTACAAAGAGAAGGTGGGAACACTCACCGCTGCTGTGTCATAAAAAATCTAATGATCAGTTTAAAGCGTTTAGATCGATCAGCTGTTTACATCACTCAACACAAGCAGAACTGCATCACTGCAGCAGAAGACACATCGTCCACATTCAGAAGCACATCTCTGTATAGTGACTGGTCTCATGATCTAAACAGGCAAATGTTCAGCATTCAAACTACAGGTGAAGAACAGTCAAACCAGATGTTTCCCCGTTATGTTGATATCAGCTAGTCCAGTACACACCTACACAGCATGTTAACAAACCCTGAAAACAGCCACACAAAATGAATGATTGTAATGGTTTCTATACATTAGTATGTAGGAAGGGTATGTTGTGACTTACCTTCAAAATTACAGCGGTCCCTCACTATAACGCTCTTCACCTTTCACCTCGCTGTTTCGCAGATTTTTTTAGTGCAAGTTTGCTGCTTATTTTTACAGCACATTGTGTCCTGCGTCCTGATCGCTGCAGACGATCTCCTCTGTGACGTCTCTCCTGTACAGTACAGAATCGCTGCATCGATGCTAGCAGTGTGACTCTGCAGTGCAGCGCTGTATGTCCACGATGTCCACCAAACGTTTTGCACCGTCAAAAATAAAATTGGCTCCTTGATTTCACCTCTCGCTGGTTATTTTTAGAACATAACACCCGCGATAAACGAGGGACAGCTGAGAAATATAACATTTGAATCCATTTTCTCTTTTGCTCTGAGGCGCGGGGGAAAATATCGACAAGTCGATGAACATCATTTACAGATATGTTGGGTAAATGCCCGAGACATCTATAGAAATGTAAATCGCCGCTTGATTCATTCATTTGGTTAACTTGTTTTGGACCGTAAACCAGGCGCGAATACGACACCGGAAACAAAGCTCCCCACAGGAGTTTCCACACCGGACGTAGCATATGCTAACGTGCACATAGTCAATCTACTGTTCGTATCAGCGCGAGGCTCTGCTCAGTGTGGGCCTTTCTATCACAGACAGAAACACTGATGCACAGCAGCACACAGTAAAAGAACACAAAAGGAGATTGTTGTCAGACTCATGTTTCATGTGTGGACCAGAGCAGCTGATACACGTGTTGATGTGAGAAAGGTTGGTGGAAAGTTTCCCATGATGCCTCACTCTTTCTGGCCTCTCCTGCTTTGTCATGCTGAAACGTCTGACTTGTTATTCTTTATTTAACATCATGTTTTGTGTGTCTCCTTCAGGAACTGACCAATCAGTAGTCAGGATGATGCCCAAGGTAAACCACACCTTTCTTTTGCTGATAGTTGTCGGGGGGGAGGGGGGGCGTGTTGTTGAGATGCTGCAGCGTGACGATGTTTCTGCTGAATGATCACGATGCTCAACAATAAAAACCAACAAGCGTTCTCCTGGTGGTTCAATAATGATGTTCCAGCTCAAAGATGAGTCGATGTTTGGTGTTGAAGTCCAGAGGTGCACGAGGAGGCGATGCTGAAGGGAGGATTTACATCTGGGCTGGTTTTTAATTTAACAAATAAAGTCACAGAACAATTCCAGCTTGGAAATAATAAAGCTGACAGAAGAAGCAGAACAGTGAGGACGTTTCTCCTGCTCCTTTAGGAAGGAAAGGTTCAAGTTAGGCTCTGGGTAAGAGGCAGTAATAGTCCTCACAAAGACACAAGAACAAGCGCGTGTGTGTGTGTGTGTTAGCAGCAGCTGGCGCAGACGTCTCCGGGGAGTGTGTTGTCGCTCAGAGGCACCGGCGTCCCAGGATCCCCTGCTGCTGCCATCGTGGTGAGATAAACACACCGTGATCGCGCTCTCGTACCCTTCAGATTAATCTGGAGGTAATAATCTGTAATCCCCCCCCGCTCTCCCCAGGCCAGAGTGGAGGACGGGGTTATCGGCTATAAGGACTTGGCAGCCTTACCGAGAGACAAAGCCATCCTGGACATCGAGAGACCCGATCTGATGATCTACCAGCCGCACTACAGCTACAGTCCTCTGGAGGTGACGTCTCCCTCCGGTCATAGTTTAGAGATTCCTGCTGACAGCTACAGTGGTGCTCTCTGGACGTCCTGCCTGATGGGGGCGCTGTTTAGATGAGGCACCGTGTGGAGCTCTGGCCTGGAAACATGTTCTCTAATATTATCCTGTTTCAGCTGAAGAGGTGGAGCCGATAGCTCCAGTTTGTCATTATTAGCGTGTTCTAACGTCACTGCAACCAACCGCCACAGTCAGCTGCGTCTTCTGCACGCGTGCTGGAGTTATTGTTTCAAAGCAGGCGTTTAAATACAGTCAGATCTTAATATCATCCTGTAAAACTGAAGCACATCACTGATGCTGGATTTGTAAAACAAAACAAGACAAAATTATTTGTTGTTGTTTTTTGTCTTAATGATTATTTTAGCTGTTTAGCTTCATTCACTCCTTTTTAGTGAGGACTGTCTCGTGGGCGCCCTCTAGGTGAACTGCAGCCGGTGGGTCTGACGGGAGGAGACTCTGGAGCGGGCGGTGGTCGTATCATTGTTTAGTCATCGTGACTGTTTCTTCTTCACAGCTACAGATACTAAAGCTCAGATGTCCTTAGTGCATCTTTTGGTTGCTGGTTTGACTTTTCACAAGCAGCACGGCTCCGACATGCAGCTCAGAGACGACTGAGACGGATTAGAAGTCTTAATTCTGAATGAGCAGGCGTTTGTAGAAGCTATTATTTAACTTTGAGTTATTTAAATGGTGCAAATTTACTAAAAACTAAGTAAAGTGCAGATCCTGCTGGTTTCACTGTCCTTATAATGCAGCGTGTGATCAGATGTTTATGTGTAGCTAAATGCTACAGAAGCATTTAGCATCTACAGGGTCGGGCAGCTTGTAAAGTCCTGTTGTTCCATAGTTTCTTCTCGGTGCTTCCGGGACCTTTGTAGCTCAGCGCAGAGCCGGAGTCGTGGAAACCAGACGGCGTGGCAGCAGGTCGCTGCTCTGACAGTCGGCTGGTTAGCTCTGCGTCTGGCTGCAAACACGGACATCAATCTGCTGCTTAGAGAGCTGACAGCTCATGAAAACAGCTGAGCCCAGTGTGTGTGTGTGTGTGATTGTATTTTGTGGTGCAGATTGGGTCAGACAAAGAGAGATTGTGTGTCAGAATGCTTTTTGTGTTTTGTGTGCTGCACCTTCTTTCATCTGTTTTGTGGGGTTTTCGGTTGTTTTCCTGTTTTTGACTGTCCAGCACAGCGATCAGTGATTTCAGTCACAGTCTTGTGGTTACTGCAGACTGATGACTGAAACAAACAAAAGGCACTTTTTAAGCTCATGACACACGTTTGCTGCAGCTGTTGTCACAGCATTCAGACTGCACAGGTCTCCCCTGAAAAAGCTCCCGTTTGTTTTTAACAGCAGAGCCAGCCGAAGGAGGAGACTTCAACAAAGAGCTAAATGCTAAATGTTGATCATCTGCATATAAATGCACATTTACCTAAATGCGCCCCCTGCTGGGAGCCTTGTGGCCACTGTTTAAGTGCAAAGACTGAATTCTTTTAAGGAATCTGATTTCGGAGCTTCAGGTCTTCGTCTGCACTGCTGTCATCATCCAACTCTTTCTTTACTCTAAACAAATGCTTCTCTGATTTATGCTTCACATCACGTTACCGTGAAGCATTTCTGTGTCTGGATTTAATCGTTGGGTGTAAAGAACACTGCCACCTTCAGGTCAAAGTGTAAATTGCAATGTAATCCTCTAGAATTGACATTTGGTGCAATCGTTTAAAAAAAAGAAACGACTTCAGTGTCAGAAGCAGAGTTTGTGTTTGTGGAGCTTCGTCTTCATTCTCTGAATTTATTTTTAGCTTCGAGCGTTTCATCTATTTTTGCTTTTTTCTCCCCAGAGGTCCTTGTCTCCTCGCTCCATCTCTCCTCCTCCCTCCCCAGAGGTAAGACCCCCCCCCCCATTCTTTCTTTACATATCATCATATAGTTTATATTAGTTTCTTCCTGTTTACACTCAGAGACCTCTGCAACAAAACAAGCACTAGTGATGAGGTCAAAGGTCAGATCAGAGCCCTACAATGAAAGTGAGATATGGAAATGCAGACAATATAGGGTCTCATGACAGAAGCAGATCTCAGATGCTTTGTGGGCGTGTGACTGTGATGGGTTGTTATTAGCACAACATCGTCCTGTTGTTGTCTCAGACCAGCTTCTGTGAAAGTGATCCTGACGCTGAAGCATCTCAACATTAATGTGGTTCTGTTGGCATGTTTAACGAGGTTGTAGTCAGGAACATAGTGGAACCTCAGAAATGATGATGTCAGCGAGGAGGTCGTATACATCCCAGCGGTCACTGAGAAGGTTTGATGCTTCTTTTACAGGTTTCAGCTTCTAAACAACCTTTCGAACAGTTTAGGGATGATGTGTGTGAAGTTCTTTGTTTGAGGCTTACGAGGCTGCAGTAATCGGTTCGGACGGCATCCTTCCAGGCATACTCAGATTACTTAGAGTCATATTTTGGGTAGCTCTTCTTCACACTGACTCTGTTGGTCATTTAGAGCATTGACGAGGGGCGTCCTAAGAGTCACTGCGTTTCTTTTAAGGCTGTAAAGTGTTAGTTCAAGGAATCCTCGAGGAGGTTGAAGTCATGTGAAGTAGTTTCTCATAAGTTATCTTTAAACGAGGCTCTAGTTATCAATCAGGAGATCCTAAAGGTCTCTTAGGTGCTTCTACTAACACTAAAAGAGGTTCTTTGGTTAATGAGGGACGACCGTGTCTTCAAGGTTTACTCTGTAAAGGTTCAAGAGGCCTCCAATTCTGATTGAGGACCATTAAGTAGTGGTAGTAATGGAGGAGGTCTTGCTTTGATGGTCGTATCGATGCAGTTGGCATCATGTCTTAGAAAGTCCTCATGGGGATGCCCTGCATGTTCATTAGAAGGTTCTGAGGAGGATCACCGGCTCTGCCTTCACATTTCCCCACCGACACGCTTTTAAAATACCGTCCTCTGTGTTTCCAGAATCTGTCCAAGGAGACAAGGGAGTGGCTTGAGAGCCGATCACCTGGAGGGTCCTCGCCTGGTTCCACCATCCCGAGCACCAGAACCCACAGCACACACACCCCGTCAACGCCAAACACACCAACCACACCCAACGCACACTCGTCTGGTACTGTGAAGAGCACCGTGCAGCATTTCCACAGGCCAGGTAAACACGAGCTTCCACAAGCCGGACTCACCCCACTGACTGTGGGGAACAGTACTGAAGGGTGCAGATGTAGCTCCATCAGCTAGGTTTTCACCCAGTTAGCAACAGCATCTCCATCAGGTGACTTATTTCTTCAAACACGTGTGTTTACCCTGTGGGAGGGGCTACAACGAGAAATTCAGAGATTCCCAGATGAGCTTCAGTGATTCGTCAGCACAGCATCCACGTCTGAGACGTGTTAGCCGCTAATGTCAGGACCAGAAAAGACAACTATTGGGATTATTAGTTGATTTGTGAGCAGTGAAACTGAATTAGAGTTTGTGCACACAGACCGCCTCCAGATGCTGATGACGTTTGGTCCACATCTGGAGTTCTCTATGTCCCACTGTGCTGACTAAGAGAGTCCAGTTTGCACCGTACATGCACCACCAGTCAGGTGTGCTGTGATACTTGGACCACACGTCATTAACCAACGAAAAGATCTGCACCTGAAACTCAGTCAGACCCAAGAAGTGCAACAAGTCCCAGATGTGCCGTCCTCTGGAGCTCATGTTCACCCTGTGAACCAGTAATTATTGTTTAGCAAGCAAAGAAGAGCACAGGTGTCACACATGTGATTTTATTGTTTTCAGAAAATGGTACCAACATCTACAAGAAGCCTCCCATCTACAAACAGGGTGAGTCACTGAGGTTCAAATCGATTTCAGAATAAAAGCTGCAATAAATGTATCGCTGAACATAATGAAAACAGAGTGAATGTGGGTCAGCTGCTGTCCTGTGAACAGCACGCCGCCTTTCACTGTGTTTAATCTGCTTTAACATGCACTGTGCATGTGTGTGTGTGTGTGTGTGTGTGTGTGTGCACAGATGTGTCGTCCTCTTCGGTCCCTCAGGGGAAACACATCGAGGATTTGATCATCGAGTCTTCAAAGTTTCCTGCAGCTCAGCCTCCAGACCCGAACCAGCCCTCCAAGATTGAGACCGACTACTGGCCCTGCCCCCCCTCGCTGGCCGTGATTGGTATGACCCAAACACACACACACACTCGTGCTTTCATATCTTAGTGAGGACATCTAAGTGACACGATGCTAGCCGCTCACTCTGGCCTAACTGTAACTCTGACACTTACACTTTGAGCCTCAAACATGCTTCAGACTCGTCAGCATTTAGTCCCCACAACTATAGTTGCATGGCAATTTCTGGTCCTCACAATGATGTTTAAACAAATGCATACATACACACACTCTGATCAATGAGACGCACCTTGTGCTACATTTACAGCTCATTACGAAAGTGGGATTTTCCAGGTTTTCATCTAAAAATCACGTCTGGCTTTAAATCCTGATTATTCCTGCTTCTTGTCACGTATTCGTCTCACTGTTCCCTTGGCTCCTCTCTTCTTCTCTCCTTTCCATAACTCCTCTCCTCTCAGCAGAAAAGGAATGGAAGAGGAAGGAGCAGAAAGTCGAGGAGGAGGAGGATGGAGAGCTGGATGATGAGCTGTGGGGACTCAGAAAGCTTCAGAAGCAAGAGCTGAACAAGGTGGGAGACCCGGAGCCAGCTGCAGGTGCAGATGAGCTGCAGCAGTTTGAAGTTGGTCAGGAATCACCAAAAATCACCTTCACTGTCAGAAAAGCAGGAAACAAGAAGCTGCTTTTAAAAACTCTCACAGTACGATGAATAAAGCATGAGGAGTGCTGCTGCGTCAGCTGCTGTTTGGTTGGTGGGAGACTGAAAACACTGACTTCATCATGGAGATCTGAATGTGTGCAGAGATAATCTGTGCACGGGTTAAACAGCTTTAAATGTGCTTTCACTGTCGTGTGTATCCTTTAGAGGCACGGCTCATTTCAAAATAAAAGCCACGTTTTTCCTGAAGAGCACTTCAGCTCCGTCAGAAACGTCTGTTTGCAGAATCGGCTGTGTCACTCTGCACGTCCCACAGACTGTATACAAAAGATGAACACGAGCCGTTGTTCTGGGCACTTTGCATTTTGCTGTCTAACGTTGGCTCCTCTTTCGCCTTTTTAAAAACGAGATGTGACCACGAGAAGCTGGAGGGCGGAGTCAAACACAGAGACCCGCTACTCAGTCAAATCCTCGAATTTCTCCCAACAGCTGAGCTCAGTCTGCTGTGACCTCACAGCAGCCATGTTATTGGTCACATGATGTCATTAAAACACAGAGGTCCCGTTCAGGTGAAGCTTAGCAGACAGCTAGCAGCTACAGTCACCTGTGTCACCATTCACCTGTCAGTCAAACAGGCCACGCCCCTCAAACTTTAAGCCTTAATAGGATTTAAACAGGTGAGTAATAAACAGCTGTTATGAAGGAGGAAATCCCCCACAGAGACAGAAGAGTCGGTGTATCAGGCTGTGAGCATGTTTAACATGGGAGTCTCTGGGACACTGCGCCCCCTGCTGGACACCAGAGGAGCTGCAGCGTGATTCTTCAGACCTGGAGGTTGATGTTTGGTCCTCTTCAGCTCTTATCGCGTGTTAGCTCGATGCTGAAGGGTCTGCTTCGGTGGAAGGAAAACGATCCCTGCGTGAAACTGCTCGATGCATTTTTCATTATTATTGTCTTTCTCAGACATGTGCAGATGTTGGGAAGGTTACTTTTAAAATGTTTTCCACTACAGATTACAGATTACATGCCCCAAAATGTATTCTGTAACATATTCCGTTACGTTACTCAATGAGAGTAACGTATTCTGAATACTTTGGATTACGGGGCGATCGTGGCTCAAGAGCTGACAGTTCCTCTTGTAATTGGAAGGTTGCCGGTTCGAGCCCCGGCTCAGACGGTCTCGGTCGTTGTGTCCTTGGGCGAGACACTTCACCTGTTGCCTACTGGTGGTGGTCAGGCCCGGTGGCGCCAGTGTCCGGCAGCCTCGCCTCTGTCAGTGCCCCAGGGTGGCTGTGGCTACAATGTAGCTGCCATCACCAGTGTGTGAATGACTGAATGTAGTGTAAAGTGCTTTAGGGTCCACAGGGATTAAGTAAAGCGCTATACAAACGCAGGCCATTTACTTAATATATTATTATGCTTTTTACAACTACAAGTCGTCTTCTGTTTCTGTCTCGTGTCAGATTCAGTCTAATCTGGGCAAAATCATCCTGAAGGAGGAGCTGGAGAAGTCTGCAGCGCCTCTGAGGAGGAAAACCCGCTCTTTACCAGAGCGCAGCCACAACGCCGGTACACACACACACACACACACACACTTGACATTTTTTGCGTTAGGTACAGATTTCAGAAAGAAAATACAAAAAATACAAATAAAACACAAAGAAATATAAAATAAGTAAGATAATACACAGTATGTGATTATGGGTTTGGTTGTGGAAAATATGCAAGACATAAACTTTATAGCTTAACATAACTATTCTACCACTACTTTGTGGAGACCAATAGTCACTCATGGTGACAAAGACGTCACAAAACCACAAAAATATCATTTAATACGAAGAAAATTTGCAAAGTCGAAGGAGTCTAAGCACTGTTAGTAAAAGTATCTGAACCTGAAATTCTTCTGATTTTATGAGCGTCACTTTTCAGAAAGTAAAGTGAACGAGGAAGTAAAATTTCTAAACAGCAAAACATTTTTAAAGTTTATCAGTTGTTGTAACTTTTGGTGCAAATTAAAAAACTGCAGTTTTAGTGTTTCAGGTTCAGATTTCAGTGAAGGCATCATGATGCATCGTGGAAACAGGAAGTGATGTCACCTGGTCACAGGTGACTGTCGTGACCTTTCAGAACAAAACATCTCCAGGTGGAAGGACTGATGCACATGTTGTGTAGCGTTTCCTTTCCCCCTCACAGCCCCTCCCCTCTGCTCTGCAGGGTCCAACGCCTCCAGGTCCGTGTATTTCCCAGCGCCCTCTAAGAGCGGCCTGTCCAGGGTGAGTATCCGCACACTCGCTGTGAGGTTTGACAACGAAGTCGAGCGAAGACAACAATCTGTTTGTGTTTGTTTGCAGCTGCGCTCGGCCGAGTTCAGCTCCTCGGAGAAACCTGCTGCAGGTACAAACGTCCGTCATTAAAGCTCAGGTTCAGGATTTTACAGGTGTAGTTTTACAGGTGTAGTTGTACACCTGTAAAACTACACCTGTGAAGTATTTTAGCATTTTGTGCTGAAAATTGAACTTGTACATCAGCACAAAACGTCCATTCTCAGACTCGACTTTTTTCCTGCATCAGTGAACTCGTAACAGAAAATAATGAAACTGTTTGTGTCTCTTTGTGTCTCTGCAGGGCTTCAGGTACACTTTCCATTATTTTAACCTTGTTTGCAGAAACTCCTGATGAATAATTGGTGCCGGTGTTCATCATACTGTTTGTTTTTGTGTCAGAACGGGGACTCGAGGATGGACAGAGGGAACTCTCTCCCCAGCATGCTGGAGCACAAGGTACAGAAAGTAGAGCTGCCGAAGCTCTGCCAAGCTACTCTTGGATCTTTATGATGTCATAGAGGGTATCTCTGAGCGTCAGTGTGAGATAAAGAAGGATTATTATGAACTGTCACTTGTGCAAAGCTGCCTTTATAGAATAAGAATATGGAATGAGCAGGGCGGATGTATTAAACATGTCCTGTTTCCACATAACTCAGGCGCAGCAAGCAGATGGTAAAATGGCCTGCATTTGTATAGCGCTTTTCTAGTCCATAGGACCCCAAAGCGCTTTACACTACATTCAGTCATTCACCCATTCACACACACATTCACACACTGGCGATAGCAAGCTACATTGTAGCCACAGCTGCCCTGGGGCGCACTGACAGAGGCGAGGCTGCCGGACACAGGCGCCACCGGGCCCTCTGACCACCACCAGCAGGCAAACACGGGGTTAGTATCTTGCCCAAGGACATTTGGCATGCAGCCAGGATGCAGCCTGGGATCGAACCACCGACCTTCTGATTAGTGGCTGACCTGAGCTACAGCCACCCAGATAAATGTGTGAGGCTGTTTCGTCCCATCAGCGGGACACGAGGACAATGTGGTTCTCACGTCACGTCTCCTCTGCGTGTCTGCGTGCAGGTTTATCCCTACGAGGTGCTGGTGGTGACTCACAGAGGACGCAGCAAACTGCCCCCCGGTGTGGATCGGACACAGCTGGAGGTAAAAAAATGACAAACAAGACCAAGTCTCTGTCGGTACGACTCGAGCTGCTGAACCTGTTCTGATATCAAACCACATCGTTATCGATATCCGGTCTTTTAGTCTGCTGTCATCAGCTGTTTCCAGGTCCAAACTCCGCTTCAGGTCCCAAAGTCACACAAACACTGCAGCATCACTGAGAGTTAAAAACTGTCTAAATTCTTTCATCATTAATAAAACGATCAGCGTTGCTGCTTTACCAGGTGTAACAAAGTTTAACATCCAGGCATCCATGAAAACAGGATTTATTACATTTAACAGAGTTAGAAGTTAGCAGGAAGTTAGCTCGCTAGCTTCCAGCTAAACATGATATAGCATGTTCTGACTGAGAGATTTCTGAAAAATTCAAACGTACAGCTCTGCTGTCACTTCCAACATAAATGAAGACAGAAAACTAAACAGCAGTGATGTTTGTAGTTGGGCTAGTTGGTATATAATGTTGTGCTACGTGATCGCTAGCTACACAGCTATGTTAGCATAACATTAGCACAGTGAAGCTGGAGGATGAAGCTAACACTTTTCCACTCGATAAAAGTTAACGTGAAGGTTCCTGATGGTTAGAGACAAATACAGTCGCAAGGCAGGATGCTGTAAACGGACCAAACTTCAGTCAGGAGAACAACTGAGATAATTCATCTACAATACGAGGTTAGTCATTAATGTACTGCTGCAGGGGCTGTAGTTACAGCAGAAGGGTTTAAACACTGAGCTTTAAAATGATTAGCGGCAATAAAAACTGAGAGAAGCCAACAGTGATCACTGACTGTTTCAGATTAAATAGAACAAGATACAAAACATGTTAAAAACACAACAGCCTTCATAAACTCAGAGTAGCTCGGACCAAAGCAGGGTTCATACGTCATCACTTAAAGACCGGACAGAGTCATCCAGGGTCCAGGGCGGGCCGTCACATCTCAGAAAATTCTGTTTTATATAATTAAACATTTATTGAAATTGACTGAGCGAGAATGTTTCTTCCTCTTATCTTTAAATATTCTCAGATGATCGACCGCTGGCTGTTTAGGACCACAACGCTAGAATCATATTTAATATTTGGCAGCTTCGTTAATAAACTCTTTGATGCTCGACGACCTTGGGTTGTTTTAGACGCAGCGTGGGGTCGGTGCAGGGTGAAAAATGACAAGTGCCTTCTTTGTTCCCGCTCTCTCTCTGATTGTGGCTGTCTCTCGCCCTGCAGAGGCACCTCTCTCAGGAGGAGTTCTTCAGTGTTTTCGGGATGTCCATCGAGCAGTTCGATCGCCTCTCCCTCTGGAAGAGGAACGACCTGAAAAAAAAGGTCTGTCTCTTCTGAAGCTGCTCGCCTCACAGTCCCACGCTTCCAGCCGGCGGGACGCGGAACCAAACGGACTCCGAGCGCCATCATCAGCCGACACCCTCACTTCAGTTTTTAGACACCTCAGGAGGCTTCAGGTTTGCAGAGAAACATGAGTGCTGCACACATTAACGTCACCGTTTATCTGCAAAACGTTAGCGATGAAGGACGGAGCGAGCACAAATAATACATCACAGAACGAGGACGAGTCTGCGGTCTGTGGCGGTTCGTGATGGGTCAGCGCTCTCACAAGACCCTCTGAACCCCTGCATCCCAGCCACAGTCGGACAACCGGCCAACATTCCTGCTGACTCCAAGTCAGCTCCTGGACTGACAAACAAACCTGTTGCAATCTTTATACGAAGAATTAATCCTATTGGCTTAGCCAGCTATGATGTCATAGTGACAGCACTTCTTTCCAGCATCAAAGAGAAAAACAAGCAGACGGTTTTATCGCAGTCGCTCGACTTCAGTCATGACAGACTGAACGCCCTCCTTAAACCTGCGGCCGGCGCACAAACTAACCCAGCGTGGTTTAGTTGATGATGTCAGCATGTCGTTTAATCACAACAAAATATAAAAACCATCTTTAGACAATTTTATTTGACCTTAAAAAACAAAAAGTGGAAGACATTAAATAATAATATAAAAGCTCAGCTTGACCTGAGTTCATAAACAAACACAGTGACTGATTTTACTGCCCATCATATGAGAACATGAGGCTAAAAAGTACTAAGAAGCTGCTAATTAAAGACCATAAGCTGACTAAAAGGAACAAATCATTTCTGCCTCAAGTGGCGATTACAGGAACTGCAGTTTTCTGTCAACCAAAGAGGCCACGCCCCTAATAATACAAACTTTGAAACTTTAATGAGTTTCTTAAAGTAATAGACACACCCAACCCGACCCCCAGTACAGCTGACAGTCGCCTCACAGCTGGGGAGCTCTTACTGACTGAGTTTGGGGACAGACTATCCAATCAGGAGCCCCCTTTAAGCTCAAAGGGTGGTCCCTTTCTTCTCCTCTCGTTGGCTCCGGTTGCTTCGAAGCTCGTTCATCATGCGTTGATCCACAGCCTCCGCTGGCTGCGATGAAACCGTCTCCTCCCAGTTTTTTTCTTTCTAGTTCAGCAGAAGCCACTGCCACGCACGCACACGCACGCACACGCACGCACACGCACGCACGCACGCACGCGCACACACACACACACACACACGTTTTCATATCTTAGTGAGGACATCTAATTGACATAATGCTAACCATCAGAAATGAATGCCTAACTGTGACCCTGACACTAAACACCACCTTTAAACTCGGGGACGGGCACTTTGTCCCCATAAAGGCTGTTGATCTCCACAAGTATAGTTACATGCTGGTTTTGTCCTCACAAAGATGTCTAAACAGGTGTACACACACACACACTTCTGAGAGATGTTTGCAGTGCAGGCTGAGCTCTGACGGCTCTGGTTCCTCCAATCAGCGTCTGCGAGTGTTGCTTAGTGACCAAATGATGTGCAGCTATTTTTTAACCTACATAAAGAAAGTGGCATGTTTGTTATTAATGGAGTCTAACTAAAAATGAAATGATAGATCCTGAATGTTGACGAGAACACGGCGGGCGAGTTCAGCTCTTCCGTACGTGTGACGTCATCACTCTTTGTTAAATATATGTAATGAAACATCCACCAGCTGCACTGAATATCAGCATGTTTCACAGCTGTAGGTGGTTAAACCCGCGCGGGCTGGACTCAGGACCGGACGTAACGGTGGTATACAAATCATTTTTAATGTGTTGGTAAATCAAGGCCAGCAGGTCTGAAAAGGAGAGGGGATTTCCTCCCTCCACGAGGTGCAATCACAAAGTTCTGCAACAAATAAAAATCAAACGTGTTTCTGGATTCGTACGATGACTACGTACGATGGTGATGACTCTGTCTTAAACCACAACTCAGAGACCAAACGCAGCATCCCTGTCGCTGTGTGCTAGCACAGCGTGCCAGCCGCTGACTGTTGCATTGAAGAAAAGTTGATTTGTGTTTGTTTCACAGCTTAGAGCGCCAGAGGCCTGAGGGTCAGACTTCAGAGCAGGACGTCCAATGAGCAGAGGTGGGCGTGGTTAGACAGCGCCTCGATGCGGTCACAGGTGGGCGTGGGAACATAGACCCGGTGATAACTCGGGAGCTTCACGCTTGCCGACAGGTGCATCAGGTCCCCTCCACCCGTGTCCGCTGAGAGCCGCCACCTGAGACTCGGACGGGTTTGATTTTTGTTGTTGGAAAACTTGTGATTGCAGCTCGTTCACATCAGCAACACGAGCTCGTCATTAAATCAGGACTTTATGAAGCTGCTGCTCGTCTGCTGTTAGCGTCCATCAGAGTCTTTTTACTGATCTTCAGTTTCACATAGTTTGAACTGAGCTCGCTGGGCTCTGGGAGGTTTCTGACAAATTTTTGCAAAACAGTCTTTTATTCTTAAAGCTTTAAGGCCTTCTTCCTTTAATAAAGTAACAATAATAATAATAATAATAATTCTAAGCATGTAAAAACGAGGCGTTCGCGTCTCAGCTCGTTCGTTCCTTCAAGTCCGAGTTCAGTAGCTCCGCCCTGCGTGAGGTTTAAGCTCAGATCACTCTCACTGCATCAGTTTTAAAAAGAAATCACCACCGCCACTTCCTGCATCACCCGCCATCACGTCTGCCTCGCTGCTTCCTGTATCTGTGGATCAATAAAATAAAAGACTGAGGATAAAACAGATGGAGAAGTGAGACGTGTCAGAGCGAGCATCGGTCACTTTATGATTTCCTTTCTTTAACTTTTCTTTTGTCTGGATGATTCTGACGCCGTTCACCCAGACGCGCTCTGATTGGTTTGTGTAGTTAGAAACAGGAAGTGATTGCTGTGACGACACATGATTGTTCCATGTTTTTCTTTTTTGCACATTGAAGTGTTTTTTCTGTTTTTCTTGAGTTCTTTAGACTCGCAGGGCGGCTTCAGCGCCCGTCAGCGTCTCTGCTCGTTCACCTGCTGCGTGCGTGATGTCAGGATGATGATGTCATATGTTATTCTAGCTTTCTTTGAAACACGCTGGTAGTTACGGGTTTGAGTTTCTCTTCTTTGGACTCGTGTTTCTCACCTCACGGCGAGCAGAACGACCTGAAGAATTACAATAACCCAAAAAACTATTTAACATATTTTTATCCTTGTTTTTCTTTGGACTCATTATGAGAGTCAGACGCGTGTTGGGAATTGTACCTCCGGCAGTTTGAGAAATACGAGCCCAGAGGTCAGAGGTCAGACTCGCTGACGAGCAGCCGCCCTGCTGCTGTACATACTGAACCACTGAATGACTTCATGCTAGTTGCTGTTGTTTTCTTCTGTGGATGCAGCTGCTGTAACAGATGAATGGTGACGTGAGTGATTAACCAGGAGTTACAATAAAGAGCATTTCTATTTGGAGAAAAAACTCTGCTTCACTGGCTTCACGTCGTCTTTGCACTGCAAACGTTTCTTTAAGACAAAAACATCTGAGTGTGTTAAACGAGCAGCGAGTCAGCCGCACTTGATTAGCGTGCCAGGTAAGCACTATTTAACTGGTAGGCAGTCCAGTAGAGCCCAGTAGAGTGTGAAAACAGATGGGACAAGATGCATGTCGTGCCTTTTGTGTACTTGACTCCTCTCCTTGTGTCCTCGTCTCTCCCACCAAAGATGCAGAGGAGGAGCCTCATTTGAACGCGATGCCAGTTAAATAGACGTTTGGCACAACTGGATCATAAACGAGCACTGGGAGAGTGGCTCGCTTCACAAAGGAAGATGAAAGTACAATATTAGAGAAGTACAAAGAGTTTAATCACATAAATGAGAGTGAGAGCAGCACAGCTGCTGCAGAGGTCGTGTGTGGGAGGAAATATCAGCTTACAGACGGTCTCAGTAACTCAGTGAAATAACAAGTTTGCTCCTGTTGCTCCGAGATTGAAAGGATTTCCTAAATCACATGTACATAAAAAATACTTAAATACTGTTCTACCATCAGAAGAAGAGATAATTACACTCTGTCGATATGCCACAAAAGTGTTCCTGTGACTTTTTGTACAAACAAATGATTTTACAGGTCAGTGTGGACGTTCACCTGAGAACAGCAAAGACGTGTTGTGGTTATAGACAGGAAGCCGTTATTACACTGTGCTGCTCAGTACATGCTGAAAACTGTTATTTAATTAAACCATAAAATAAATGTGCTATTAAAAAATTAAAACATCAGTGTGACCTTAAAAACTATCGCTGGATAATAAAACACATTCATACACTGAGTGGAAACGATCCACACGAAACCATAAAAGTACAAAAGTAAATTCAGACATTTGGATGTGAAAATATTTCTTTGTAGCGACGATTTTAGCGCCCCCTCTGGTCACAAGTGGTCACTGTTCATTGCTGTGGTTTTTATTCTACTTGAAGCTGAGTTTTGGTGCCTGTCTCTTTAAGGCCCCCCTCCCTAAACGCCCACTTTCATCTGATTAGCCGTTTCTGGAAGCCTGTGGAGGGGCAGCTTATTGCATCTACGTGTCTTCCCTTTTTTTTGATACGGAGGGTTTGTAAATTTACTAAAAAATAGTAAATAAGCATGAACACAGTATTATTAGCTAGCTGTTAGGTTTTTTGTAGCTTTTTAGCTTTACTAAAAAATATCACTTCCTGTTGTTTTTTGTTTTTTTTAATGTAATGGTTTGGTTGGTTTAATGATCCAGGAACTGGCCTCCCAGCCCAGTGTTCATTCAGTGGTGCTGGTTTCAGTCATTATGCAAATGTCTTGTTTATAAGGTAGAAACCTGCAGTCAGCTGAGACTGAAGGAGTCACCTGATGATGACGAAACGTTTCTCCCACTGAAAACGTCCAGATGAACAGAATCAACCTTTTGGGGCTTTAAATGTAAACTTTTGAAATGGACGTGAAACAGTGAAATTAGTGACAGAGGTTTCCCTGAATTCTGTTCATCAGCTGCTGTTTATTGAAACTTTCACAGCTCAGTAAGTCTCTGTTTAGCATGTTAGCTAGCTAAAATACCAACATTAGCACTGAACACAGTATTATTATCTAGCTGTTAGCTTTTCAGCTTTATTTAAAAAGATTATTTCCTGTTGTTGGTTGGAAATGTAAACTTTTAAAATGGGCACGAACGAGAGATCAGCTAAGAGATCGACAGCAGCGAACGCAGCACTCATGACCAGCTTCATGTCGGGCAATAAGGTTTTTCTTGGTTTTTTTTATTATGTTAGACGTGTTAAAATCCTTTGGCACACTCTCCCTGCACCATCTCTGAATAAAATATGATAGCTAGAAAAAAAAAACCCAAAAAAACCAGTCCACACTAGTTGATGGGATGTGATATTAGCCGCGCAGCCGGTGTCAAGCAGCTGCTTTAGTTTCCCATTCCTAAAAGAATAATGAGAAATAGTGAAATTAGTGACAAAGGTTCCTCTGAATTGCTGCTGTTTTCTGCTGTTTATTAAAAATTTCACAGCTCAGTAATTCAATCTCTGTTTAACATGTTAGCTAAAATGCTACATTAACACTAAATACACTATTATTATTATTTAGCTGTTAGCATTTTTAGCTAATCAATTATTAAATACTATCAGTGACACATTCTAGACCTTGTAGTACCATATCACCCTATTAGAGCACTTCGCTCTCGCTCTGCAGGCCTACTTGTTGTTCCTAGAGTATTTAAAAGTAGAATGGGAGGCAGAGCCTTCAGTTTTCAGGCCCCTCTTCTGTGGAACCAGCTTCCAGTTTGGATTCAGGAGACAGACACTATCTCTACTTTCAAGATCAGGCTTCAAACTTTCCTTTTTGCTAAAGCATATAGTTAGGGCTGGACCAGGTGACCCTGAATCCTCCTGTTAAAAGGGAGGTTTTCCTCCATACAGTCATCGCGCTGCTCACTCGATGACTGTGTGATTGTTGGGGTTTTCTCTCTAATATTGTAGAGTTTTACTTTGCACCCCGAGGTGAATGTTGTGAATTGGTGCTAAGTAAATAAGCCTGAATTGTAAAATAAGTTATACATTTGATGGCTGGATACATGAGGATAAAGAGAAATGAGGCTGATGTCACTGTAACCTGATCAGTGTGAATAACTTTGAATCTTTGAATATGAAGCTTCAGTAGCATTTTGTGCCGGGGCCGTCTGTGTTTGTGCGACTCTCACCTTCCTCCTCTGGAAAACTTTTCCGTGTTCGATGAACAGCGCCGAAGGAGCCCGTCTCAGGGAGTTTTTAGCTGAGGCCGTTCGTCGCAGCAGAGGGTTCAGGATGCCAGCCTGGACCAACAGAGACCAGGTTCAGAGTGGATATATTATCAACGCTCAACGGCCTCTCACAGGTCGTTCATGCACCCTCCCCCATCCACACATGTCCAGGTTCAATTTTCCTACCTGAGCGCGCTCACTGTAGATGGCCAGGGACTGTCTGAAGGAGGTGCGCTTGTTTTGCTTTGTGCTGGATGCCAAGTTGATCTCTGACCCCGCCCTCAGCGGCATTACCTTCCTGTCGGTCAGCTCGAGCTTCTGAATGCTTCGCTGCACTTCGGCCGACTTCCTGTCTGAAACGCAGAGCATCCAACCGGTCCTCCATCAGCTCCACCCAGTACTCCATCTACACGTTACACTGTTTATCCAGGACTGCTCACTAACAGCTTATGATAGGAGCTTATCAGTGATTTTGGCCAGCTGTTGGTCCATAGCGTTTACCTCTTATGGTCTTATGTTCACATTAAATCCAAACTTTACACTTTAGATACGATCAGATCTGATTTTGAAAGTAGAGCAGTCGCCCCCTGCTGGACACTAGAAAGCGTGCAGGTTTAAGGCATCTCAGTTTTCAGACACTGGTTCATGCACACGGCTGTTATTGTGCTTCATGTTGACCATTTCTGAATCAGCATCGCCAGGTTTTTAAGAAACTTTCAATTTTCATAATAAAAGCCCAGCAAACCTAATATAGGGAAAGTCTTTTATTTTGAAGTTGAGCATCATAAGGACTCACTGTGGCCGCTGAGGACGGTGTTGCTGTAGGTCACTGAGCCTTTGGACGACACCGAGCTGCAGCGAATCGAACCCTGAGAGCCGTGGAGCTGAAAGACGACATACAGGCGACGTTACGAGTTACTCCAAATAAGATTGTTTATCTTATTCTATTCTGTTGTTTTTCTCTTAATTTTTTACTGCTCTTCGACTTTCTGCTGTGACCAAAAATTTCCCACATGTGGGACTATTAAAGGATCATCTGATCTTATCTTAAATCCGAATGTTGTGCGGTGCAGCCCGTACCATGTGCCCCAGGACGGAGGTGTTGGAGTAGATGGGCTGGTCTCGGCCCGGCTCGCTCAGGTGGAAGGGGTCGTCCATGTAGGTGTTGGAGGAGGGAAACCTGCGAGTCTGCAGCCCACTGAGGACGAGAGGAAGCAAAATCAGCCCTCAACTCAGAGCCGAGATAAAGCTTTATCGGAGTTAGCGACGCTGCGCTGGTGAAATATGAACATCACGCCCACAGAATCAGGACTGCGTGTAAAAATAAGAAACGATTCAAAGGGCCTGACAGGTGCTGACAGCTCAGACATACGAATGAGCACTTGTATTCAAAAAATCTTCAAATGAATAAAATGATTGTCGCGATTGTGTATTTGACAGCCCTGATTTACCCGAATGTGACATTCAGTGTTTTTATTATAATAAATGTTATTATGATTGATCCATAAACGTGGGGTTGGGGTTGCAGTACCACATGTGACCACTAGGACGAGCTGGTGTTTCAGCCTGAGATGATGCACCTCGTACCTGAGAGTTACACCTGAGTGCTCCTGTGTTTTGTTGTCATGGTGACAGTAATACGCAGCGCCGTCCTCCAGCAGCTTCAACCACCGCTGCTTCTCCTCTGAGCTGCTCACCTGAAGGAAGGAAGGAAGGAAGGAAGGAAGGAAGGAGGACACGTTATTGAGTAACAAGTTGAAGTGAATGAATTCAAACTCCCTGTTCCACCAGCTCACCTCCAGCACCGCCATCTGGTCATCGAGCATGCTCAGTGTGATCCTGTAGCAGTGCTTGGTGTCGGGTTTGACCTCACAGCCTCTGAGCTGGATGGTGTACTGAGGCGAGCGCTCCCCCTGCACCACCTCCTCCTCCTCTCCGAACATGTTGAGGACCCCGGCCTCCACCCGACACAGTAAACTCTGCCACTGGCAGTTCATCAGTACGTTCAGGAAACCTGCCGCAGGCAAACGCCACAGCTCAGACCTCGCGTCATGTGACCTCGCTAACAGACAGGCGATGTCACAGAGGCTACATCCATCTTTGATGTACAGTTAGTTTCCATGCACATTTTTAATTCGTATATAAAAGACACAAAAACTCTCTTCAATGATCGAATCGTGCAGTTTACTGTGCTGCTCTGTCCGTACCTTTGTTCTTGCTGAGGCTGCAGCGAGCTGAAGCTTCCTCCTCGTCAGAGTCAGACTGGACTATACTGGACTGAAGGAAGAGACACGGCATTAGCAGGAAGTGCAGGTATGACCACGGCTGCTCGTTTCATGGTCACAGCTACGTTTGCTTTCTCACAGAGCAGGTTCGAGATTATTCACGCCAGGAGGCAGTGACGATCCGAGGCTGTTTGGCGCCCAGGCGAACACTCCCTCTGCAGATGTTGTCCAAGATAAGGACAATCGTGGATAACACCTCCCACCCACTCCATGATGTACTGGCTAGTGACAGGAGCACGCTCAGTGAGAGACTGAGATTACCCACAATGCACCACTGAACAACACAGGAATCATTCCTGCCTGTGGCTCCCTGTACAACTCCTCCACCTAACACACTGTGAACACTGCAACAGCTACAACCTTTTTACACACACTCTTTTCTACTCTGGAATATTCTTGTCAATTTTCTTTATATTTATTTATCATCACCTCTGTTAGTCCTTGATATTTATAACTGAGTGATCTGTTTATATTAGTGCTGTTTCTTAAATGTGTAAAATCTGTAACATAATGTATTGTTTGGAGTTTAGTCTGTTACTGTTACTATTTTTACCATTTCTTCTTGGAGAAACTGTAACGCACATAATTTCCTTTAATCAATAAAGTATTCTGATTCTGATTGGTTCAGGATGACCTGCCATTATCCAATCACACATCTGCTTACCTGGATCTGTTGCTTGTTTCTCTTCTTTTCTCTTTTTTCTAAACTGAGCACCCGATGACTTTGAACTTTTCTTGTCCATCTTGGTTTTAATTTTGCACTCCAGTATGAACACAAATCCCCCAACCCGAGGATCACCACAACATAACCTAACAGACCTACATCTTAGTTCACAGATTCACTTTGTCTCTGGTTTATTTCTGGGATTTCACACAACCCAGGATTCAAATCATGAATCCATGATGGGCTTGGATTTACATCATTATGAATGAAATGTGCTCTATTTGGAAGCAGCAGGCCCCTCCCCTTTCGACGGGTTGTGTGTGAGACTTTAAATCATCAAACTGTAAATTATAAATTTTAAATTGTTATTGATCCTTTACCCCGAGTCCTAAAGTGTATATTTATTTTCTTACTCTTCTTATATTTATTGTTTGTTTACTTGCACTGCTGTAACTGTATGGCGTTATTTTTGTGCCACTATTCTGAGCGCACGTAAAAAAAGGTTTGCAGGTGCAAGTGTTGCATTTTGAGGAGAAATTTATTTTGAGCAAAGAAAAGCTGAATGTGAGTGAACAAAGTTCATTGCTGCGTGCAAAAACTGTATTTCAGTGTTTGCTATTATCCACACACACACACACACACCAGCAGCCCCTCTCGCTCAGTTTTTGCACTTGCACTTGCGCTTGTGTTGCTCGCGCTCTCAACATTTCTGCCCGTGCACGCTCAACTCTTTTTCTACACCGTTATATTTGTGCCACAAAACCAGCCAATCACAGACTTGGATGCAAAAAAATCTGATTGGCTGTTTTGGTCTCCAATCAGCTCGAAATGACGAAATGCAATATCCCAGAATGCATTTCGTCCAAAACTCAAACGAGGCAGTGGCGGAGGAACACAGAGTGGCAGAGTTTGAAATATTACTCTTTCTGGGTCACAAAATAAACTTTTAAGATATTTTCATGCGAGAATGTTTCTGTGTGAACTTCAAATACCTGCTCAATTTATCAAGACATCACATATTTGCATAAGTGCTCTAACGTTTTTGGAGATGTTGAGAGCGCGAGTTACGTTGAAACCAAGCACACCATTGTTTTTCTTGTGACATTACCAATAAGTTTGATGTGTCACATGGCCCTCTTCCTATTGAAAAAACAAAAGTTGTATCCAAGATGGCCGACTTCTAAATGGCCACCATGGTCACCACCCATCTTGAGGAGTTTGCCCCCTCACATATACTAATGTGCCACAAACAGGACTTTAATATCACCAACCATTCCCATGTTATCACAGTTTATCCATATAAATGACCCACCCTGTATACAGCACACTTCAAATATATATCTTGAGTCTTGTCAAATCCAGAAATACTCAGATGATACTGCCATTGTAACGTCTTTCAGGAATGGACAGGAATCTAAAGACTGGGACCTTTTCTTGTCTTGAGCAACTGGATTCATAAAATTATCTGCAGGCCTTTCAATTCTCATACAAATAGCAGATGAGCTAGGACTTTTTCTCTGTGATCAGAAAAATTATTGTTATTATTCTTTTTGTTCGTAAGGCATTGTCTGGCGGATGATCTGATATCGTCGTGTTGGTATTGTTCCAGGTTCAACATTGCAAGTGACCAATCACATTGTTGTGACGTTATTCTTTGGCGTGCCAAGCCATTCGTGCATTTATGAAATTCCAATGTTGCAAGGACAATATCAATTCTGCTTAGCGTTTATTAAAGGGTTAGGGTCCGTTGATTGGCGGACAGAGGCGGTTTCAAGCAGCTTAAGTACAGTTTTTTGTTTTACGGCAGTTTTTCCCGAAGTCGCAAAAGTATGACGTCACCACATTCTGATTGGTCACTTGCAATGTTGATCCTGGAACAACATTTAGTATGTTGATCTGGGAACAACACCAACACGACGATATCAGATCGTGCTTGTCTCGCACCTCTGGTGTTTTATAAAAACTATTCCAGACTCCACTGTTAGATTATATGTTATGATATGTGTTGGCATGAACTGGAATTAATGGGTAGAAGCTGGAACTTTCCAAATAATGCCATTCTGAAGTTAGGGAAAGAGAAGCTCCTATAAACAAAGTCAAAGTGCTTTTACTCTGAAATGCAAAATGAGATTGATTTGAGATTGAGATGTTACTGCTGTCGAGGTTGTCTATGGTTTGCATGAACTCCAATTACTTAGTGGAAACAGAAATTGTCCTGTTAACAGCATCCGTGTTTAATTATAAAAAGTCCCTCACAAACAATTATAATCAAGATATTGACGTGATAAAACTGTGGGGTTGTACACTGTCAATGTAGAGTGAAATGATCTCGTGGAAACAGCAACTTTGCTTTTAAGGGTTTAAGGGATTCTGAAGTCAGTGAAAGAGTGGGTCATACATGGGCAATTTCAACGGGCCGTTACTTTGAAAGGCAAAATCAAGGCGACTTGAAATTGACTTGGTATCCCCGTGATAGTGTACACTGTCGATCTAGAGTGAAATTATCCTGTGGAAACAGCAATTTTCATTTTTAAAACATTCTGAAGTAATTGAAAGACTATATCACATATGGGCAAATTCGACGGGCCATTAATTTGAAAGGCAAAATCAGAGCAACTTGAAGTTTACATGGTTTTACTGTCGGGGTTGGATACTGTTGATCTAAAGTGGCATTATCCTGTGGAAACAGCAATTTTCCTTTTTAGAGCATTTTGAAATTGTTAAAAGAGTATATCTTTTATGGTCAATTTGAAAAGTCTTTTATACTGGAAAGCAAAATCAGCCTGACTTGAAATTGATATGGTATCACTGTGGGGTTGGATACTATTGATCTAACATGGATTCATCCTGTGGAAACAGCAAATTTCAATTTAAGAGCATTTTGAAATAGTTAAAAGAGTAGGTCATATATGAGCAATTTGAAAAGGCTTTTATTTTGGAAGGCAAACACACAGTGACTTGATATTGATATGGTATCACTGTGAATTTTTTATTCTGAATTAATTGAAAGAGTAGTTCAAAAATAAACATTCAGAGGGCTTTTACTTTGAAATCCAAAAGGAGATGGCTTTAATATTGACATGTTGCTACTAGAATACTGGGGTACGTCATTTGTATCCAACATTAGAGTGTGCAAATGCGACTAATCGATATTTGTGAATGTGCTCTTAATTTACTGAAAGTTGGCCTTTATTTTGAAATCATGCTTCAGGAGCTTTTATTTTGAAATCAGGTTACCACATCTTTTGCCATAATACTCAGAATACACAGCGAACGTAAAACAAAGTGGAGGTGTTTTTAGCTATACATCTTATACATGTAATACATTTATTACCAACCTGAGTTTATCCGCTGCTCATTCGACAACATGACGAATAACTTCTGAAGTCTTAATTCAACTCAAGACGCTGTAGATTCCCGTCAGTAACACTTTCGGTCCGCTAGTAAAACGTAGTTCTATTAATCTGCGCTTGAACCGGAACCGGATGTAAGTCCCAAAAAACTGAATTGTAGAACTGAAACTGAAATTATTCGAGAGCTAAATCTTTAAAGGATAAAATACGGTTTCAAAGCAAATGAATTCATTTTCAAAATATAAAATTCAATTTCAGTTTAGTGATGATCATTTTCAAACCAATAAATTGAATTTCAAATTAGGCTAATTCATGTTCAGTTTTTAAAAGCATTTATTCAAGTTACAATTCAGATTCAATCCGAGCAATTCAAATTTAACTTATTCAAATTCAGTTCCTGATGGCACAGATTTCTGCCCATGATGGTGTATCTGAGTGTCTCACCCTGCAGGACAGCAGCTGGTCTGACTTATTCAGAGACGAGTAGCTGTGCATCTCCGTTTCTCCTGCGATGCTCACCTCCTCGATCACCTTCACACAGAACAGAAAAATATTTGTGCATAAATAATTTGAAAAAGGTGAAAGAAAACAGAGAAATGTGCCACCGGGAACAGTTCAGCTACAAACTGCGTCAGGAATCTCGCTGTCAGACTGAGATGCAGAGTTCACAGTCGGGAAGATGAAGCCTGTTTGAGCTTCCAAACACCGGAGTGGAAGATCTCCTTCAGACCTGCTGGCAGGTACAGGCAGGCCAGCAGAGTCCAGCTTCAACAGCGTTGAAACAAAAACTTGGATGTGGGAGGAATTCTGAGCAAGGCAGTCAGTGGGGATGGGAAAGCTGCAGGGCAGTGGGAAGGAGAAGCAGTTTACTGCCTGCACTAATCAGTGCGGTTGGAGCGCTGCTGGGGAAGACTTGGGATGCTTCAGGGCTGTCCCGGTGGACGCTGGGAACCTCGGGTGGAGGTTCCACTTTTTAAAAGCTCCAGCTTCGGTGGGACTGCTCAGATTCTCTTGGAAGATCTTTCCAGGAAAACTGAAAAGGACCGTCTACTCTACAGGAACTCTCTGATTCAGGAGCAAAAGTGCACGAACTCTTTAGCTCAGAGGTGACTGAGAGTTCATGTATGTTGCCATGTCTGATGTAGAAACCTGAAGCCTGACTGTGTGTAAGGACCTCATGCTGAATGTGAGCTAGTTCACGGTTCGCGTGACGAGTGTTGCTGACCTTCTTCCACTCGTCGGCCTGCTGGAAAGTGCTGTAGCCCAGCACCAGCGTCTCCGAGCCCAGCAGCACCAGTTTGAGCTGGTGTTGGATCTTCCTGCTGCTCTTTGACTTGTAGACGAGCTGACAGCCGCGCAGGTTCAACTCCAGCTGAGGCAGCAGGTCCCGGGCGCACTTATAACACTGACGCAAACACAGAAGAAGACACACAGGTACAAACAGGTCAAACACACCTGACCTCACAAAGAGCTGAGGCGCTTCAAAGATAGAGCGACACCTAGTGGCCATCAGAGGGACTGCAGCCGTGTGGGCTCGTGCGTTTGTTTCGTTCCTCACCAGCAGCACGTCGTTCCTGATGATGAACAGCTCTTTGCTCCACTGCCCGAGCCACTTCCTCCTCCACAGGTACCCGCAGAGGCGGGACTCTGGCGTGGGCTTTAGGCAGGGCTGTGAGGCGCTCCACCGGATGTAGTGAGCTCTGTCCTTCACAAGCTCCTCCCCTCCATCATCATCGTCTTCCTCATTGTAGGACTCGTAGTGGCTGCTGTCTGACTCCGCCTTCTCTGGAGAAAGGAAGAGGATCACGTTTGTTTGTGTTTCTACGTTGTGTTCCTGCTTCGTCATCGTGTGTGTTTGCAGATACCAGTTTTGGACGCGGTGGCGTCGGCAGGGACGTAAGGTTCTGCCTCCTCGTACGTATCTTCGTCATCATCGTCACCTCCTAGACCTCCTGGAGGGTGGGGCGGCACCTTGGGGCCCTGCAGCTAAAACATGAACATCAGGTCAGGAAGTCTGAACTCAGTTTCTCTGATTTGTGGTGAAACTTTGATGAAGTTTGAACAATCAGACGAGCTGAGACGAGGCTCATCAGCGTCTCCTCTTCTTCATGAAGAGCTAAATGTGTGTTTAGGACTAGTTTGTGTTGTTGCTGTTGGTTGGTACCATGAAGTGCGTCTGAGCTTGGCTGACTCACCTGATGAAGTTTTTAGTGTAAGAAAGTAGGTTTGTTTGGTTTTAAATCCGGATTTTGTAACCTGCTCAGGATGAAGTTGCACTCTGACCTTTGGCAAATCAGTGTTCAGTAACTTTTCACAGGTTGTAACTTCAAACATGAGACCTGAGCAGATTCATTTGGATCGGTTTGGATCCAAATGAGTCAAAACAGGGTCGATTGTTGGAGGCGCGATGCTCGTTTCCTCTCATTTATTCAGATTTTCTACATTTTTCTGTTGAATTTGTCTGATCTCACAGACTTACTGGTGATTTCTTATAAATTTACTGAGAATTTAATCTTTAAGAGAGCAGTGTGTGTGTGTGTGTGTGTGTGTGTGTGTGTGTGTGTGTGTGTGTGTGTGTGTGTGTGAGTGTGAGTGTGTGTGTGTGTGTGTGTGTGAGTGTGAGTGTGTGTGTGTGTGTGTGTGTGTGTGTGTGTGTGTGTGTGAGAGAGAGAGAGAGAGAGAGAGAGGGAGTGACAGGAAGTTCAGTGTTTACATATGATCTCTTTGCTATCGGTCTTCCTATTGGCTCAGACCTGTGCAGAGGGAGGAAGTGGTCACCGATGGCGGTTGATTAGCATCTGGGCTACGTGATGGATGGATGGAAAACACACACACACAGAGAGTTGTGCTGCCGTCTCCTCCCAAACCTCAGGAGGACTCGGTCTGTCATTACTGACCCACATCACAGAGCAGCCTCCTCCTCTCTTTCTCTTCTCTTTGACCTCAGAAGAAAAATCCTGAAGCTGTTCAGAAACAGATTTTTGTCCCTTCCTAGTAAAGAACTTTGTGTCCACATCATCGTGTTTGTCACATGAAACTTTTCCTCCACCTGTCGCTCCTGCTCTTCATCACGAGGAGTGTGATCAGCAGCTGTTTCTCACTCTGGTGCGTTTGATTTAACCACCATCTCCTGAACAGAATAAAAGCTCTTTTGTGACTTTTATCTCTGTTTTCGGAGCTTTTTGATACATAAACTAAGACTTCTTATTTATCAGGCAGATAATAAACTACATTCACATTTTTAGACCCAACCTTGAGCCGCCACGCTGAACTTGTTTTTATTAATCAGGCACAGCAGTCAGCCACTTCATGTAATTAATTAATGAGAGCTAATTAAAATATCATCTGATTAAAGAGCTGCACGTGCAGGACGATTATCTGTTATAGACGCTGCAGCTTCACACTGTGTTTGTATAGTTTAGTCATCATTTTTCTATTATTTGTTTACTGTTTGTGTTTATATTTTATTTTTATATTTTTTTTACTTACATTTTACTCTTTTTTTTATTCATATTCAGTCTAAACTAATACATTTTTATGTTGTTTTTAATAATGAGTTTTCATTCACATTTCATTGTTGCTGTATTGTTTGTTTGTTTGTTTTCATGTGTTGCTTCAGTTAGCTCAGTGGTGGAAACCAGTGTGACCAGTAAGGCTGATGCTCACCCCGTTCCTCAGCCATGCAGACAGGTCCTGATTTGAGACCAGCTCAGAGGCCCGGACAGCTGTGGATACAACAACAACAACAACACAGAGCTTTCATGAAGTCTTCAGGATTCGCAGGTTTACGTGAGCTCTGTTTATGAGTGAAAATCGTATTTCGCATTATTCCGATGTGTCTCGAAGGCAGCATTAAGGTGTACCTTTTGCAGGTGTGTCTGTCAGCTCGTTGCTAGGAGACGATGATGGACAGCTCATGATCATGTACTCGGCATCTTCCACTGAAAACACAGCAGGAAACACTTTTATTCGGGTGTCTGTGGGTTTGGCAGTACTCTGAGTATCAGCAGTAATGTGAGTACTGGTGTGTTTTTACCTGGAGCGTCCTGATTCTGCAGCGTGGACAGCAGCTCTGAGATGGATTTCTTCTGAGCCTGAGCGATGTAACTCAGGTTCTCTGAGTCCAGAACAGACAGGAAGGACTGCAGATCCCAGATCAGCTTGGCCAGCACTGGATACAGACAGACAGACAGTCAGACGGACGATCGTCTGGATGTCTGTTTGAGCTCATTAACCAGGAGGAAAATGAGTTTACAGACTTTATCTCGACCTCACAGCGAGTCACAGTTGAACTGACTGCTGGGCCATGAGTCATGTTTGTTCTCACACTCTCAGTATCTGATGTCGCTGTTTACACGCCAACAGACACTCTGTCTGTCTGTCCACAGACTCGAATGTTTAAGCTTTGCAGCAGAAACAAACATGTTTACAGCCTGACACACAAACTGTTTGGTCTCTGTGGATCCTTTTCCTCCTTCATAACAACTATGGGACGGACGGGATGGTCATAGTTTGCATTATTAAGGGGCGTGGTCTCTTTGACTGACAGGTGGATGGTGACACAGCTTCACCTGAACTGGACCCCTGGACTCCAGCTTACCACTCCACCCTCTCATCCAAAATATGGACACTGATATCTCAGTCTTGCATTTTCTTTCTTCATTTTGGTCCAGCCATGGGGGTCAGGGGGGTACTGGGGTGGATGGGAGGGCTGCCTCCTGTGCTCGTGCTCAACAGGGTGTCGGTGGAAATGATGCTGCGGTTTATTGAAGGCCGAGGAGGAGGGTGGGGGGAAGGCATGTTAGGAGGAAGTGAGAGAAAAGGAAAGACAGGAGTGTGGAGGTGACGCTGGGGCCGGAGGAAAAGAGGAGGATCACAGATGTAGTGACGGAGGACATCCACAGGGTTGGTGTGCCAGTGGAGGATGCTGAGATGGGGGAGATGAATAATAATAAGAATGTTCTTCCTTCGTTTCCGAGTGGAGTGATTGATTTTGGCCGTCTTCTCCTTCAAATCGACCCCAACACTCATTTATGTCTCTCAGAAAGAGACTGAATATGGACGGTGTGGGTTCAACCACACTATCGGCTGCTTGGTTGGAGCTGATACAGCAGCTGAACCAGCCCAGGAAAAACGAGATCTTACTTTAGTTTTGATAAAAATAAGTGGATACAGCAAAGTGAGCGTCTGACCCACAGCTGCAATTTACATGAATCCAGATGTGATTCATGATTCTGAAATGTAAAAATATCTGAGGACTGAAGGGGTGTAAATAGTTTCCTGGATGTTAAAAACTGCATATTTGCATCATTTCTTTGAGATTTTGGGATTCACTATGAGGACAGTGTGTGTTTGGGCAGATTGTTACTGTGGCAGGTGGGTTTGCTCCCACAGTCTGAGTGTAAGCTGGCCGAGATAAGATCCATTTTTGTTTTTGTTTCTCTGCTCTGAGTTTCCATAATGAGTTTTCTCTCATGTGATAAGAAAAAAGAAACAACGAACTTTTCGAGTTCCTGTGCACAGCAGGGATTCAGGTGATGTAACTGTGTTTACTCTGAGTTAAATATTGGCAGGAGCCAGGAGCTTATCAGTTTGCATCCTGTCATCAATTAACACGTGAAGGCCAGAACATCTGCATATTTGTGCAGGAAACGTTTACCTGAACAGGTGCGGTCAGACTGTTGTTCTGTATGAAACTGACTTTTACATGTGAATCACATTTTATTACGATCATCTGAGGATGCAGATGAGGAGCCGCGGCTGATGTGTGTTTCTGTCTGAGAGTGAAGAATCAGCATCTTGTTTTTCTGCCTTTGAATGATTTCAGCTCTTATCTTCTGAAGTGAAACAGAGTGAGTATTCATTCACACACAACAACGGCTTCATTCATAACACGAACACAGACGGACTTCATCACAGTTTTCATGTTTAATCAACCTGCTCGTAGCAAACTGACCATCCCCCGTCAGCTTTACTTATTACAGAACAAAAACATTTAGTGAAGGTAAGAGCAGCCTGTCAGGGCCTTTGTTAGTTTAACATGAATCATTAAGGATGTCCAACAGTCCACAGTTATATTCGTTTTAAAAAAACAAAACAAAAATGTACAAAAAGCTCTGAAAACTGTTTTTTTAACCTCTCAACACCATAAGCACTCCCAGGAACCCAGAGACTGGTATGACCTCCTAAAGGACCACACCTAGAACCTGCCTAATGTCCATATAAACTACATAAATCATCACTATAATCATCATAAGGACATCTAGAACATGGCCAGTAGAACTTCTAAATGAAAACAGGAACCTCTGCAATCTCCTGCAGGGTAGGGCTGGGCGATATGGCCTAAAATTCATATCGCGATATAATATGAAGCATGTGCGGTAACGATATATCACGATATATTCTTTTCTTCTGTATAGCGTGTTTTCCACACTTAAAATCCTTTAATTTTCTCAAAAATCGAGAGTTCCTTATGTATGAATTCTGGTTGTGCTTACTGACCTCGAACCGATTTTGGCTGCAGAAATCTGTTAAAAATGTTTTAGTACAACTTTGATAAGCTGCACTGTTTGATGGCTCGTCAGAGCATTACGCTGCCGTAGTGATGAGCTTCACGGAGTAATCTGGGCCCAAAACTCCGTCAGCTTCAGGTCCCAAAGTCAAACGAACACTGAGAGTTAAAAAGTGTCTAAATTCTTTCATTTTTAATTAAATGATCAGCGTTGCTGCTTTATCGGGTGTAACAATTAAGTTTAACATCCATGAAAACAGAATTTATTACATTTAACGGAGTTAGAAGTTAGCAGGAAGTTAGCTCACTAGTTTCCACCTAAACATTTCATACCATGTTCTGACAGAGATTTTTGAAACAAATTCAAACGTACAGCTCTGCTACCACTTCCAACATAAATGAAGACAGAAACTAAACAGCAGTGACGTTTGTAGGGTTACTGAAGTTGGACTACCTGGTATATGATGTTGTGCTACGTGATTGCTAGCGACACAGCTATGTTAGCATAAACATAGTGAAGCTGGAGGATGAACGCCAACTTTTTTTCCACTCGATAAAAGTTAACGTGACGGATTCTGGTGGTTTGGGACAAATGCAATCGCATAGCAGGATGCTATACACGGGCCAAACTTCAGTCAGGAGAACAACTGAGATTATTCATCCACAATACGAGGTTAGTTATTAACTCATTCTGTCATGGCCTGGGTCTAGGGACCCAGGGCTCAGGCATTTTCAGTGTATGTTTATGTTTATGTTTTCCGTGTGTTGTATTGGTTTGCTCTCCATCTCTCCATGTGTCTCTGTGTGAGCTTCCGGAGGTGTGGGTTCGCTGAGGAGACTGCGAACCCGGAAGTGGTCTACTCGAGAGACGGCCGCACCTGCCGCTCGTCGTCCTCTGCCAGCTGCAGCAGATTACGCTCGTCTAGGAACGGCATTTAGGACTGCAGCTGAGCTGAGGCCGACGCTGGATCCTTGAGTCAGAACTCGTCAGTACTGCCGTGAGCTTTTACGTAACCTCCGCGGAAACAGATCCCCTGCTAACCCTCTGCCTTTTGTGTTACCAGGAATCGGGAGCGGAGTACGCCTCTAAAGTCACGGTGTGGGAATTGGAGTTTTTTGGAGTCGCCACCTTTCACTTCTCACGGACATCTGCACTGTGTGGGATTCAGGGAGAATCACCACGGGACCACAGTGCTGGGATTTTGTATATAGTTGTGTGTTTTTCACCTCCTGTAAATAAATCCACTGTCCTTCACTTAGAGTCTCGCGTTTGGGCCCTGCTTTCACTGTCACTCCACGGTCTGCCATCGCAGCCCGTGACAGAAGGATCCAGCCACTATGGACCCAGCGGACTCACCGCGGAAGCGCAGCTCCCGTTTTGACGGGACCCGACTAGTGCTTGGAGGGCCTCCGTGCTGCCGTTCCTCGCTGGCAGCCTACCCTTCGGCCCACTCGTCTGCTTCCTCTCCGCGGACGCCTCGGTCTCGCAGAGAACGCCCTAGCCGGTCCCGGGAGGATTACTATGAGCCTGACAGCAGTCAGCTTACGCCCGCTCAGGCATTCTATAAGATGCTAGGGATTATTCTCGTGCCACCCGACACACCCAGCGCTCCCACATCACTGCAGGAGCAGCCACATCAAAATCCGCCCTCGTCACATTCCGCCAGCTTCATGAACACTACAGCTCGTGTTTCTCCGGTTTGGGAAAATAGAAGTTTTCGTTTTAAGAGCGATTATTCTCCCATAGGTTCAGAAGACTGTGCGCCTGACGTTCTTTCAAATCCAGGAATCAAGACTGTTTCGTCTGGAACTCTTTATTCTGGGGCTATGTTTGTTCAGTCAGCTGATCAGCAGCCATCTTCAGTTCGGTTAGCCGATCAGCGGCCACCTTCAGCTCGGTTTACAGCGCCACGTCTGGACCCAGCGGTCTCTGAGGAGAGGCTCAGGGGGGAGGTTATGGACAAGGTTTACCGCATGTGTGAGTTGTGGTGGGAGAAGCCCACGGAGGGGTTGCGTCGCGCCGTGGAGAGGCGGCTGCAGGGGATGCTGTTTGAATTCCCCTGGTTGGTGGACTCCCTTAATTCAGTTGTCCTGGACTTCCTGCTTTCCACCCTCCACCTCCACTCTCCTCCTCAGGCTGCTCACCGGCCCGGACAGCTGGTGGATTCACAGCCTGAGACGCCGGCCCCGACGTCTACATGGAAACGACGTTCGCGCCGCCGGCGTTCCTCACCACAGCCGCCCTCCCGGACATCTCAAGAACCGGCTGTGGTGAGTAATAAGGACACTTTTTCATTTCTCACCCCATCTGCTTTTTTGTTTTCAGTGGATGGTGACGCCGCTGACTCTGCTGCAAGCCGGCCTACAGTACGACTAGCGTCGCCTCATTCAGCAGTCTCCATGCCGCTGGCGGCTTCACCATCTGTGGATGTAGCGCCGTCGTCATCTCATCCGCATGTAGTCACCCCTCAGCCATCTTCTTCACCGGCTCTGCCTTCACCTTCCCCGCCTGCGTACACCGCATCACCATCTTCGCCTCCGGATCATCCATCTGTGACTGGAGCGCAGCCGGAGGTGCCCGCACGGCCAGCTGAGGAGCTCAGCATGCCCGAGCAGGAGCTCAGCGAGCGGGAGGAGCCCGCGTCGCCAGCTGTGGAGCTCAGCGAGCCGGAGGAGCTCAGCGAGCCGGAGGAGCTCAGCGAGCCCGAGCAGGAGCAGCTCAGCGAGCCGGAGGAGCTCAGCGAGCCGGAGGAGCTCAGCGAACCACCAGCAGAGGAGCTCGGCGAGCGGAAGGAACAACCGGCGCTGCCAGCCGAGCTCAGCGAGCCGGAGGAGCTCAGCATGCCCGAGCAGGAGCAGCTCAGCGAGCAGGAGCAGCTCAGCATGCCCGAGCAGAAGCAGCTCAGCGAGCCGGAGGAGCTCAGCGAGCCGGAGGAGCTCAGCGAACCACCAGCAGAGGAGCTCGGCGAGCGGAAGGAACAACCGGCGCTGCCAGCCGAGGAGGGACCCGCTCAGCCGGAGGTCAGCGAACCGGAGGGACCTCCACGTCTAGCGCGGCCTCCACGCCATCCACGTCCAGTGCGTCCACGTCAGCGACCGGCGCGTCATAGACCATGTGCCACGCCTCGCTGTTGCTCACTGGAGCAGCGACGTTGCCATCGGACCCGTGGCAGGCCACCAGAACCGTTCCGCCGCCACCGGGCCTGTGGCAGGCCGCCGGAGGAGCAGCGCCGCCGCCACCGGACCCGTGGCAGGCCACCAGAACCGTTCCGCCGCCACCGGACCCGTGGCAGGCCGCCGGAGGAGCAGCGCCGCCGCCACCGGACCCGTGGCAGGCCACCGGAACCGTTCCGCCGCGGCTGCCGGACCCGTGGCCGCTCGCCGGAGCTGCTGCGTTTCCATCAAGGGGTTAGAGGTAGGCCACCTGAACTGTTTTGCCGCCACTGTTTTGCCGCCACTGTCTAACCTGCGGCGGGTCCCGCTTGTTTTGCCATCCTGCGGGTCGGCCGCCGGAACTGTGTTTGCTGCCGCTGGACCGGGGGATTGGACTGTTGAACTGTGTTTTTCTGTTGTTGCTTTGTAGTGGCTGTTTAGCGGAGTGGTTTTGGGGCCCTCCGTCCTGGACCTCCCGCCGCCCGCCCTGGGTTGGTTGTACTGTTGTTTTTGGTTTGTGTTTTTGGGTCGTCGGGAGCCGACCCTTAGAGGGGGGGTACTGTCATGGCCTGGGTCTAGGGACCCAGGGCTCAGGCATTTTCAGTGTATGTTTATGTTTATGTTTTCCGTGTGTTGTATTGGTTTGCTCTCCATCTCTCCATGTGTCTCTGTGTGAGCTTCCGGAGGTGTGGGTTCGCTGAGGAGACTGCGAACCCGGAAGTGGTCTACTCGAGAGACGGCCGCACCTGCCGCTCGTCGTCCTCTGCCAGCTGCAGCAGATTACGCTCGTCTAGGAACGGCATTTAGGACTGCAGCTGAGCTGAGGCCGACGCTGGATCCTTGAGTCAGAACTCGTCAGTACTGCCGTGAGCTTTTACGTAACCTCCGCGGAAACAGATCCCCTGCTAACCCTCTGCCTTTTGTGTTACCAGGAATCGGGAGCGGAGTACGCCTCTAAAGTCACGGTGTGGGAATTGGAGTTTTTTGGAGTCGCCACCTTTCACTTCTCACGGACATCTGCACTGTGTGGGATTCAGGGAGAATCACCACGGGACCACAGTGCTGGGATTTTGTATATAGTTGTGTGTTTTTCACCTCCTGTAAATAAATCCACTGTCCTTCACTTAGAGTCTCGCGTTTGGGCCCTGCTTTCACTGTCACTCCACGGTCTGCCATCGCAGCCCGTGACACATTCACTGCCATTGACGTCTATAGACGTCAATTGAAAAACTTACGTTGACTGCCATTGACGTCTATAGACGTCAATTACGTTTTTCAATGGGAGGGGCTAGAATACAACCTCGGGCAGCTCGTCAGTGAATTTTATTTTTTCATATATTTGTAAATAAATTGTTTTGATAAAACATAACCTTTCTCAGTGTTATTTCTGTTTTATAGAAGTGAAAAACTATTTTATATGTTAGAGGTGTCACAAAGCAAGAAATATTAGTGTCAAAGGCACTTTTCTGCTTGAAATGTATTTTTCACAAAAAGCTCGTTTTCTCCCTTTTGTTGGTCAAAACAGGCATTTTTGGTGGAACCCACCTCTCTTCTACAGCTGATTACTAAAGAATGGAAAATGGTAGAAACAAGCTTTTTTTTTTTGGATGAAAGAAGAGAGTCTGTTCTTCATTTTGGTAGGTTCAGCGTTTATATGATCATAACACACAGTTTTCTGTGGCTCTTCAAAAATGAGTAAAAATGCTCAAAAACCCTGGCAGTGGGGAGTTACCTGATTTGTAAATGGCTGGCAGTGAATGAGTTAATATACAGCAACAACATGTGGATAGAACAGCTGCGAGAGAATCCAACATTAATGAATCAATGTTACAGAAGTGGAGGAAGCGCAGTTTTTGGCTTTCCCCATATTTCAAATGTGCTTCATCTCTTTGCTGTGAATGATAATGGTTGTAGCCACTGCGATGCTTTCGACCAAAACAGCCGCAGCTTGATGACATCATCAACATGCGCTATCGCGATATAGTCAAAATCTCTATCGTTGGCCAAATTTATATCGTTTCTATCGTATATTGTTTATATCGCCCACCCCTACTACAGGGGACCCAAAAGTTATTCAAGTGCACCCTCACAGACGGGCATTCAAAAGACCTCTAGAACCTCTCTGCGATCTCCAGTCACACAACCACCATGAAGATTTCTAGAACACCCTCGCTCACCAGTTTAACTTTCCAGGGGATGAATAGAACCTCTTCAGTGACAACCACAACCTCTTAAAGTTCCCTCTTCACAGATAACCACTTAGGAGATGTCTCAAACCCCATCCAAAACTACACAAATCATTACTAGAACCAACATTAGCACGTCTGAAACATCCTCAGAGGCCAGCGCAGCCTTCTCAAGAAAAACTAGAATCTCTTCAACCTCCTAAAGAGTATGTAAGAGTCCCTTCACAGAAAAATACCTCATAGACCTGTAGAACATCACCTCACAACCACCTCGAGGATTTCAGAGACAAGCATGACCTCCTAAAGGATGACTAGAACCTCTTCGATGGCGACAAAACTTCCCTTAGCACCACAAAAGCCCACTTCACAGATAAATAGAACCTCCTAATAAACCTTTACAACCTTTAGTCATGACTAGACTCACATTAAGGACATGGAGGACATCCTCAGTAATGACTAGAGTTTCCTAAAGCTATTACCTGACAATAACTGTGGCTTCAGACCATCCAGGAAGTGAAGCTCTGAACACTAATTAGCATCTGTGTGTGTGGATGCAGTATTTATATAAGGATATGGGAAACAGCGACACAGAGTAGGTGTAACTAAGTAAAGGTTTTCAGTCTTTAATGCTTTTCTGTTGTTGTTTAGACGTAAACTGTACTGAGTCATCATCAGTACAACACAGAGCAGAACATGTAAAAACATGCAGAGGAAACAGCAGCTGATTGTCCGGTGGCTCATTCATACAGAGAGGCCGAGTCCATTCACGCTGTGAGCCGAGTGGGAGACGAGGGCTAAATGTTCCTGATTAACTCCTCTGATGCTGATTTAAATCAAACTGCTGTTTAAGCAGCGAGCTGCAAATTCCTCAAACACCCACAAACCCTGAAGACGAACAACAACAGCAGAAAGGAGACAGAGACGGACGGCTGCTGGACGGACGCAGAATCAAGAGTTTGTGTTGCTGAACGCTGTTTATCTGACCATCTGCATTACTTCCTGTCTCAGGCTTTGATGTTGCAGTGCACACTTTCAGGCCTGTTTACATCATTAGTACATTAACTTCCATTCATTTCCTGGACACTTATCCTTAAACCATAACCTAAACGAATCCGTCAAAAACAAATAACTCGACTGACCACAGCGACGCATCTGCTTCAGCAGTTTAAACTAAAAGTCACGTTTCCAGCTGAAACCGGTCACACTACAGTACCAATGGTGTCCATCACAACAATGATATCCTAACAACATTATGCAGCAATTACATCCAACCAGGAAGCAGTTTGTCCAGCGTTGTCCAATCAGGGGGCAGTCGCTGGAACCACAGAGCTCGTTCAGGTTCTGATACCCGATAATTGACTGTCGTTGGGCATTAGATCATCTACACTTACATAAACCTGCTTACAGCGCTGCGAAAAAACATTTTTACTGTTTCTTTTTTTGCTATTTGTCACTTTTGTTTCTCAGGTCATCAAATAAAATGTAATATTAGACGACCATAACCTGAATCACTTTGTCACAATTAATTCAATTCAGTTTTATTTATACGGCGCCGAATCACAACAGCAGTCACCTCGAGGTGCTTTATAGTGTAAGGTAGACCCTACAATAATACATACGTGGTATGTTTTAACATAGGTGAGGTAGTTTTCCTAATAACTTAGTTCATCATTTAAAAACTGTGAAAGAAGCTCCCACAGAGGCTGAACATGCAGTTCCTGTAACGTCCAGCAGGGGCACCAGCAGTGAGGCAGTCCCACAGACGTCCACATTATAATCTGACAGCAGAAATAAACATGTTTACAGCCTGATACACAAACTGCTTGGCCCTGTGTTGCTGAGCTGATCGCTGTCTGTGAGGCTTCACCACCACTAATCGTTTCACAACATGGAAGCAACCGAAACGCTATGAAAAGTCCCAGAAACCCATGGGTGAAGTCACATGGTTACGTCCGTGTTTTTTCTGTAGAAAACATCATTTTTATTCTGTAAGGGAGAACGTGTCACAATCCATCCTCCTGCTGCTGTGGAGTCTTTATCACACCGGTGGTATGTTAGCAACGCAACTATCAGAAATACCCATCTGTCCTCGTCTATCCTCCTTCCTCCACCTCATCATCATCACTTCCTCCTCCTCCTCCCGCTGCTGCTCTCTGGAGACTGAGCTAATAGACTGTTTAGATTTTCTGTGTGTTTGTGTCTTTAAAGTATCCACACCAACAATTTTAACATTTTTCTGCCATTAAGTCAGATTGTTTCCTGACCTCATGTGCTAATCGCTGGCTAAAAGGAGTATTCTGATGTTTCCCAGCTCCTCCTGGTAGCGCTCAGTCTGAGGTACAAGACCTACTCAAAATTTATAGAAAAAAACTTTAAATTAGCTCTGAAAACAGGAAATAGATTTTACTTGTTCCCCATAAATCATCCCATGACCTGGTGACCTCTTGGGGGGGCTGACCCTATTTTAAAAACCATCATCTACTATATATAACGTAGATAAAACAGCCCCAATGGGGACATGCTGCTGATGCATTTTACTGCAACACCTGTAGTTACACGAAGCTGAACATACTTTAGTTTCTCATTTACACGTTGGACATGTTGCTGAGTATTTTTACCTCGTTAAATGTGGTACGGTTACTTCAGGGAGTTATCTAGATACACTGATCTCTCAAATCACTTTGGTTTGCTCTAATCAGAGTTACTTGTTGTTACAAACAACAATAAAAATGCAAAGTGGCTACAGGTCCCGGTAAGCAGCAGGTTAGTGGGGAGGTGGTCAGCCTCCAGCTGGAAGCGGGTCAGTTTGAGGAAACAGCAGCGCAGTAATGTAAATGTTTCTGCTCTCTTGCCAGCCAGATTAAAGAAAGCTGCTCCACACCCTGCTGCACACATGTTTGTACTTCTGTGATTGTGAGGACCTTCTGAGGCCTTTCACGGCCCCCTAACCTAAACCTCTTTTTAACCTGAACCCTTAAACTAAATCCAAACCCACAAACGGGCCTTTAAGAGTCTGTCCTCACAACACAGAAGGGTCCTTAAAAAGTCAATAAATACATAGGTCCCCACAAAGATAGCTGTGCAAGTACCCACACACAGGCGGTGAGGAGAAATCCTGTCTTTCAGATAATTTTAGGGTTTGGTTTTCATGGTAAAGTAACTTAAATCACTTTCAGCTTTTTCTAAACTTTTCAGCTGGAGCCAGTTATAGCAGCATCATGGCCCTTTTCCTTCTGTCAACACTTCCTTTGATTTAAAGCTGCTTTGGCCACAAATACATACATGCTCATATACAAAGTGTTTCTCACATGATACAGAAGATAAATTAAACTGTTAGAGAACAGCATGGCTTTTTGCTGTTTATTTATACCGATTTTAATGAATGAATTTAAACTATCTAATCAACCAGTCATTTGAAATCAAGTCTATTACCACCATCTAAATATTTTATACACAATACAACACAAGCCTAAGGTTAGTTTGATTTGTTCATAACTACAAACGTAAAACATCCCAAAATAATAAATATAGTACAACTTATAACAACTCACACCTGACCTCTAGTGGTCACATGAGTCAGCAGCCAAAATATCAGCGTATATATATTAATATGATAGACAAACATGGAAATAAACATAAAAACTGCATATCAGGTAATGCTAGCTAGCTCAGATACTTGCTAATAAGTAACATCCAGTCAGAATCCCTAACTTTCTCTTACTGGATTGGTCTGTTACTACAGTGACCTCACAGCAGCAGTATTATTGGTCTGATGATGTCATTAAAATGCTCCGAAAGGCTCCAACAGCACAAACACGGTCCAAAAGTCCAGTTCAGGTGACGCTAGCAGACAGCTAGCAGCTACAGCCACCTGCGTCACCATCCACCTGTCAGTCAAAGAGGCCACGCCCCTAAGAATGCAAACCTTAAACCTTTTACAGGTGACCTATACAACCCACCACAAATATACCTACAGAGACCGAACAGTTTACATCGGGCTGTAAAAGTGTTTATTACTGCTGTAAAGTGTTAACATGGGAGTCTATAGGGACCGACTCGCTGCTGCCCCCGGTGGAAACTGGAGGAACTGCAAGTTTTGGCCCTGGTAATTGCTGAGTGCTTTGTTAGTACTTTATTACAATTAGTTTTAACATTTTTTTTCCACGTGATATGAAAGACAAAAGAGTACGTGGATGTTAAACACATTAAAGGAAAGTTTCAAAGTAAATCTCCATTTGTAATCAGATTACATCTGAAACATGCATGCTGTGTATGATTTCATACATGTGAAACATTTTTAAATATAAAAAACAAATATCAGGTAACGTCAGGTTTCATGTGTGGATGAGTTTTATGCCTCTGTCGTTATTCCTGAAACATCTGTAAGACTTGTTGTGGGTCACGGTACCTTTCTGTTTGTCCATGTCGGTCGTCTCAGTGTCTGCTGATCCTCAGGCTCATATCTCTGCTAAAGAATCCAACATCAAACGGCAAACAGATTTCCTCCTGTTTCCTCCTCCCTGAACTCCCTCTATCTGCTCTGTGAGAAGCAGTTTGAGTTCTGCCAGGCGAGTCTGTCTGAACGCGTCTGTGACCTCAGCACAGGAGGGAGGAGAGAGAGGGCGAGCCAGTGCTCTCATTATGCACGGGCATGCACAGAGAAACCTTAAATACAAAGTCACTTTAACAATGTGCCCACTGTTATCATCCAGTACACAAACACATTTAGAAAATACACAAGAAGAAAAATATCTGCTAACATTCTGGCTTTAAGGGTTTCTTCAGTGATGCTCCACAAACTAAAGTAATAATAATAACAATAACAATAATAATAATAATAATAATAATAATAATTCCACAGCTATCAGAAAATCGAGGGAGAGCAGCTGGATTACAAAATTACTCAGGCCTCTTTTTATTTAGAAATATAAGTTATTCTTCTACTTGAGAATATCCTGTAATTTACTTATATTAAACCAAGTTTATGTTTTCAATAAATATAATGTATGTTTTCATTTGTCCAACTGTATCGACAAAATCCATCCTCTGCTGCTTCCGCTTGTCAGGGTCCCGGGGGTGGTAGAGCCTATCCCAGCTGTTGTAGGCCGAGAGGCAGGACACAAACTGGAGTGGACACCAGTCGTCACGGGGCTAACACAAAGAGAAAGACAACCATTCACACCTATGGGCAATTTAGTGTTTCCACCTAACCCCACTAACTGCATGTCTTTGGAATGTGGGAGGAAGCTGGAGTACCTGGACAGAACATGCAAACTCCACACAAAAAGACCCCAGCCTGATGGTGGAGCCTAATTCAGGACCTTCTTGCAACATTAGAAGCTCATTTATTTCAGTCAAACATTTTCAAAATAACTACATATGACCTCTGTGAACCCCATTAGGAGTTAAAGGGTAAAGGAACCCTTCTGTTTCTGACTGCAAACCTGCAGACAATCGTCACATTTTTCAGTGTTTTTCATTGTCGCAGTAATTTGGTAACATATATCTATAGAAACAAGAGCTTCTATTAACTAATTTGGGTCATTTTAAAAAAATAAGAAAGAAAGAAAGAAAGAAAGAAAGAAAGAAAGAAAGAAAGAAAGAAAGAAAGAAAGAAAGAAAGAAAAAAAGAAAGAAAGAAAGAAAGAAAGTAAGAAAGAAAGAAAGAAAGAAAAATGTAAATAAATAAAGTTACAAACGGGACGGTTGGGTGTGTCTAAATCCCCTTCTCGTCCGCTGGGCGGCAGTAGGAAGCTGTAAGTCTCGCGATACTACCTCTTTTCTCCTTGATGAGGAAGAGTCGCGGAAGAGGTAGAAGATTTTCCTGACGGCTCAGCAAGCGACCCATCAAGTTAGATAAAACTACCCGGCGAACCAGCGTTTTAAGCAGCTTTACAGGTCGGATAGACACCCGGACTGAAGGTAAAACACAGCGACGTGTAACGCCTCCTGTCTGATTGGTTTATTATTCGGTTGTTTTTACTGTAAAAGCTTCAGAAAGTGACCTCCTGCCGTTAGCGTTTAGCTGTTAGCAAGGCGTAGACAGCAGTGCAGCTGTTAGCCACTTAGCTCCAGGAGTGGAGCTCCGGGGGGCTCGGGGGACTCCTCGGGGGGTTCCTGTGGTTGAGCCGTCAGCGTTTCATACGTGTGATGAGGATGAAAGCTTCCTCTCCGCGGGGCTGTCACGGTGTTTAAAGCTAACGCTGGGCTCGGCGTTAGCTTCTGCTAGCTCAGCCGGCTGCTTCCTTCTCTGAGCTGTTTGTGTCTCACTCGGTGTGTTTGGAGGCTCAGACCGAGCTCCGAGGATCACTGTGACCGGGCTCAGACCGAGGGTGGAGCCCCGTGTTTGAGCTCAGGTTCTCGGTTTAAACCAAACACATTTCTTTGTTTTCTCTCCGCAGGATCACGATGACAGCCGCACCTTACAACTACTCCTACATCTTCAAATACATCATCATCGGTGAGTGACCCGAGCTCCAGCTCCTGTGTTTACTCCCGCAGCTCTGCCAGAGCAGCTTTGCATGAGTCCGTTTATAATAACCGTTCTGTATCCGTGACCGCTGCCCCTCACATCAGTAAACTCCCTCCTTCTAGACTAAGCTTGCAGAAGTGCAGAACCTGGCGCTGGTAAATGTGGAGTGTCTGCAGCGGGTGCAGATATTAAATAAAGACGATGTTGAGCTGTGACTCATGCAGCGCTGCTCTGGTAAAGTCCAGGAGTGAAACTGGACGGTGAATGAGCAGGAACACTTCAATCACGGGGAGTAAAAACGCTTCATCCGGGTGTTTCCTGATCACTGTCAGCCTTGGTGGCCGACCTCACCTGTGTTTGTCTGTCTGCAGGTGATATGGGAGTCGGGAAGTCGTGTCTGCTGCATCAGTTCACAGAGAAGAAGTGTGAGTGCTGCTTTTCTTCTTCTCTTTGTTTACTGAAGTTTAAGAATAGAATAGAATAGGCTTTTATTGTTATTATACATGTATGATGAAATTGTGAGTTATGGATATTTAAAATTTACCACCACTGTTTGGGTATGAGGGGCAAAGTGGTACAGCCTGTGTTTCTAGGTCTTTTATTTTGAAAGGCAAGCAGTGGAAAATCAGTTCAGGCTGACTTTTAGAGTCTTTTTTCTAATAATGTCAAGTTTGTTGATTAGGAATCCGTCTTAGCTGTTTAACAGCACGGCTCTAGTTTATCATATAAATATCTTAATAATGATCAAGTGTCAAGTTCGGGCTTCATAAATATCGATTTATGTTTTTTTTTTCTTCATTTTGATGTAACCGTAAACCTCCAACTTTGGAAACATTTAACAGGATTTCTTTGAATTGATGAACAATGTAAATAGATTAGCTTTTAGCATTCAGTTTGTTATGCTAGGAAAAAAACAAAAAGCGACTCGTGTGTTTGATTCTATCTGGATGGTTTCATGAAATTCATTCTGATAACAGATTTCGTGTGTTTGTCCCTGAGACAGCGACAAACACAAACATTTTTACCTTTACTTACCTGTTGGTGACCACTGCCCGTCCAATTCCTGTGTGTGTGTGTGTGTGTGTGTGTGTGCGCGCTGCAGTCATGGCAGACTGTCCTCACACCATCGGGGTGGAGTTCGGGACGAGGATCATGGAGGTTCACGGGCAGAAGGTGAAGCTGCAGATATGGGACACGGCGGGTCAGGAGCGGTTCAGGGCCGTCACCAGGTCCTACTACAGGGGGGCCGCCGGGGCCCTCATGGTCTACGACATCACCAGGTACCTAGGCAGGCGAGGGTGGATGGAGGAGGAGAAATCTGTGTCCTGTTTACTTAAAGGGACAGTTCACCATAAATGTAAAACTCTGGTTGCTCCGTCCTGTCGAGCTGCTAATTCAGCACTTTGTTGTTTGAGATCACAAACTGATAAAAAGACAAAAACCAACAAAACAAATCAGATATGCAGTGAAGATCATTTCATACAAAACATACACGAAATGAATGTAAGTTTCTGTCCTAGTAGAAAAAGTCGAACCATTAGATGAATAATAAATGATGAAGGTGTATGTAAAGTCATGTTAGATTAAATACGTCAGTTAAAACAAAGTAAACTGATAAAAATGGAAGTGATCCACAGACGCTCCGGTGAGCGGCTTCACGTCGGAACTATTTTCTTTCTACAGTCTACATCCACCAGCTATATCACTGTGCAGGAGGAAGTGTGCACTGAGGCATGAGGAACTGAGCATTATCTCTGTGCTCAGCTTTTTTTGTTTTGGTGGATCTGAAACATCCTTGAAAGAGTAGTTGTCAAACAGCTAACAGATCATCTGCAGAGGTTTATTTGAAGAGTTTCAGTCAGGTTTCAGAGCTCATCACAGCACAGAAACATCTTTAGTGAAGGTTACAAATGATCTTCTTATGGCCTCTGACAGTGGACTCATCTCTGTGCTTGTCCTGCTAGACCTCAGTGCAGCGTTCGATGCTGTCGACCATAATATCCTATTAGAGCGATTAGAACATGCTGTAGGTATTACAGGTACTGTGCTGCAGTGGTTTGTATCATATCTATCTAATAGACTCCAGTTTGTGCATGTAAATGGAGAGTGCTCTTCACACACTGAGGTTAATTATGGAGTTCCACAGGGTTCAGTGCTAGGACCAATTCTGTTCACATTATACATGCTTCCCTTAGGCAGCATCATTAGAAGACATAGCATACATTTACACTGCTATGCAGATGACACCCAGCTCTATCTGTCCATGTATTTAAAAGTAGAATGGGAGGCAGAGCCTTCAGTTTTCAGGCCCCTCTTCTGTGGAACCAGCTTCCAGTTTGGATTCAGGAGACAGACACTATCTCTACTTTCAAGATTAGGCTTCAAACTTTCCTTTTTGCTAAAGCATATAGTTAGGGCTGGACCAGGTGACCCTGAATCCTCCCTTAGTTATGCTGCAATAGACGTAGGCTGCCGGGGATTCCCATGATGCATTGGGTGTTTCCTTTCCAGTCACCTTTCTCACTCACTATGTGTTAACAGACCTCTCTGCATTGAATCATATCTGTTATTAACCTCTGTCTCTCTTCCACAGCATGTCTTTATCCTGTCTTCCTTCTCTCACCCCAACCAATCACAGCAGATGGCCCCGCCCCTCCCTGAGCCTGGTTCTGCTGGAGGTTTCTTCCTGTTAAAAGGGAGTTTTTCCTTCCCACTGTCGCCAAAGTGCTGCTCATAGGGGGTCATATGATTGTTGGGTTTTTCTCTGTATTATTGTAGGATCAACCTTAAAACATTAATCGCCCTGAAGCCACTTTTGAATGTAGACGTGAGAAAGGAAAAAGTTCCTGCATGAGTGAATTTTCTGTGGATCACACTCATGTGTGATGCAGGGTGTAGACTGTCCCTTTAAAAGTAGTGTTATGTTTCATGTGATGAGGTTGTTGATGGAGGCCTCCACCTGCTCTTGGCTGATGGTGGGCGGTAATGTTTAAATCTTAGAGAGTGACTTGAAAGCAGCAGGTCGACCAAGAACCGGTTCCTTTGTAGGATTCTCATCCAGACTAAATATTTGCCAGGCGGTGACTCTGATGGCGCCCTGACAGTCGATGCTGCTGTGGACTAAATGTCAGACAAACGTTCAGAGAGTGTATTGACTTTGTTATTTTTGTGTGTTCAGGAGAAGTACCTACAATCACCTGAGCAGCTGGCTGACGGACGCCAGGAACCTGACCAACCCAAACACGGTGAGTGCGCCCACGCAGACTTCTGTGGCGACTCTTTTAAATCTTCTTTTCAGGCAGGAGAGAGAGAATGATTTCAAAATGGAGTCTGAAGGTGAAAGTGACCCAGAGCTGCGGTGCGTAAACAGACTTGGCTGGACCGCAGCTACAAGTAAACAGTTATTACATCCCTGCTCACGTTTATGGCAGTAACCCCGTGCAGCTAACAAACACCTGTTAAGCTGCTGTGCACGAAACATCCTTTAACCTGTGACGCGCTGAAGAGTCGCTGCTCAGTCTGCGTGTCTCCGTGTCGTAGGTGATCATTCTGATCGGCAACAAGGCCGACCTGGAGGCTCAGAGAGACGTGACGTACGAGGAGGCCAAACAGTTTGCCGAGGAGAACGGTGAGACGCTCGCACGATCAGATAAACGCTCAGCAGCAGACGGAGACTCGCTGATTCCTCTGATTTCTGCTTCCTGTTTCTCAGGTTTGCTGTTTCTGGAGGCCAGTGCCAAGACGTAAGTACGGCGTGTTAGAGAGGAAGCTCGTAGTGGCTCGATGGTTACGATTCATTCAGAAACCCGTTCACACCACAGAACGGTGAAGTGCATGAACACGTGTTTCTGGGTCTTTGTGATGACTGATGTTTTAATAAGTCCTGACGAGTTTGGCCTCTGCTTCTTCTGCAGAGGCGAGAACGTGGAGGAGGCCTTCCTGGAGGCAGCGAAGAGGATCTACCAGAACATTCAAGATGGCAGCCTGGACCTGAACGCCGCCGAGTCGGGAGTCCAGCACAAACCTTCGACACTGCAGGGGGGGCGCCCCAACCCCGACAACCAGCCAGCAAAGGAAGGCTGCAGCTGTTAACCTTGAACAGAAAGTACGAACGCATCGAACAGACCGACACACGGACTCCGCCGGGCACTAACACTCACACCCAGAACCAGTCCACACTCATCATCGGCGCTGTCCACCCGCCGTTTTCTAATCCAAAGCAAGATTCAACAATCCTCCATCCGTTCGAGACTTTACCAACTCTGACCCGATCCTGAAAACCAAATCTAGAAGCACATCTCTGCAGCGTGAACTGGCTCAGAAAGGCTCCCAGATCAGGACCAACCGAGGCGGCGACCTCATCCAAAACCAGTCTGAGCACAGACCTGTGTCAATCTGGCCTTTGTAAACCACAACGCTTTAATCTCAAAACCAGAGAACTCCCCCAAACTGGGCCGCTCTCCCCACCGCGTCTCCATCGAGGATGCTTCAGCTCACACGCATTAAAAACCTCCTGCAGACTCGATCAGGATCATCGTGAGTACGCCACATTTGGTTTTCCATAAAATTCGGGCTTCCTTATCAACAAACCAATCAGCGCCATTGATCAGACCGACCCAGACAAACCGCCGCAGCAGGACGTGACGGTGAACGCTGGCGATCACGGAGGACTCCTGTCAGTCAGCTACGGCGGGCCGGCGTGCGGCCTGGACTGTGCAGAGTCCAGAGTAGGGTCAACTGAATCCGGACTAAAGTGAAGGTTTCACAGATTTAGCATCTTTCGTTTTTTCTCCCATAAGTAAAATGTTTAAATTCAGACAAACAAAACCAAATTGGGACAAAATGAAATTCAAAATAAGCAGACTCGCTGCTCTCAGTCCGAGTCCAGGTTCCCAATTCTGATTTACGTTCAAACTCCATCCCTCGGTTGGCTCTGCCTGGATGTCTCGGCTCACCCGGGATGTTCAGCTCTCTGCAGGGAAATGTTGTGAGCTTGTAGACTGAACCGGAGCGCAGGCCAGCGGACGTCTGTCACCTTCAGAACCAAAGAGGACACCTGAGCGCTGTGAAGCTGGAAGCTGACTGAAGGAGCCTCTGGGCTCCTGCAGAAATCCACCTCTGTTATTTTAGGAAGCAGAAGCTGAGAGAGCAACGAGAAAGGAGCACCCCAACCATCGAGTCGTGACGGCGTTTTAGCTTTTATTGCCTCTTTCTGTCTGCACGAAGCCAGTACAGCTGCCAGGTTTTGTTTTTTCACCACTGCTGTGTAGTATGAAAGTCATTTGAATGCATCGTCTGAATGCATGAAAATTACTGCAAGTTCCCATCTCCCAGCTCCAAGGGAGGAAAATAGTGACAGGAAAGAGGTCGGAAGGTCGGTTAGGAACCATCGGATGAGACAGTCTGCGCCTGCAGCTCCACCCACACAGCCACCCTTTCAATTTATGAAGTCTGTGAACTGATGTGAGTCTCGGTCGCTCTGTGAGGGATGAAGAACCCGAACGTCTCTCCGGCCCCTCGCTGGATCAGTTCAGGATGGATTTTTATTAAATGCCTTCATTATTTTCTTGTTTCTGTTTTTGGTTTTAACCAAATAAATACAGGATGTTCCCACAGCTCCCCCTTGTGGCCATTGTGTTTGCGTTGTTGAGCCAGGATTGCACTTTATCACTGTGCTTTCTCTGGTTTCCGCCGCGCTGCTGTGGAGACGTCACTGCTTCAAACGTCACGTAGACACCAGCGAGCGTATCTGAGGGAGAATGTGCTTTGTGGAGAAAATGATGCCTTCATGGTTTCTGGATCTACTGTTTTCCTCTTTGAAAAATCATTCCTGCACTAAAAGCTTCCCAAAGCTCCGAGTGATGCTCTGCCAGATTTCATTTCACACTTTTAAACCACCAAAGTCTGTGAGCACTAATGGGAGGGAGCAGCTTTTGCATTTAGAGTTTGGATCAGTTAACCTGGAATTAGTCTACCTGTATTTCTGCTTATTTACACTAAAATTAACAAAATACCCAAGAAATGTTTCCTTTGAGTCCCAGAAGTGACAAAACCCGGAGAGATGGAGTTGAAGGTCCATAAGCCATTAAAAGTTTCACCACCAGGGGGGAGTGTTTCACCAGCAGGTGTGCTGCCGTTTAACCTTAAACCAGGCGTGGACGACGGCTCCATCCTGTGGTAGAGAGTGGTATTACACACAGTACGGCTGGCTGAGCTGGAGTCTCTTCAACATGAAGGTTATTGCACATTTTATTAAAATTTAAAGTTTTGGAACTTTTTGACAGAAATTAACAAAAAGGATCTTTGATCGTTACTGAAATGATTACACTAATGTTTTTAATTACCTTTAATGCATGTAAATCACCTGTTGTGTATTTCTACATTCCTACAGTTTTGTTGCACTTTATTTTTGGGGGAAATTGGAAAATATGACGTAAATTTTAAAACATTCTGAAAATTTTTGTCTGTAGTATTAAAGTGAATGATGACCCAGAAAAAGTTGACTGGTTAAACCCAGGAAAACAAAAGAAATGATAAATTATCCCGTTTGTGTAGATTTAACATGGCGTCACTCAGCAGATCTCTTAATTGGGGAATTTTGTCGCCTCCGGGGTGCCGTATGGTCATCATGTCACTGCTCGCGCCGAGGTCACGTTATATGAAGTAAAAACGTCACCTCAGCATCTGGTTGTGACGCGTCCACATCTGTCTGAACAGGGCACAATCATGTGACTTTACCCTCTGCTGTCGTCTGATTGGTGGACAGCAGCGCGCTCCAACTATGATGAGTGATTTAACAATAAAACCTTTATGCGGTGAAAACAAACACGAAGCGTTTCAGGCGTCCTGTCTTTGTTTTTTCCTGATCGACCCCAAAATAAAAAAAACCCTGAAGTTTGTTTTTACTCTGCAGTGACCAAAAAGTCTGTGAGGCGTCACCGGGATCGGCGCCTTCAGCTTCCCTCGCCAAAGCGCTCAGCATCCAAAACTATTACACAAGACTTCTTATGCAAAATGGGAAAAACTTTATGGGATGGCCTCGGTCGTTACGCTGTTCAGAGTCTTAATTTCTATATATTAATGAGAAGACGATGCAGCGAAATCAGGTTAAACTACAGCTGACGTCCTTTTTATTTTTCCGTGTGCTCGTAGCAAAATCGTCTGATCAGCCTGAGGGAGGCGCTGCTGTTTGGCTGAAGCATGTGCAACTATAACAGTGAGGTGGAGATCAGGTGATGGAGTCGCTGTTTTTCTGTCTGTTCATTTTTCAGAAATCTGCTAAAATTAAAAAAGCTTATTCTGATTGTTTGCAATGATTCTCTGCAGCTGAAGCTGTCATTGTCCAACGGTGGAGACTCAGTTCTTTGTAAATAAACTATATATATGCTGTATATACGCCGATGACTCACTGCTCTTGTGTTCAACTGTAATTCTTCTGTCTGCCTGCAGAGGGCAGTGCGTCGGACTTTTATCTCAGTTAACATTAAATTCACTTATAACTAAAATTCACTGCATTCAAAGTTCACATTTTTTCCAAGTTTATTTTTATTTCAAACATAAAAATGTTTACAGGGTTTAGAAAAACATTCACGTCCGTCTTCTCTCCGTTAGCGCGGCGAACAGAAAAGTCGTCGTTCGCGTCACTGTGGGCGCTTCCTCACGTAATGTTCTGTTTTTGGCTCCACTTCCTGCTCATGTTTAAAGTGAAAGCAGCAGTCATGTGATCACATGCAGCGAGTCATGGATTCGTCTTTAAAGTGTGAAACGGGAAAACTCATTCTGATCAGGCTGTTTGATTATCAAAGGCCAATTAATCAATATTGTGATCAGCTGCGGACCTATCAGTGTCTTTCTGTGCTGGTCACATGACTTCCAGCCGAGCGAGACTTTAAACATGAACAGAAGAGCTGGTCGGACAATCCCCTCAGCTATGTAATGTTGCCGTGGTAACACAAGGTGAGGGAGCGAGGGGGCGTGTCCTCGGCAGTCAGTTTGCTTCGAGGGCACAGCGTCACTACGTGGCTCTGCTCTTGGAGGCGGGCTCTGTCTCCTGCTCGTACTCGATCTCCACGTACGCTCGCTTCTTCCTCGCCGCCGAGCCGTTCGCTGGAGATTTGCCTTTAGACCGCGAAGCCTTCGTCTGCACCTCCATCTCCTCTTCAACCTCCTCCTCGCTGGACTCATCCTGCTCCTCCTCATCACTGCTCGTCTTCAGCTTGTTCATGTCCTGCAAGGAGGAAGTCCAGTTAATGTAACAGTCAAACAATCGCATTTAAAGATCACGCCAGCAGAGCGGCGACCGACGTCTGAAAGGACAAAACTGCGTCAACGCGTCTCTGGATTCTGACTTCCTGCTCCTCTCTGACTCAACTTCCTGTCTTATTCAGTCCGACCTGAAAGCAGTTCATCAGACTTCAGTCGCCCCCTGCTGGTCATTAGAGAGAAGAGTTACCTCAAAGTCGCTCAGGTCGCTCTCCTCCACTTCTTCTTCTGCTACGAACTCTCTCTGCCCAACGTCCTGCACGCGCGCACACACACACACACACACACACACGCACGCACACACACACACAGGACATCCTTTCAGAATAAAGTTTTACAAACATGTTCAGCAGCTGGTGTAGTAACAGCTGCCTCAATCACCTCGTCCTCCTCCTCTTCTTCTTCTTCCTCCTCCTCCTCCTCTGACTCGCTCTCCTGGTCCTGCTGCTCCAGCGCTCGGTCGAAGGCGTGCACGGGGAAGTTGTAGATGTCTCCGTACTGAAACAAACATAGACCGTGAGTTAAACCGCACGATCGTCCTTGGCGTGCGAGCAGCGGTCGCGTTGGCGTCGTACCGTTCCCTGTTTAAGTCGCTCCAGCAGCTCCTTCTCGATGGCGTTATCCAGCTGAGCAGCAATCAGAGCCTTCTCCTAAAAGAAAACACCAACAAAGAAGAGACGGCCGTCAGAGCTCCTGTTCCAGGTCAAAGGTCACGATGAGATGAACTACAGAGGAATGAGCAGTGCTTCTGCTTTTGGTAACTTTTAGCAAATGTTTGCATCATTTTATTTTATGAAGTTCAGACAAAAGGAAAAAATCCTGAATCCTCTAAACAGGAGCTGCCAGCAGCTTTTAAGGTGGACCGTTCAGATGCTGCGAATCAGTCATTCCGCCTTAAATATCAGTTCGACGGCTGTTCCTCTTCAAAGCGAGGAAAGAATTCCAGCCGGACTTTATTCAACGTGAACGTTCCCTCTCTGTGGAAAACCGAAACTCGGCTCCTAATTTGTAAGGAAAATGTGACCTACGACCTCTCGTAGTCTGATTGCAGCTCTGTTAGGTGGTCAAGCGCCACCTTTGGGTGTGGTTAAAAGTCTCACCTCCTTCCTCCTCTCTCTGGTCTCCACCTTCCTGCTGAGAGGAACCAGCTTCCTCCTGAAACACACAGACAAGCAGGATGAACGCGGCGGGACGACACACCAGCTTCCTACTCGCAGTACTCGCTGTACTTTGTGTACTGCAGTACGGTCTGAGTACTCACTGCCTTTTGAGGACCAGTTTGCGCATGCGGATCAGGTACTGGGTGATTTTAGTGAACCTCTGTTTGCATTTGTGTCGGATGAATCGAGGCCAGTAGATCAAGTTCTCATCTATCTGTTCCAGAGCCTTCTCATAGTTCTTACTGAGCTTCACCTGCGCGCGCACACACACACACACACACACACACACACACACAGTTTGAGGCGTGAGTTAAAATCTTGTAAACTGAAGTTAGCTTCTTTTACACCAGATTCTTTAAACCGTGTCGAGGACGTCGGGCCATCGTCAGGAGACGTGACGTCTCCGTGTCTGGTGATCCACCACGACGAGTGACATAATCCCACTTTAGCCGCTCACCTTCTCCCACATCCTGGCAGGAAAAGCCGCCCTCTCGATGACCTTCATGTAGAGGAAGCACTGACCTGAAACACAAACGTTCCTCGCGTTACTCCCAAGACCTGCTGACCTGAGATCTGCCGGTAAAGCTGATGAGAGCGAGCGAGGACTCACCTTTCTCCTCCCTGATGGTGGCGTACTGGCTGTTGGCGAGCGGGCAGGACGCGCGGTTACACAGGCCCGTGATGTTGTACTCATTCCGGCAGAAGTTCTGACTCTTGGTCCTGGACAGAGAAACAAAGACGTGACACGGCTCAGAGCTCGTCAATGACACGAGTCGATAAATCCAAGCCGAGCGTGACTTACTTCACTTTGAAGGAGCAGAACTGCGTGTTTCCAATGAGGTCCCAGATCACCTGCAGGGGGCGGATCACACACTGATGCACATTACTGCTGCCTCAGTTTCTTTTTATGATTTTATTTAATTATTCGTCACAACTTTGAGAGACTTCACCATTAGACTTACTATCGTGTGAATTTATTTTAGCACTTTTCTGCTTACGTGAATCTATTTAAGGATGTGTTGCGTGCTGAGCTTTTGTTAAGTCTGACTACAGTTCGTCTTTTTCCTTCATGTGGAGCCTGATGATCTTTACGACACACGGAGAAAAGAATGATGGGTAACTGTGGCCGAAGTGAGGTCCACGCAGGTCTGTGACTGACTCCGCTTCATGATGTATTGATCGGAGTGTTTGCTGGAAAACTAAAAAACGTTAAAACTGATTTTATTTAATGGAATTTGGCGTGACCGGAAGAGCCGGCTAGCATTTAGCCTGGTGATGTGTTGAAACGCGTATTTTATCTCCGGATAAATGAGTACGGTTCAGCTCATGGTTCCTTTAAACTCCGGAGCTCTCACCGGCCAGTTAGCGTTAGCACGCAGAGCTAACAGCGCTTCTCGGCGGCTGTAAAAGAGCTTGTGACACTTACGTCGTCGTGCTGCATTTCCGGGTCCTCTCAGAGCGGGTCGGCTCGTCGGATATAATAAAATTAAATAAGTTCCGATCACGGCGTGAGGCTTTTTCAGCAGACCTGGAACCACATGGACGATCAGGGCGACACCATCTGTGTTTGGACAGAAATCTCATCCGGAGTGACGTCACCCGGAAGAAACATCGCGAGACTTCGAGATGTAACGTGTGTTGTAGATGTTATTATTACTTAGCGCATGCATTCGTGTAAAACGGCGTGATTGGGCTGCTGCTGAATAAAGATGATTGAATAGAGATTAAAAGCGAAAAGCACTGGAAACAGAGAAGCCTCCATCAGCATGCACCCGGCCAGGTGGAGAACTTCATCTACACCTCCCATCTCCCGTACAACCACAACTAGAAGTTCCACTCATGACAGGAAACACTTAAACACATCACCGAGACGTTACTGGCGGAGCTCAGCTTGACTTCAACATTTAGGTGGAGGTCGCTGGGTTGATGGGTCAGTGCAGTCAGACTCTGGGGAGTCAGCTGGCCTGCTGTGTGCTGAGTTCACTGACCCACTTCTGCACTCAAACAAAATGACTCCCGTTTCTCTGTGAACCCTAAAGCAGATGTTTTTGCTCTGTGGTGCATTCAGGTTCACATGATTGTGGTTTAAAGAGTTGTTGTGTAGCCTGTACAGGTGTTTGTAAGTAAAGACCACCAGACTGGGACGTGACACCTAACCCACCACCCACTCCGAGTCTGTGGCATCCCTGTCATTCAAAAACATTGACTGGGATTCTGTTTATGTGTATTTATCATTAAATAACTGAGACAAAACAAAACGACAGCACCGACAGTAAAAAGCATGTTTACAACTAAAGAAAGTGTCACCACTAAAACAACTACACTATTACTATAAACATGTACAACTACAGGATCTGAGATAGAACTGTGTAGAGTAGAACATCACTGCAGGAACATCCTGATCAGCGATAATATGAAACATTGACTAATGATCCGTATCTTATAAATGCTTCTTGTCAAGGTCAGACGGGCTGAGGCGCATGCGTAACAAGAAGGCTGCACCTTACACGGATGGTCCGTGAACGCACCAATCATCATACTTCTTGAACAAGAAGGATCATAATACAGCGCACGCGCTCTGAGGCTTTATGGAGCGGCTCCAGCGCTCTGAGTGACGGTGCTCTTCTTCACGTGAGTGTTTCTCTTGACTTCATCAGCTCACTGCGCAAACTCCGACAGCGCGGCACGCAAAAGGTTTTAATGTTTCTGAGCGAGAAAACGTGAGAGCAGCACGGGTTTCTGGTCTGACGGGAGCGATGCATTCTGGGAAAGACCGCGGTTCAAATCAGCTCTGCAGCGACCCCAGCGCTCTGGAGGGGAGCTGCAACATAAAAACACGAGACTGAAGAAGTTTAATGTCATATACACACCGCAAAACACAAATGGTTACGCTGAGCAATCAAATTGTTACTTTGCGAGTTCCCTTCAAACAACTAAATAAACAAGTAACTAATATAAAGAATAAATGTAGTACTTATGTGTTTATGTACACAAAGGTAGGGTGTAGTTAAAATTTGAAAGTGCAAGTAGTTATGCAACACAGTGTTAAGATATTCAGAATGTGCAAATTTTAAAATTGTTTATGTTGTATGAAGTTGTGTTATATTGTATATAAAAGTTCACAGTTGCAAATTTACAGGTCAGGTTATTGATAGACAATCACAGTTCGACAGTTAGTCAGGGATTCAGTAGCCTGATGGCCTGTGGGTTGTCCTTACTTTCACACTCCTGTAGCGTCTGCCAGATGGCAGGAGTGTGAACAGTGTGTGCTGTGGGTGGGTGCGTCCCTATCCTGAGTGGTGCTGTTCTCGTACCACACTGATGGAGTTTGTCAGGATACTCTCAACTGTTCATCTGTAAACATTGCTGAGATGTTTGGAGGTTAATCCTAATTTTCTCAGCTTCCTCAGGAAGAAGAGTCGTTGTTGAGCCTTCTTGATGATCTGCCGTGGTTATGGGTCCAGGTGAGATCCTCACTGATGTGGGTGCAGAGGAATTTGAAGGTCTTCACCCTCTGCACAGGAAGTTTTAGTGCACAGGCATATTAATAAATCAGACACAGAAAATAAGAACTGAGTAGAAGGAGTTTGTTTGTAATGAAACTGTGTGTGACGTCTGAAGTACAGAAATAACACCATATAAGACACATGGTGAGCGTCAAATGTTAGAGATCCTGCAACTGGCGTTTTGGACTGTGCAGGGGTCTCTCTCTTCCAGAAGATGATTGAATAAAAGAAATATAAATGTTTTAACACACTATGAGTCGGTTTTCTCTGTTCTATCATGGGGACAAAAGAATCGGGGTTAATAATACATAGTGGGGCGAGCTGGTCTCTCCTCATCCTCGGGTCAACAATCACCTCCTTAGTCTTCTAAACATTTAAGGACAGATTTTCCAGGCACCAGGTCACCAGCTGAGCCACCTCTTCACTGCAGGCCGTCTCCTCTCCAACAGCTATCAGCCTAACAATGGTTGTGTTGTCAGCAAACTTAATGATGGAGGTGTTGCTCTGGGAGGGGATGCAGTCATAGGTGAAGAGGGTGTACAGGGGTGGACTGAGCACACAGCCTTGGGGGGTCCCTGGGCTCACTATCTTTGTACGTGAGATACCAACTCTGACTGCCTGAAGCCTGCCTGTGAGGTGCTTTTCCACCAGTCTGTTTGGGCTGACGGTGTTGAATGCTGAGCTGTAGTCTATAAACAGCATTCGAACATAGGTGTCCTTATATTCGAGGCGTGAGAGGGCTGTGTGGAACGCTGCATTAACGGCGTCCTCGGTAGAACGATTCTTCCGATATGCAAACCTGCAGAGTCGAATGTGTCCGGGATGGATTCTTTGATATGGGACACGACTATCCTCTCAAAACACTTCGTTACAATTAAAGTGAGAGCAATGTTCAAACGACTCTAAATATTTAATACTTAATAAACCTCATAAACAGACTCCGACTACAAAAACTTTGTGTTTTCTGAGCCAATCACAGGTGGACTTGTGTTTTGGAACATTATCGCTTTAAGACAATGATCCACTTCTACTTTGGTAACTACACAAGTTCAGCAAAGATCCACTGTCTGTGTTAAAAAGTGAACCCAAATCCATTTTACACCCAGTCCCAGTCTAAAGCCAAAATCTGGTTTCTGCTCTCTCTGAGGATCAGTGTGTCACAGTTTGTACAGAACGAAGTGTCGGAGGCAGAAAGAACGAGCGAGTCCGAGTGCAAAAACAGAGAAACAGTTTATTTTAGTAAATAGTGAGCTTTTCACTGCTGTACAACACTGGCATCTGTAGGTTGGCACACTTTAAAGGGACGATCCACCCAAAAACTGAACAAAACCAAAACAGAGTTCACACACATTACCGCCGCTGCGACGTCTGTACAAGCTCTGCTGCTGGACTCGTAACGGCTGCGTGCCCTGCTGGTCCAGGATCCCGTTTAATGCTTTTCCCCTTTCTTTTTTTGGACCATTAACCCGACAACAAATGTCATCAGGGACACGGGGGACAAGTAAAAGAAGAAGAAACAAAAAGGCACCGAAAGCCACAACAGACAGCCGGACAACTGAAAACTACACGGACATGCAACTCACATCGATTTACACAGAGCTAATATATGCATGCAAAAACAACACTGCTCTGAACACACACACACACACACACACACACACACACACTCACACACACACACACACACACACGCTACACATCAAAGGTTTCCTGGAAAGTACAAATGTCTCCTGAACGCACCACTCCACATCAGGGAGGCTCGGCATTCACATCACCCCCCAAGCCCGACCCCCACCCCGGAGTCTCTCAGCACATCCTGTGATTCGTAACTGTAGTAAACTGTAGTGAAGCCAAGTAACACGCCTAACAACGTCACGGTGACTCTAGAGCAGCCGTGGATGGGATGAACAGATTCTGGAATTAAGCCTGTGTGAAATGTGCCGGAGCTCACGCCACAGTGAGCAGACATACGTGCACGTGTATGAATCCACCATCCAGAACGTGTTCAGGTTCCTGCGTCCTCCAGCCGATAAAATAAAAATACAAAATAATCAAATCAAATCTGAAGAGTTTAGAAAAACAACAGATGATTTCAATCTGAGACAAACCGACAAAGAGCTCTAGACTCTGACATTAGTGACAGGATGAGGACACGGCTTCTAGAGCCTAAGGAAAAACAACATAAGGTGGGAATCCTTCAACGGCATTTTCATCATGTGCATTCTGACGGGATATTAAAGTACAGATTCTAGAATCGTGTGGGATCAGATTCTGAAAACAGAACCTCAACAAGCCTTCAATCAGAACTCACACGTAAACCAGAACAGCTCTAGAGAGAAGTGACTCCAATCAGAGACAAATGTTTTCTAGAATCTGAAAACAAAAAGACCAAAAACAGCTTCAACGTTTTCCTCGCATCGCACAGAATCAAACCGCAGCTCTCAAAGAGCTTCAAATGTGCAGGCTCCATTTTCTGCACGTACGCTCTCGAATTAGTAAGGAAACTGTCGACACGCCTCCATGTGGCTTCCACTGATTCTACAGCAGCCTGGGCCTGATGTTGTAGAAGGTTCCAGAGTCTCAAGTAAAGAAGGATTCAACACAATTTCAACCAAAGACTCTACAAGCATTCTTCTTTGAATGAAAATACACATAAAATCTATTTTAGTGCAATTCTGGAAACAGATTCTAGAATAAACTGTAAAAAGGATTTAAGATTTGTTCTAGACTCCGTAAAATATTCCAGCGCTGTTTGAGATCAAACCTGAAAAAGGTTCCACAGTTAAACGATTCTAGAATCTGACCGTCCAGAACCAACACAGACAGGATGAAGAGTGTGTGTGTGTGTGTGGGGGGGGGGGGGGGGGGGGGGGGGGGACAGAGGAACAAATGAAATACTGAAGAAATAAATGTTCCATCATATGATGTCTAAGAAAAAAACTGACTTTTTCCAACACTTGAAAAAACGTTTTTGTTCAATCAATCAAATATCCTCCAGAACCAGAGTCATCCAGAGCAGCACATAGTTTGATGTAAAACCACAGAGCCCCGAACATTAGCTGAACTGCTGAAAGATATTTTGTCAACTCTGGAAGTCATAATCATCTTTCCAAACCAGATACATTCTTGAATCGGAGACTTTCATGGGAAACAATACTGAAAAACAGACTCTAGAACAAAACAAAAGTCTAGAATATAAAAAACAATTATCCCACAAAAACCTCAGAAGCTGAACATGTTTGATTTTCTAGAATATTTCGACCTTCATGTTCTAGGATGTATAGCTGGGCAGTTTAGGACAGTTGGTTCTGCGACCAAGAGGACAGACGTTGGGACAACATAAAACAGATTCTTGAATAATTAAAAAAAACAAAAACAATAAAATAATAATGACAATAAAAATGTCTGTTATATATGTTGACGGAAACAGACAAACAGGGTCCAGAAGAGCAGGTTAAGGTCCAAATCTGAGAGGATGTTAAGATGTCTAATCCAGATTTGGCCCAGAATCAGGGAAGCTGGGGTTCTCAAGACTGTCTACAATGTTTGCCTCAGTGTTGTAGAACTTGTGGGAAATCTAACAGAAAACCTTGAACCTAAACGGCAAACGAACGCGGTGAGATGTTAAACTTGGGTATTTTAGTTCTAGAGGACGAAGACTTGTTCTAGAGCTTGGGAATGCAGAGTCCAGGATGAGAACTTTAAACCGTTTCCTCGCGCTGGAAAAAGGGGGAAAAAAACCGCGCTGATGAGACTCCGCTGTAAACCAAAACGTATTTCACCTGGAACGTGTCGTCTAACAGGAATGTTCTGGACTGAAATCCGTTTGGATCCAGAACCAGAATGAACTGTTTGGCAACTACAAAGGAAATTATGTTGGATTTTTAAACATATAGTTTGAGATCTTTTAATCAGGCACACGAGATGTGGTTCAGGCAACATGGCTGTTTATGCGTCAGCTGTTTGGTGCAAGAAAAAAAAAAAAAAAAGACCACCTACTGTGATGGGCGGAGCTACATCAGCTAAGAGTTTATGCTGTTTTACAGCGAGCCGTGAACCCGGGGACGAGCGCCCAAATCCAGAGTCAGTGAGCAAAGTGAAATCCGTCAGTTATAGAAACATTATTGTACACACCTGCAACAGCCGCAAGCGTCCTACAAGCTAAGTGGGTAATAAAAAGTATACACAACAGATAAAAACATAAAGGTGTCAATACAGAGAAAAGGTATGACACAAACCATGTAAACTCTACAGCAGCAGCAGGAGGAAGGGGAGCACACCTTTATAAAAAAACTATTTTGTGTTTAAGATCCGACATCAGCTTTGGAGCCAACCAGGACAGCTGTTTTTATGACGGAGACGACAGATGTGAACCCAAATAACAGCTGCAATGATGGAAAACATGCTCAGAAAACAACAGTATGGTGTCTTCATTCACACTTTGCTGTTTCCTGGATGCTGAATTTGGGAAAACAAACACTGAAGATGTTTGATGTGAAACATAAAATGATTGTGGGACACAAACAGCAACAAGAAAGAGACAAGTGATGAACCCAAAGTCTGTTTCCCCGCTGCATCTCTCAGTGTTGGTTTGCAGATAGACGTCGTCGAGAATGCGGCTCCTGAAGTCCCGTCCCTTCATCGACCCCCGCAGAGCTGCTCGCCCCCCTCTTCGTCAGATAACGGAGGTCGCAGAGGGTCCGACGGGGTTCAGGGAAGGGAGTACTTATTCAGAAAACCTTGCGTTCTCTCTGTGGGGGTCTCAGGATCGAGTCCTCTCTACACCTCTGGGTGAAGCAGATTTTATTTATTCAAAAACCGATTTTGTGAAAGTGGAACGATGAGCGATGGACGACTGGAGCTGGTCTGAAGGGCGCTGTCTGGATTTTTGTCCTGTTTTAAGGCATTTCACCAAAGAGAGTACAGAGCTGACTGGTCTGCACTGGGCAGAGGGTTTCTGGGGGGGTTGGTGGTTCTCAGCAAGTCTTTTTTAAACAGGGTTTCTGGTCTTAGGAGGTCTTGACCAGGTCGTAGACGTAGATGTGGAAGTCGTCGTCGAATTTGATGAAGTAGACGGAGGGTTTGGCCTCCACCTGGTGGATCACCATTCCCGACCTCTTCCCGCCGTCCTCTTTGGCATACTCGACCTGTTTGCCCACCAGACTGTCGACCACCTCGCCGGGCTCTCGCTCCGCCGTCACGCTGTCGTCTGCAGACACGAACACAGAGAAAAGGTCAACTTTATTTATCGTCTTTGCAGAATTTGATCACGAGGCGATTGATAGAGTATTAAACACACCAAAGCAGCAGGTGTTTGATAATCAGGAAGTACCAGCAGTAATATTTACTCGAGTACTCTGCCTCATGAAACAGAAAACCAAAGCAGCGCTGAGCTTGTTTGAGTGAAACCTTGAAAGGAACCCACATCAGCCAGCGTGGAAGCAGCAAGCGTCTGGATGGCACAGAAGCCGATAAAGGCCCACATGTGGATTACTCTCACACACACAGGAAGGAAGCTGAGCCTGCGAGCACTGGCAGCGCTCCCACTCATGAACACGTTGGTTCTTTGATGCCAACAACTCGCTGCTTCAGCTCTCTGTTTCCTGCTTCACTTTTTACTGAAACAGAGAAAAACGTGGCGAGCTGTGACGCCGCCCAGTGCGCTCACACTCACTGGAGTCGGGCATGATGCGCAGGTCGCCCTCCTTGTAGTCGTCCAGCAGCTGGTACATGTAGAGCACCGGGTCCTTCTCGTAGGTGATGTAGAACCAGGAGGTCATGATGGGAGCGCGGGCCAGCACCATCCCCCTCCACTCCTCCTTCGGCCCGTCCTCCGTCTCGAACATGTGCTCCACCGCCTTACCGATCATCGTGTCTGCCAGCAGTGAGTCGGTCACACGGGCCGGAGCTGGACCAATCGCGGGACAGAGAGACACACGGAGAGGTGCGGTTACATCATTGGGACGCCGGGCAGGATGTTAAATAAAGTAACAGCAGTAACTACGTGCATTTACTCGAGTATTCGGCTTAATCTGCAGCAATACAACAGAAAACGTCTGACACAATGAGCCAATCAGCAGCCGCTGCTGCGGACCTCGATGTCCATAAAGTTTGTGACAGTCACACGTTAAAACTCGTCTGGCCGTGTGTCGCTGCGGCTGACAGCTTATTTCCGCCACGAGCCAAACGCGGCGGCCATGACGGGTGGCTCCTCACCCACTCTGTCGGGCAGAACCTCCAGCCCCACCACCCGCTCGTCGGTGTACAGCTCCAGGCCGTAGATGCAGTCGAAGCCGTCGTATTTGATCAGGTAGAGGGAGGGGTTAACGGGCACCTGGTCCAGGACCGTCCCCTTCCACTGCGACGACTTACCTGAGAGGAAGCAGACACGTAAACACCAGCACAGGTGACTCGTTCTCACACGATGCTTAACTTTCTGCGTTTCTATAAACCATCATTTGATCCACTGAGGGACATGTTAATGTTTAACTCGCCAAACTAATCAAATATGAAGCATCAAAAGGAAAATGAGACAGAGGAGAATCACATGGAGCCGACTTACTGCCCTCCTTCCAGATGTGCTGGATCCTGCAGCCCACGATGTTCCTTCTGGGCTGAGTCAGGGTCTTGCTGGGACCCACGCTGGTCCTCTGCTTCCTGCAGGGAGGCGGTTCAGACACGATGAAGGGTGAGGAGGAGAAGATGGTGTGACACCGGTGCGAGCTGGTGACTTTTCATTCATTTGTTGTGTCTTTTAATTAAAAACTTTATTGTACAAATGAAAAAAAAACTGTTTTACTTGTGCGGATTCTTTTTCTTCATCATGTTTGCAGAGACGCCCGAATGTCCTGAAACACACAAACACATCAGTCTGATGACCAGTCGGCAGCGTGTCACGGACATGGGTGGAGCGCCTCGCTCATGTAACTCACCTCCGTCCGCTCGGGGCCGCGGCGCCGTTGGGCTCTTGAAGGGGGTCTTCATTCATCCACCTGTAGAGGAGCAGCCAACCACACCAGCAGTCCGGGCTAAATGCTGGGAGTTTGTGTGAGGCTGATGTGGAGGGTGGAGGATGAGGATGGAGGAAAGGAGGGGTGGGGCAGGAAGGGGGAAAGGGTGGGGAGAGGAGGGAGGAGGCGGGAGTGAAGGAGCACCAGGAATTAGGCTGGACCCTGGAGAGGCTGCATTCAGGCTGGGTACAGACTAACGCCTGGAAGTGACGTCACAGCTGCCAGAACCTATACGGGAACGATGCGTTCAATCTGAGGAGGAAAAGACGGAGACACGGACACGTAAATGCCAACGTTTTACATCAGAGTGATGAATTTAATATAGACGTTTTAATACAACCACTACGTAAAGTTTAAAAAGCTTGTTTTGTTAAAGAAAAGCCAAATAAAAATGTGTAAGTTTTAAAAGAGAAAACAAACAAACAAACAAACAAACAAACATGGCACACAAGGCTGAAACAGGAAGTCTAAACGATGCATCCTGACAGTTAAACAACAAAAACTCCAAACAGGAAACTCAGTTTATCAGTCACGAGTTTAACAACGTTTGATTGGATGAGAGCAGTTGCTAGACTGGAGGTCAAAAGGTCAGCAGAGCGACTCGTGGTGAACAGCAAGGACTGATTAGCCTGATGAATCTCGCAGGTCGGACTGAATGCAGCGACGTTAATGTTTTATGGATCCTGACCAATCACAGCAGCTGAAGGCGTCTCCTTTTAAATCTCTGCTGAAGGTAAAACGTCCAGCGTTGGATACATTTAAAGCAGAGTTTGTGACTAATCTGATTACTGGTTGGCAGTCAAAGGCTCTAAAGGTCAGAGGTCAAAGGTCAGGAATGCTGCAACCCGCTGTTTGTTACTCAGTGAGCAGTGAGTCAGTCCCATAGACTCACACGTTAAAACAAAAGAAACAAACATGTTTACAGCCTGATCCGCTCTTTAAGTGATGATGTATGAATTTTGCTTCTGGGCCCAAACTGCTCTGTGTTTATTAAAGCTGTTGTGTTTTTAACATGTTTTAATGTTTTGTATCTCGTTCTATTTGATGTCAACAATCCCCGAAAAACAGTCAGTGATCCCTGTCGGCCTCTCTTGGTTTTAATTATCATCCCTATTCATTTTAAAACGCAATTTTTAAGCCCTTCTGATGTAACTCCAGCCCAGCCCATGCAGCAGTATATTAATCACTAACCTCGTATTGTGGATGGATTATCTCAGTTGTTCTCCTGACTGAAGTTTGGCCCGTTTACAGCATCCTGCCATGTGACTGTATTTGTCTCTAACCATCAGGAACCTTCACGTTAACTTTTATCGAGTGGAAAAGTGTTAGTGTTCATCCTCCAGCTTCACTGTGTTTATTCTAACATAGCTGTGTCGCTAGAGATCACGTAGCACATCATTATATACCAGCTAGCCCAACTTCAGTAACCCTGCAAACGTCACTGCTGTTTAGTTTCCTGTCTTCATTTATATTGGGAGTGACAGCAGAGCTGTAGATGGATTATTTCCTCCTCCAGCTGTACGGGACCAGGATGGTTCTATAACTCTGGATCACAGCTGTATCTGTCAGCTTTAGGCCAGAAATACAGCACTGAACTGAAGCTAACACACATTTATTCGACTCCTGCAAATCTGCAGGAATTGAGGAAATTCAGGTTGTGGTTAAGAGCTGAAACAACAAAGACAGCGCCAGTGCAAGTATATGGACCTCACCATCGTTTAATGACACACAGATTATTAATTTAATAGATGTTTGATCATTATTTTGTAGTTTTTAATGAAAGTGCCACGTTTTTGCTCTTGGACTCTACTACAGCAGTTTTGTATGATCCAAAGTTCAAAATAATCCTTCTTTGTTGGGCATCGATGCAGTGAGATGGTAGATATTATTCACATAAAAAAATTAAAAACATAACACCTGTGCATGAAAAACAAATCCAAGCAGACGAATATCCACACAGTCTTTTAATACATATTATTATATATACCGTAATAATATAGTTCCTGCCAAATAAGAAAGCGAAGCGTTAACCAGCCCTCCTACCATCTGATAAATCAGCTCAAGGACCACGAGAAGTCAGTCACCCTCGTCACTTCCTCTCTAGAAAGATCAGATCTACGTAAAAACAGAACTGCAGCAGGTAGAACAGTCGGTGTGAACAAAGATGCCTTCCTCTGGTAACCAAACAGAAAACAGGACTGAGCCTGAAAATCCCCTCCACGCTTTAACCAGGTCACAAACGGCGGCGGGAGGATTCGCACCGAGCTGCTCCTGATGTTTGCAGCTGTCACCGCACCTGCAGTAGAAACCACAGACCTGCTGCTGCGACACCAACCGCCAGGTCACAGTGACATCACTGCGTAACGGCAGACTCGCAGCAGAAGAGCAGGATAGAGGGTCACTCTGAGAAGCAGCCTTTAAACTCCGGACAGGTGAATGAGCATCTGCAGGGAAACCTTCTCACACTGAATCCAAACAGGGACCCAAACAAACCCGTCTGTAAGCGCTACACTGACAAAACCTGATACTTTATTCAAGAATATCATCATCTGATCAACAAACTCTGGACTCAATATGAATTTGTAATGAAATATTTCTACAATCTTGAACTGAATCCACGTATGTGCGCTTCAAACCCAAATATCTGCTTTGTAAATGACACCAAAGCTGCTCACCTACATCCTTTAATGGCACACCGCGCTCAAAGACACGCGCACGTCAGGAAGAAATAAGACACTTACTTATTAAATCTGATTTCCAGACAATATTCTGAATAGATCTGGTAACATTAAGAGTTCGTTAGTAAAGGTGACTTATTCTGCTCTCTCACAGTAGCTCTGCGTGATTTACAGCTCAAAATAAGCCTTTGTTTCCTCACACTGCAGCCTTTCCTCCTCAGGCTTCTATTTTCAGCGACCTGTTAAAATCCACCAGTGACCCGTTTAAACTTAGCTTGAATCCGGTTTGAGTTTTGTATGAAAATATAACGGCTAAAACTTTTCCCTATAATTTAACCATTGAGTTACTTTTGCAGAAATCATTAAGACCAAAGTGTGTCCTTCAGATTTACTAGAATGGTGAGCAACATACATGGAGAACCGCGGCGACCCGTTCAAAGGTCATGAAGTCTGACCCTGTGTCCTCGGTGCATCTGGAACGATCCGCAGGTTAAAAGGAAAAAAAGAGGTTTTGCTTTAAAATACTGACTTTGTTTTTAAATCTAAGAGTTTTTCACAGCGTTGTGGATCCACTGTGTTGTTTGTTACAAGTGTTTCCAGCTCATGTCGTTTAAGTCGTGGCTTTTGTTCCGTGATGGTTGATCACTGCTCATTTGCCCCTTCAAAGCAGGAAACTTCTCAGTTTTGTCCGCCCCGTGGAGTGTGGCATCCCCCAAGGCTCCACGCTGGGACCACTCCTACTTTCATTAAATGTGCTGCCTTCTTGACTTTTATCTAATGTTTATACATTTTTCCATCTCCACTGTCATCACGCTCACATTCCAGTCCAGAATGAAACATCATGGGACGTAACGCACTTTGGCTCTGCTCCTATTGTGACAGTGAGTGTGGGGAACTTGTCTGGATTTAACCTGACAAACAGCAGTCCATATCTGAGGGAATTCCTGCTCTACAGATGCCTGTAAGACGATCAGCATCAAGTAAACTCCGTTTGAAACGATTATTGGAAGGTTTTCTAATCGTGGTTCAGATTTGTCACAGAGAAACAACAACAAGTCTGACAACTACAGAAGTTCAGGGACACTAGAAACTAAAAAGAGGCAATTGGACTTAAATTTAGTGCGAGAGGGCCGACATCTCCCAATTTTGGAGCACAAAATTACGAAAAATTAATTTGATTGTTTTAAAAAACCAAGCAAACAGAAGGTGTGCAGATGAGAGAAAATAAAGTAAACAACAGCAAAACACCTACGTGTGAAGTGTCACTAAGCTCGCGAGTAGTATCCTCCCCACAGTGGATAACCTCCGCCCTCCGGCCACTTGGAAACACCTAAAACTTTAGTTTGCTGACATTTTTTTTTTTTTTAGCTCTGCCATAAAAAATACTTTGGTTATTATGATTACACCTTTACTCCACGGGGAGAGGGGGGTTGACCGGGGGACCGACCTCAGGTGTTTGCCTCCGGACTGTGTGGCAGGTGAGGACGCCCTGCTGACACCGGACCGACTCACTGTTGTGGCTTCAAACCCACACACAGCGGTTCTTAGAGCTGCTCCCTCCGCACCTGAAGGCTGGAGGAGCTAGTCCTGCTGCTGCTGATGATGGTGGTGATGAAGATGACCACGCAGAGGTCACACTTTTACCCGCCCCCCTCCTCCTCCTCCTCATCGAGCTGCATCCTCACGCTAAATATCAAAATATGCGCGCAGCTAATTGGCTCGTTCTCCCGCACCCGCGGCGGCCATGTTGCGCCAGTACCGAGAAAACCCGCAGCGGTGCGAGAGCAGGCGCAGGCGAACAAAGGAGAAGGGAGGTCTGCTGCGGAGAAAACGGCCGCTGAGCGCGCGGCTCTGCACACAAACAGCGGCGCACGCACGGCTCGGTCACCGGCGGCGCGTGAGGGTCGCACGTTCTTACCGACACAGAGATCAGAAGCGCCGCATAATCCCGATCAGCCGCCGAGGCTCCAAATTGATCCGCTCAGCCTCCCTTTGGCGCTCCGCTGCGTCAAGCTAGCTGCGCCAAGATGGAGGGAGGGCGGGAAAGAGGCGGCGCGCCCCTTCAAAATAAGAGCGCCGGCTCTACATATTGCCACCAAAGTAAAAGATGAAATGAAGGAAATGCTTTCCTTCAAGTGTTATGTGGACTTTTTTTTTTTTTTTTTATCTCCCAGTCACCACTAAAGTGCAAAAGTATTTCAGATTAAAAGCAGGTGACCTGATTGGCTGTTTTCAGTGCTGAAGAGCTTACTCTCCCATCACTTACCCTGGGTCGCCCCCTCAAGGCTACTGTTGTTGTGATTTGGCACTATATAAATAAAATGGAATTGAACTTTCAAACTTCCACAAGGGGGCGACCCGTGGCAAGTGATTCTACAGAAGCCTGTGGGAGAGTAAGCTCTTCAGCACTGAAAACAGGCAATCGGGTCTCCTGCTTTTAATCTGAAACACTTTTTAACTTCAGTGGTGACTGGGAGATAAAAAAGTCCACATAAAACTTTAAGGCTCGTGTAGCAACAGAAATGCCAAACTCAAAGATATTATAATAAACACACAGGTCAGAATATGACATGTTAAAATACTGGACTATCAACATTTTAATATGACAAATAATGACACAGTACAAGATCATCAGCGGAAAGCAGAAAGTGGAAAACCCTGGCCTATAGGCTTATTGAAATTGCACATTGAAAGTGTGTATCACTAATTGTCAGACTGGGTTTAATAACTCTGATCTTTTCTATTATTCTTCTTATGAAATGAAATCCTTTATGTAAACAGGCAATCTCATTGATATTAAGTTCTCTTTTTCAGGAGAGTATGAAGAGAGACAGCTGCACTGTAAAACGACATGATCGTGTTTTGGAGCTTTTTTTGCCTGAAGCCTGATAAATTCAGAATGTCATTTATAGGTTTATCAGTACTCAGTCAAAGAAGGACCCAGTCTAAACTGTCGTCACTGTTTGACTCTTTTGGCTTTAAGCATTCAGTTTCCTACAGACCTCGCTGCAGCTCATTGTGGTAAAAGAGAATATGTTTTCACAGTTTTGAATATTGAGCACAGAGCAAAAATAATTATAGATCATATTTCTGTTAAACAAGGAATGATTAAAATGATTTACGGTAATGAATAATTTAATGGTTTTTGATTTGTAGATTTTTGAGGGAAATGAGTAAGTTATCGTTAAAAGTCTCTACAGGACAGCGGTGCTTTCTTACAGATGTTACGGTCAGTCCAGTGAAAGACTGCTAAAAAAAATACAGTAAATTCTCAGTAGAAGGATTGCCAGCAAGTTACTTATAATTCCTAATGACCTGACTGTGATTACAGGATACTTATGTGTTTTTATAGGTTAATGAAACAATTAAAACAAGCAAAGGAAACACACACACAAAGAGTGGCGACTTTCAACCCGCAAAGATTATCGATGTAGCTAATGAGAATCACAGACTCACATGATGAAAGAGGTTCACATTCCTCTCTATCTGCCTATGTATTGGTTGAATTGACTGATATTGTTATTGTAGACACAACAATACTTATTTTATGTTGAAGAAGCTATGATTTAAAAAAACAAACATTAACAAAACGAAAACATAGATAGCGCTGTTATTTTAACTAACAGTTTTGTTTAAAATTTTTAAATAACTGTGTACCATAAATTTACAGTCACAGCCAGTCAGGCCTTTATTTTGAAAAACCATCACCAGAAGTGCAGTTGGTCACGCGGGCTGCCTTGACGTTTGTGCCCGTGCGTGTTCGCGCTGACGCCAAAAAAGAAAATCTTCCACAGCTGAGTCCCGCCTTTCCCCCGCTTGCTAAAAAGTGATCCATTGTATTGTTCGCATCCCCGTTCGCTTCCTGCCAAATACTGAGCCTCTGCGCTGACCAGTTTCCTCACAGACAACAAAAGCGCTTAACTAAGAAGTTTTTAGTCTGCCATGTTTTATAAATGAGGATTTTCGCTGAAAAAACGACGCCATCACTCTTAATAAGTATTAACAAAACTGCACTGTGCGGTAATATCGGGTCCGGCAGGGGGCGCGCTTTTTAAGCGTAAGTCTCACTGATCCAGAGTCCGATGTTTCAGCTTTTGCATATGTAACAGACGCCCTGAGCAGGAGGAAATCTGATCTGGAAACAGATTCTTTTGGCAGATGGATGTGCGTTTTGTTTTGAATAACCTACACCGCCGCGGGGCGGTGCTTGTCCCACTTGTTAATAGAGAATTCGGCTGTGCGCACGCGGTGTATTCCGGTGATAAAATAGAGCCACAAGCAGCCAGCGAGCAGGTCAGAGCGGAGGAATTCGGCGAAAACGAAAGCCGAGTCTCCTGCTCACAGTTACCGCTACCACGAAGAGCTCCGGGGTCGGGTCCATGATAGCTCAGCAGGGACACATCTTAATCTCACGCGGCGGGGCATTCTGGAAGAGACGGAGACACCTCGGGAGGATGTCCCACAGCGCGAACCGGGAGTGAAAATCTTCTCAGCAAGATGTGAGATGATGCGGGAGAAAACTGCGACGGAGGCCAGCGACATGGTGTTGGTCCGGAGCTCGGTAAGTGCTGTGGGTTGACGTCGCCGGCCAACGTCGGTGTGAGCGGGCGATAAAAGAGGCTAACGACTGCTTTAATAAGCTGATTAAACGGCTTTGATGTCCCGCTGACAGCCATGTTTGAGTCACCGACAGAAGCTAATTCAGTTAGCCTGACAGGGAGCGGTAAAACAGGAAGCTAATTAGCTGTTAGCAAACTTCGGGCGATAATTAAAGCTTAAAGCATCCAAACAGTAAACTGTCGCCCGTCTGGTTCGGAGGTGTGAATGTTCAGAGGTTTTAATTCAGGAGAAACACCGTAAAGAGCCTCGGTAACAAGTAAAAGTCCTGGAAACAGAGTATTGCTGCAGTGAAAGTCCGGAACTAAACCGAAGTACTGCACTCAAATTACATTATAACACTATTACAGTAGTATTACTCCGGCATTAATACAAAGTACATGAAAAAGTCACGATGGGTGTTACGTTCGTTTCTTTATTATCTTTAATATTTTTTGAATAAAGTTTTAAGTTTGTTATTTGAATGATCCTAGGATAGATATCATTGTTTCAAATTCTTTTAAATGTATGTTATCTATTGAATCATTTTCAAGTAGTTAATTTGTTTTTGATTATTTATTTTTCTTTTCTTGTTTTAAATGTATTCCTGTATTTGATTGGTAATGGAGTAGACTGTATGTAAACTGCCATACATGATGTTTGAGTGCACACACTAAGCTCCTTCTAAACTGTATTCAGAGGTAGTTTGTAACCAGAGCCAGAAAATTCAAAGTGGGATTAAAGTGTAGGTTTAAAAAAATGAAATATTAAAATCAGATGTCAAAGCAGTTAAGATCATGTAGCTGTCTGTATTTTTAAAACAAATGCGTTTATAAGGAGAGAAACAAAGCTGGGGTGTGGTTATCATTGTCCATCATTATCACTGCATTTCATCCATTGTTGTTTTTTTTAAAAGGGTGTAAACACAAATGATAGTTGGATGGATGTGACGGGACGCACTGATTGTAAAACTCCAACCCTCCTGCCTACACCCAGGGTTTGGTTTGTTGTGGTTGCATGCACCAGGTATTCACACTGTTGAAATGTCAAATTCATTTGGAGAGCTACTGACGTCCCGTCAGCCTGCAGCGAGCGTCTGTGCTCGATGGAGGCAGCGTCCAAACTATGTGGTGCGACTGGTCTGTGGGCCACTCGTCAGCCGGCTGTGCAGAACAATAAAGTTCTAACAAACAAACAGCTGAAGTGAAATTGTGTTAAAGACAAAGTGTCCGCTGCAGCCGCTGTCTGGACACTTCGTGTGTGTGTTTTCTTTCGTGCGTCTTCTGTTCCCTGTGACCTCTGCTGTCACTCTTCTCTGTATCGGTGAGGTTATAAACCAATCAGCATTCGACCTACGCACAGCTGAGCTGCTGGGTGTTTAGAGGACAGTGCAGGAGAACGTTTGCATAGGTGGAAAATCTCGTTGTACGCAAATGGAGAGCATCTCTGCTGAGCCGACAGTGCTGTCTCCACATTTACAGTTTCCACTTGTCTTTGGGGTTCAGACTGTTTGAAGACACCCAAAGTGACGTGAAGCTACATCAAACAGTGTGGTGGGAAGCCTTTTTGCAGATTTTCTTTGCAGTTGTGGTTACTACTGTTTGCACGATGCCAGCAGCTCTGCAGATTTTGCCACATTAAAGTTTCCATAAACGCAGGCGACACTCTTCAGTCGACTGAACCTGGAGGCTGAGCCCATGGCGGCATTTACTCCCCACAGAGCCTCAGACTCAGAAAACTGCAGTTCCTCCAATGTCCAGCAGAGGCTCCAGCAGTGAGTCAGTCCCCACAGATGCACCTGTTTAAGAAAGAAAGAAAGAAGGTGTACTTTATTGGTCCCCGTGGGGAAAATCCCTCTCTGCATTTAACCCATTCCCTCAGTGAAGCAGTGGGCAGCCATTGGGCGCCCGGGGAGCAGTGTGTAGGGATTGTACCTTGTTCAGGGGTACCTCAGGGTAGCTGTTCAGGGGAATCGAACCCCCGACCTTCCGATCATGGGGCCACCACTCTACCTACTGAGCTGTCCTCTGCCCTGTTTAAATCCAGCTTACTGTTACAGAGATTTATAAAACCACTTACCCGAACGCACCTTCCTTGTCTCAGCCCCGGTAGTTACAGCCGCGCTCCTCCAAACAGTTTCTTTTTCACAAGTTTTAACAGATCTGTGAAAACAGCCTTTTCTTACTCTGCACCGTGCTGCGAGCTTCAGCTGGAGGACAGATTATGTGGGTTAAGTTCCAGCTGATGAGGAATCACTGGAGTCGGTACCTCCTCCTTCCTCTGCTCCTCTTTAAGACGTTCTCGGTGTCTCGCATACAGCACAGTCTTATTAGCCCATAACGACGTTGAGTTTATTAAAAATGAAGAAGCGATGCAGCTGAATGCTGGAGGACAAACGTGTCTGTGGGTGATGCTTCCACTGGCTTTTAAAGCACTTTTCTGAACTCTGATGGGTCTTAAAGTGAAAGCAGCTGCTCTAATGTCATCATGTTAGCGGGACGCATCACAGGAAGTGAGGTTAATGCGTCTGCCTCTCTGCTCGCCACAGCACGGCCGAAGCCGAGCCAGAGTGACTCATGCCGTGGTGGTGATCTTCTTGGAGTTCTTTGCGTGGGGCCTGCTCACCACGCCCATGCTGACCGTAAGTACACGCACACCTTTTGCTAAAATGTGTAAAGTGTTAAAGTTTTCATGAAGTTTTCAACCTTTTCCTGCAACTATAAACCCCAAAGTGGGATTATTAAAACCTTGAATGTGTCCTCGCTGAAAGCATCACATGACCAAAAATGATCTACAGGCTGATGTAATAAAGGGCGAACCATCATGGCGTCTACGTGCTGAGGAAGTGAAAGTAGTGTGTTTGTGGTTTCAGGTCCTGCGCGATGTGTTTCCTCAGCACACCTTCCTGATGAACGGCCTGGTGCAGGGGGTCAAGGTAAACCGCTCGGCTGTTTACTGTCAGCGCAGCTTTCAGCCACTTCTCCTCAACTTAACGCTTGTTGAATATTACGATATCATGGCGTCTCTGAGTTTGTATTTCTCTGTCCGTTTAGGGTTTCCTGTCATTTCTGTCGGCTCCTCTGATTGGTGCTCTGTCAGACATTTGGGGCAGGAAGTCCTTCCTCCTCATGACAGTGTTCTTCACCTGCGCCCCCATCCCCTTCATGAAGATCAGCCCCTGGTGAGACTAACCCTCTTTCTCAGTAATCTTCCTCTCGGAGATAAAAACATGAGTGAAGAAGTAAAGAATTACGTGCATTTAAATTTTTGGTTACAGCTTCAAACACGAGCACAACACAGAAAATGGCACATAGCACATATGACACTCTTCATAAAACATGAAAGAAACGCGACTAATCAGAAGAGAAGGATACAAAAATATTCAAAGGCTAAGTAATCTGACTGAGGAACGGTCGACGTCACGATCAGCAGAGAGCTCGTCCCTTGATCGTTCTGTTTACAGCTGAGAAACGCCGTGTTTCACAGCTCGCTCAGCTCAGCTCAGTTTGAAATCAGAGCATCTGTGGTTTGTTTTGTTTATAGTTAGCTTGAAACTGGAACCCTGCTAACTCGACTGTAGCTGCACCCGCATCCCAACATCATGTGGAGAGTAGAAAACAGTAGAAATATAATCGCAGACTCCTTATACGCTGATATGCCCCTCAGCAGGCTTACAGCCGTAACCAATCAGAAGAAAGTTGTATGAAGGAGGTGGAGCTAAAACAGCTGCTTGTAGTCCTGCTGCAGACTGGCTCCAAGAATAAAGATGTCGTCTTATGTTTTGACTCCTTTTTAATGTCCTCGATAATAAAAATCACATGTAGAGTAAACTGGACTCTGGGCTGCTTACAGGCGTGTTGGACCACATGTAAAAATCACAGTGGCGTGAAAACAGGCTGAGTAATCAGTGTTAGCTGAGGAGAAGGAACGACGGCTCCATTAAGCTAGCAGTAACAGGCTGCTGCTCAGCCGTGCGTGACAGGAAAACTCTGGACTCTAATCGCCACAACTGTCACATGTTGATCATGTGAGCGGCTCAGGATCAGCAAACACGCTGAAGGCACACTGGCCTCCTCCTCCTCTTCTTCCTGCTTTTCACCCAAACACAGGAGTTACAGTCACTTCAAAGTAAAAAAAACGCACCTATGTTGGATTTCTGCTGGACTGCAGCAGCGATCAGCTGATGTCTGACTGTCACAGAGTCACATGGTTCATACATTTCACAGACTCTCCAATAAAAGACTATATTAGAGTGTTTTTGGTTTAACGACCGTAACATCAGAGTCACAAGACGACAACGCTTCCCTGAAAGCAGAGCGAAAACGTTAACTCTTTAATCCTCACATCACAGGAAGTGAGGTTTCCTGTGTGTGTGTGTGTGTGTGTGTGTGTGTGTTTAACAGTGAGAGAAGTTAAAAAGCATGATTCGATTATTTTGAATTTGATGTAATTCCTGAGACACTCTATAAGTCTCACAGAACGCTGTTTCCCCACCTGAGGGGTCTCTTATTTTGAAATAAAATGGAGGTGTGTGTGTGTGTGTGTGTGTGTGTGTGTGTGTGTGTGTGTGTGTGTGTAGGTGGTATTTCGCTCTCATCTCAGTCTCCGGGATTTTCGCGGTGACCTTTTCGGTAATCTTTGCCTACGTCGCCGACATCACAGAGGAACACGAGAGGAGTACGGCCTACGGACTGGTACACACACACACGCACGCGCACACACACACACTAACTAAACAAAACATCCATGTCATACATTTCACTTACAAATATTTTAGGATGGTTGAATCGTAGAAATATTTTTATTAAATGTTAAAAGTCACGATGACTCACAGATTATATCAGTTATAGTCACAGATGTAAAAATCAAAATTCAGTAAAAATTTGAAAACAAGTTCTTAATTCCAAATTTTATTTTCAGAAACTGAAACATTTTCAGGTTTGTTTTAAAATTCTGACGTTTCAAGTTTGAAGCCCTGCGCCTGAGGTCAAAGGTGGGTTATGTGCTGATTTAACCTCCCCTCCCTCGCCAGGTCTCTGCGACCTTCGCGGCCAGCCTGGTGACGAGTCCGGCCATCGGGGTCTACCTGTCTGGGCAGTACGGAGACAGCCTGGTGGTCCTTGTTGCCACGGTGATTGCTGTGGCAGATATTGCGTTCGTGTTCTTCGTCGTCCCCGAGTCGCTGCCGGACAAGATGAGGCTGACGTCCTGGGGGTTCCCCATCTCCTGGGAGCAGGCCGACCCCTTCGCCGTGAGTCTTTTCATCGCTGTTACAGCTTTGACGTGCTCTGCGCTGACTGATAGATCGATTGATCGATATTTGTGTTTTTGGTGTGTTCAGTCTCTGCGTCGGGTGGGGAAAGACACCACGGTGCTGCTGATCTGCGTCACCGTGTTCCTGTCCTACCTGCCTGAAGCCGGGCAGTACTCCAGCTTCTTCCTCTACCTGCGACAGGTAACGCACAGACAGCTGTGACCAGCATGTGCTGGATAGACTCAGGAGGTCAAAGCTACACGTTCAAGCGCAGGAACACTTATTTGTTCCCTCAATCATCAGGATCAGGAGATTTATGGGATTTAAATGATGAAGCATCTCCACCTTTATTCAGTGCAGCTCAGTGAGTCCCAAAGTGTGGCTTGCCACCCCCTGGTGGGCCCTAAAGGTACTGCAGGAGGGCTGGTCAGACATTATATTTAATTATTTTAATTCTGTATTTAAATTTTAAATTACCCCCCCCCCCCAAAGAATGAAACAAAGATAAAAGTGATGTTTTTTTCTTTGCCATACGCAGATTATTAGAAAACGAATATGAATCAATGAAAACCCGAAGGCGGAAACACTGACGAGGTTTTCATCTTTCAGGTGATCGAGTTTTCTCCGGCAGCCATCACCGGCTTCATCGCCATGGTGGGAATCCTCTCTATAGTCGCTCAGGTACGCTCGTCCTCACAGAGTCGCACCGTCTGCTAACTTTATGTGAACATGTTCAGCCGACAGCCAAAGACCCGACGATGTTAGAGAGAAACAATCCTGAAACTGTTAACCTGCTGTGGCTGCACGCGCGTCTGTTTGAGATAAGATGACTCCTTACTGTCATTGCACCGTCATCTTTAGCACAGAAGTACAGTGAAACTGTCCCACGTCGGCAGCGAGCGCAACTCAACACAATGCAGTAAACTTGTAAAGTGGAGAAAAGATGTGAAGAATAAATTAAAGAATGAGTGTTCACTGTGCATTAATGCCTCAGCTCTGTAGGTCGCCTCCAAAGATGAGCCCACCATGGTGGCATCATCTGGGTGGGTACTGACACAGTCATGTGTGCCCAGAGTGTAGAGTCGGGGGCTGAGGAAAGATGGGGACCGACTGTAACTCTACACGGTCAGAGAGAGAGTCTGATCCAACAGGGGGTGGTAACAGGAAGTCCAATATCCAGCGGTCCCTGTTAGTCCGGGAGCATCGTATTAAAAACAGCTAACGCCCGCGTTGTTCCGAGTGGGAGACGGTGCCGTGGAGCGTCTTCAGCTGAAAGCCCTCAAAGTGTGATTTCTTTGTTTTTTTTTTACTCTAAATGCATGCTGACGTCACAGTGTTTGTTTCAGGTTTGTTCATTTAGTTTGACATGAAAAGCTGCGGTAACCCGTCACACAGACGACAGTTTGTCTTTCTAAACCCTGTAAATGTGTTGCGTCCTGATTTCTTCACTGTACGTCTCGTGTCTGTCAGACGGTCTTCTTCGGGGTTCTGATGAGGACCATCGGTAAGAAGAACACGGTTCTTCTCGGCCTGGCCTTTCAGCTGTTCCAGCTGGTCTGGTACGGCTTCGGCTCCGAGCCGTGGTGAGTCCCAGCGTCTCGCCCGTGTCGTTTCCTGTTTCCTGTGAATGATCTGACCTAAACGTTTATCTGCTCGCGTCCTTACAGGATGATGTGGGCAGCAGGAACTGTAGCGGCCATGTCTTCGATCACCTTCCCGGCAATCTCTGCTCTGGTGTCACACAGCGCCTCACCCGACCAGCAAGGTGAGTCGAACCTGACCGTCCGAAGGGGCGTGTCTTAAACAGGGTCTGTGTGGCCGTGGTTTGTATCAACATCTGACTGTGTCACATGGATGAAGGTGGTGCAGATGTGACTGAGGCGTCTGTGTGTTCAGGTGTGGCACAGGGGATGATCACAGGTATCAGAGGCCTGTGCAATGGTTTGGGCCCGGCTCTCTACGGCTTCATCTTCTTCCTGTTCAATGTGGAGCTGAACGAAGTGGAGCCGATGGCAGGAAGATCCACAGCAAGCACACAGGTGCGTAGAAATGCGCCTTGCTGATTCTTTCCTCGCTGTTCTGTTTCCCGTAACGAGTCGGTTCTCTCTCCGTCTGTAGAAGCTGGTCGTCCCGGGCCCGCCCTTCCTCTTCGGCGCGTGCAGCGTCATATTTGCTTTAGTTGTCGCCTTCTTCATCCCTGAGCGCCACCAGCTGGCCGAAGTCAAGACCTGCACCGCCAACAAGGCCGGCAGCAGCTCCGCCGCACACGCTCAGAACGGCAGCCCTCTTGCCGTGCCCATCAGCGACACAGAGGACCTCGAGCCGCTGCTGCAGGACAGTGTCATGTGACTCGTAGGCAGTCTGGCCAATTACAAAACAGAGTCTTGTATGCAAGTCCCTCCCCCTGTTAAAAAAAAAACAAACCCTCTCTTCCCCCGATCCAGACCGTCGGGGAACGTTAGGCGGCGGCCTCCCCGGCAAACCGCTTTTTATCTCACTGATATCACTCACCTGTGACTCCTCCCATTCTTTGCCCAGGTGTGTTTGGGCAGGTAGAACCAAAGGGCTTTGAAGTCTTGCCTCAGTAAGAGTCGAGATCTCTCCGTTAAAACAGATCAGCAGAAGTAAAGTGGTCGTGTAGTCGTGCAGGATCGCAACGTTTTACTTTACGAGCCAATCGCAGCGAGGACGGGACCAGAGAAGCCAAAGCAACTGACAGCAGCCTCCCATACCTGTCAGTCAGGTCTGTACCTGACTCCACCCGTCAGGTTCGCAGAGGTGAGGCCATCAAATGCTCCTCATTGTACGGGCAGTGAAAGCTGACACTCAAAACTACGTTGTTTTTTTTTTTTGTTTTTTTTTATGGGGGGGGGTTGTTTTTTGGATCGGAGGGCGAATCTTGGCGAGGACGAGGAGGTTGGAGCTGCTCGGGATTGTGGGATACAATACCAAATCATGATGAGATCCAGGTGTTTGTTTTCTGTCTGGATCTATTTGCGCTCAGACTTCCCGTCACACAGAGCATGTGCAAACTGACTGGCTATGATGTCATTGCCCTCTCCCGTCAGGAGTTTGCATATTTGGGAGAAATCCGAGTAAATAAACGGCGTGAAGCTGGAGGCGTCATTTAGCTCCGCCTCATTATTTCATTATTTGGTCTCCCAGTTTAATAGTTTTAATTTACTAATGTGGCGTTTTTGCTTTGAGCTGCAGGTGTGGTCCTTTTGTTTCAGTGTAGATTTTCCTGCGTTGATCCAGTAAACGGGACTCGGTTTGACTTCAAATCAACATTTAAATGCATTTCATGTATTTATTTATTTATTTCATTTTTCTCAGCCCTGATTTCAAACCTCCGCCCTATAGACGGTCTCATGTTTTGCCTCCTCCCATCCTGTAGAGGGCGCTGTACTGCTGTTTTATAGCCTAAGGCTGGACGAAGTCTGCAGGGTTGGAGTTTTTACAGCGTGGATCAAATTAATATCAACGATTTCACTGAAAACCGAGTTTTCTCTGAGCCGCAGTGACAAGTGATGGCTTTAAGGACAGAGAGCACCACCTAGTTTTTGCCATTGCTCCTCCCACAATCTGAGCCTCTGCGGGTCACCACCTCCTCCTCCTCCTCCTCCTCGTCTTCTTCTTCTGTTTTAATACTTGAAGTTTGTTTCTGTTTGACCTGAAAGTGCTCTCCCCGTCCGCCTGCCCCTTCCAGGTCGGACAAATCAAACGCTCCAAGTTACTGATGCAGTTTGAACCTTGGCGGTCCCGAGGCGGCTGCTCACAAACCAACCGGTGCCGTGTTTTATTACTCTTTTGTGCTTATTTTGCCTTTTTGTTACAGGCTGTATTTCTCAGAAGGTCAACAGATCGGTTTAAAAAACCTGATCAGTCGTTTAAGTCGAGTTTTCTCCCAGTTCAGGTTAAAAACCATCGCATGTGCGCTCTGTGCAGGTTCTCACGTTTGCCCCTTAAAGCTTCAGCCTTCATGATGGGTTCATGTCACGTATGTATTTTTGTGCACAGAGCTCCGGCGGTCCTGGAGGTCTCTTCATGTCCAGTTTGAACCAGTGAAACCAGTTTAAGAGCACATGTGGGGCTCCAGCTGTTGCTTAAAGACAGATCGATGAATCAATGATCTTGTGAACCAGAGCACAGGTCAGGTGCGTTTACCTGCACAGCTCGGCTACTGTAAGTGGAATATAACTCGTGCTGCATTCAGGCTCTGTTTCTGTGTGGGAGATGATAGTTTTTGACAGTTTAAAGTGACCAAAGGTTCTCTGACAGATGACGTCACCTTTGAGTGGTAGTTCTTCCTTATTTTTCCTTTTTTCCCCTGAATGCAGCATGAACGTTGTCATGGCTACAGGAACGCCTGATCATCCTGTTGTGACGTTGATGATGATGTAGCTCAGAAGCACAATCGACTGTTAGAGAAGCTCTCGGCTTAATAACCTTTAACCTTTTAACCCTTAACGCCCACTTGCCGATGATGTCAGATGGTTTATTTTCCTATGCTCACCGAGTGTCCTCAAATGCCTCGTGGAGAGTCTTGGATCCCACAGTAGTTTCTCCAAGTACTGAATGCCTTTCTGTCTGGAATATTCTTTAGACTCAGTCCAATTTAAAACTGGATCATTGGAATTTTTTTTGTCTTAAGTTCACAAATTTGTGTCCTTCATGTTGGAATTCAGAACCTAGATTTAGTGATCCGGCCGGATGACTCAATCATTCTTCCTGCTTTTCTGTTAAATCTGACGATGAGATGAATATTCTGGAGATTAGGGCGGCTGATTGTTGACTCCATGATTAAGAGCGAGTCGCTCCATCACGTCGTCATCGTGTCATAAAGTTTTTAATGAATTTCCCCGTTGATGATTCTCCGAAACTGTTCATGAAGTGAAACGTGACGTTTTTAAATGTCAGCTTGTGTTTGGTCACACAGACGATGGAGGCTGTAAATCCTCCTCAGAGGCTTTTTTTTTTCTTTTTTTACGGTGAGGCGTGAAGGCTGACGCGCCAACATGGCCGCCGCAGAGACTGACAGACATTCCCAAATGTTCCTCCTCTTCCTCCTCCGTGCAGACCTTTTGCTGATTGCTGCACTTTAATTTCTCTGAACGTGTGCCTGAATCACTCGTGTTCATATCACTTTTATATTTAAACCGAGAGACGTGTCACGTATTTTGCTTTTGCTCTTTTATCTTAAGAACATAATTTTGAATATCATCTATGATAACGTGAATATTAATAACAATAAAGAGAAACGTGTGACATTTGAAATGTGTTTATTTTTTATTCAGTTTAATTTGACTTTTTTTATTTAAAAATTAATTTTTTATTGATTAAAACAAAGAAAAGTATTTGTTTTGCATTTTATTTCCTTGTTATTTTTTCTTCTTTACTCTAAATTCAAGAATAAAAAAAAAACAAAAAACAAAAAACCAACATTTCCTTTATAAATATACAAAGTCCACCTAACGATGCAGCGGTTTGTCGGTCCTCCCTCAGCAGCAGTAACCTGCATGATGGCTCTGTGTGACATCATCAGTGCTTCAGCTCGTTCATGCTCAGCTCTCTGAAGCATTCGTACGTTACTTTGGTCAACAGACAGCATGAAGTGTTCTGATTAAAGATCGACCAAATTAAACTTCAGTTTATTTAAATTAGAAAGTTTGTCAAAAATGCGCCCATTATTGAAAAATGTGTGTTTACAAACATTAAATAAAAATAAAGTCACAAACGTCTGAATCGAAGCAGCTTCAGTAAAATTCACAAATACAAAAACGTTTTTCTCCATTTTACAGAAACTTTAAAAAAAAAAAATTTTAAACAGCAAAAACTTTTCTATATTTTAATGCACAAATCAAAGCTGCTAAGTTCGTAACTATGACAACCACAGAAAAATACACTAAAAGAAATCATAGAAATCAAACCTGATAAACAGAAAATCTCTATTTGGTCACAACTTTCACACTTTGAACAAAAAACTACATTTACACAGAAAACATCAGCTGATAAATGTGAGAAATGTAAAAGTGAATAAAAATCAAATCTGCTCAGGATCACAAAGAAATCAGCTTCAGTCTGTTTTTATTGATTTCAACTGAATTCGATTTTGAAATGAAGAGATTTAGACAATCGACATCTTCAAAACTAAAAGAAAAAAGATTCATAAATAAAACAGTTCAGTGATCGATTAACAGGAATTGGAATTGATTTTATCTTCATCAATATTTAATGTAAATATATGAAAGTTGACGCGCATCCAAAAACACATTTCGACTGTAGCGTCTCGATTTTTGTTAAATATGATTTTTTTTTTTCCATTTGATGTTTTAATGTTTGAAGTCTGACAAAAAAGCAACCAGCATCAGAAATAAGCTTTTTTTTTTTTTTTTGGATTTTTTTTCCTGTAACTTTTATGTGAGCATGTCTCTTTATGTATTCGGTTTGTTGTATCATACCCAATAAATATACTCTGAATAACATCTTACATGCAATACTTAATTATTAATTTTAATAATGCAGTTTGAAATAAATTACAATGACCTGAGATTAATGCATTCAGTGTTTACGTGAACGTCCTGCTGATTTTATTTTTCCCAGATTCAACGATTTAACAATAATTAGTTTAAAAAGAATATTAATAAAGGACTAAACTTTAATATGTTATCTTATAATTTCGAGCTAGTATGAAAGATTAAAAACACATTTTCACGTCACCTCCCATGTTAACCTCTGTTAGCATCCTCTTTTGAAATTCCTCAGTGCTGTCATCCTTCAGTCATCATCCTCTCAACCTTCACTGGCTTCCTCCTCCTCTTCCTCAAAGCAGGCAGGAAATGGAGACTTTGGTGGTGGCGTAGGGGACGGTGTCTGGCATGGGACAAACCCCCCCAAAACACATGAGGACGGGTTGTTATGAGTGTGAAGTCTGATTACCGACAGGACGAAAAACATACACTTAGTAAATATTACAGTGAAGAGTGTTCCTGTTAGAAGTTATTAATGAAAAAAAAACCTGAAAACAACTAATAAAGGTGATTATAATAAAGATGATTCAAAGAAGAGATCACTAATCAGTAAAAGTTTTCTGATGTATTCATTTAGTTAACTTTATTTTTTTATACACTTTAAATCCAAACAGAAAATTCAAAAACGTCTCCACACAGTTTAAAATGAGAATATTTCTGATGATCTCGTCATCATTAAGTTCACACTTTACTTCAGCAAAGCTCTCATATTTTAGACTTTTGTGTAATTGTAAAGTAAAAAGGTGAGAATCTGGCGCTGAAACTCACCTCTGTCCTGCAGTGAGCTGATGTACGCTTCAATGAACTCTTTCTCTCCACTATCCTTCACCTCCTCTGCCTCCCTCTGCTCCCTCCACCTCCTTCTCACACCCTCTTTCTTCTTCTCCTCTTTCTTCTTCTTCTCTTTGCTCGCAGGGTTGTCGTAGAGGCGAATGAACCTGAAGAAGAGCAGAGACAAACATTAAAAAAAGTTCTGACCCCTCTGAGCTGACTCACTTCAGGCTGCTCCTCTTCGTGAAACACCGCTGACCGTGACCTTTTGTGGCCCTCTGTGGGTCTTATGAGTCACCAAATTAATGATGAAGGCCAGTGGAAATCAAATTTACCTCTTACAGCAGACTTACTGCTGTAAATACAAAAGGTCTGAGAATGGTTCCCTGTGGAACACCTGCACTGACTTTAAGGAGTCCTGAAACATTTCTGAGGTTCTCTCTGAGCGCAGCTTTTCCACATGAATGCTGTAGTCTACTGAAGCAGCTGTTCTGATAGTAACCTTATCTGACTCCAGATGTAGTTTTAATCCACCATTGACACTCAAGGTTTTTGTTAAGCAGGACAAGTTCAAGATGGTTCGGTAATCATTAGGGATTAAGGTTACCACCTTTATGTAATGGGAACATCTGTGCAGCCTTCAAGAAATTTGGAATTTTACCCTATTTATCACTGCGCCAGTTGTTTTCTGACCAAGAAAAAAGATTTCTTGGCTTTATAAACAAACCATTTAATAACACAAATCAGATGTAGCATGAAACTACAGAGATCATACAAATCCACTATTCTTAAAATCAAAAATTCTAAAATTCACAGATCTGGTTCATTTTCTCACAGCACAAATTATGTATAAAGCAATAAATAACCTGCTTCCTGACAATATTCTAAAAATGTTTTCTAAAAGGGAACGGGGACACAATTTGAGGGGGGAATTAAATTTAAAACATCCTCGTATCCGTACAACATTAAAAGTTTTTGCATCTCTGTGTGTGGAGTGAAGCTGTGGAACAGACTAAGTAAGGATATGAAGCAAAGTCCAATTTAAGGATATGGTTTTTACAGGGTACAGGGAAAAGGTAGAGATTTGATAGGGTGTTCTTGTCTAATATTTTCATGTGTGTGCGGGTGCACGGGTATGTTGGTGTGGAGATATATATATATATATATATATATATATATATATATATATGTTGTGTATCCTTGAGGTGTTAATGGGGTTATTGAAAATGTGTATATGTGCGTATGTGTATATAAACGTATGTATGGATAGATAGAAACATATGTATATATATTAAAAAAAAAATACACATGACATAATGTAATTGCTAGATAGATAGTGGAAAAGGGGTGGGATTAAATAAGCTTATGCTTCTTCCTGCTCCTTTTTGAACATGAACGTTATTTGGAGTTGTGGTTGCTCGTTTTCCTTTTGTTTTGCTTTGTTCATTTGTCTCTTTTAATTCTATTTTGTTGTACTTTTTCAACATGTTCAAAATAAAGATTCAATCAATCAATCAATCAAACTGAGGAGCTGGTGTGGAGGTGGGTTGCAAAGTGGTCTGCAGAGGCTGCAGCAGCTATAAGCTGGTTAAAGCTGCTGTGTGACATTTGCCACCTGGATGCGTGCTGGGTGGAAGTCTGTGTAGGTGTGGTCTGTGTACTTGATTTCGGGGTTGTTGCAGAGTTTAGTTGGGATGCAGGTGAGTTCGTCACCGCTGACAACGATCGTCGCCAGCGTGGTGATGTTGGCGAGACAGTGAGGGAGGTAATTGAAGTTGTTCTTGTGGATGAACAGGGTGACGAGCTGCTCCAGCCTGCAGAGACAAACATAAGCATTCAGACCTCAGGACGCTGACACCCTCCCCCGAAACACTCAAGAAGAGCTGCTGTCACAGCTGAAGCCCAGGTGATCTGCCTGGTGATCCACTTGGAAATAGTGACGACATCATCAGTCACCTGTCCATGTCCTGCGGCAGGTCGGTCATGCAGTTGTTGCTGAGGTCCAGCAGCTGCAGGCTCGTCATCCTCAAAGCGCAGATGGGGATCGAGACAAACCTGTTCTCCGCGATGTCCAGGTGGACCAGCTGCTTCAGGCTGCTCAGCTACAGAGAGACGACGCACAGTGACATCATCAGCACAATGTCCAGCAGGGAGCGACGTCTCTGGTTTAAAAAGAACTGATTGGATGGAGTTCTATGAGCCTCCTGCTAACTTGACCTGAGGTCTACCTTACAATATAAAGCACCTTGAGGTGACTGTTGTTGTGATTTGGCGCTGTATAAATAAAGCTGAATTGAACTGAACTTGACCTCTGAACACCATCCTGATGGTCCTGAAGGACAGTTCAGCATTTTTGGGGGGCAATAGTAAATTTGACCCCTGATGGCGCTTCAGGTGTTCACTTTAATCCCATGCTCAGTTCTGCAGAGTGTCAACCTCCGGGCCTCAAGAATAGAACAATAATCAACGCTGCAGTTCCCCTAATTTCCCACCCGAGGAACCAACAGTGAGTTTGTCCCTCAGGTGCTGCCCAAACAGAAACCGGCCAACGCCTACAAACTCTGACATTCATCTTTCTCTCCTTTGATTAATCTGGACAAAGGAAACCAGCAGAGACGCCACAACGCTGCTCATCTCTTCCTTTAGTTTCAACTACTGAAAAAGAAAATAACTTTTCTTGAAGTACAAAATCTTACTAACTGTTTAACTTCTACCAAATGGTGGAGCCTTAAAAGCACATAAACAGGCAAACAACATAGTTCATCATCTTAAAGTTTTTGTGACACTGAGCTGCTGCCAGGGACTGATGATGGATGTACAGCTTGACCCTCTCACCTCAAACGGCAGCTCGGACAGGTTGTGGTTTCCCGCGAGCTCGAGTCTCTCCAGTTTCTCACAGTTCCCAAGCTCTGGAGGAACTCGGGACAGTCGGTTGTAGCTGACGTACAGCTCCCTCAGCACTGTCAGTTTACCTTAGAATACAGACGGAGGAATTATTTCGGTATCGTTTCCCATCCTCTCAGGTCGTTCAGACTCTGTTTGTGTATGACTCACCAATCTCGGGCGGCAGCTCAGTGATGGCATTTTTGGGGATGTCCAGAACGGTGAGCTGGGTAAACAGAGCCAGGTAGTCAGGCAGTTGGCGGATCCTTGTTCTCCTCACGTGCCACTCTTTCAGGTAGGTCATCCACTGCAGCTCACGGGGAAAATCCTGCAAATGATTTTTTTTAATCACTCTGGTTTCCTGAGAGAAAGCAAACTACAACACGTTTAAACCACAAACTTTTAACCAACTTACCATCCAGCGTTCTCCCTCCAGCTGGAAGCTCAGTTTGACTTCATTGGGATCCTGCTGGACTTCCTGACACTGCTGCTGGTCTGACTCTAACAGGTATACAACAACGTCAGCAGCAACTACAGCAGAGTTTACTGTAAATTCATGTATTTAACTAAACTGAACGTGAAGAAACATCTGATAGGACACATTAGCTGGCATTAAAATACAGCCTGGCTATAGTTTTGTGTAGTACCAATTTTGTACCACCAGATGGCGCATTGACTCAGTGTAACATGCACCCGAAAACATTTGAAAGAAGCTCAAAAACTTTTTACATAATGACATTTTAAAAGGTCCTCTCAGAAAACGATGCAGCCCAACCTTCATCCCTTAAACTCTTCCTAAGATGACTAAAATTAGCAAAACTAAGCTTAACTCTGTTATTAAACAGTCCAGTGGTGGCTGATTTTGTAGTTGCATACAGTTTTCCATCTGGTGACTGTATCTGATGATTTTATGTCAGTTTTGGTGCCGTACGCCTGCCAGGACGCTGGACGACTCGTGCAGGCCTGTCCACTGTGTTTACCCGTGCACAGCTGAATGTCTGTCAAGGTCGACCTCTCCAGGTAATGATGCAGCAGGTTGAGCTCGGAGGTCTTCAGGGTCTTACAGTAGATGCGATACTGCCACTCCTGGTCGATCCTGCGCACACAGAAATGTTAACCAAGTGTGAGCAGCGCCACGCTGATGTCAGATCAAATTTCAGCTGCGTGGATGTTCCCGTTTATCCTCCAAACTTCTGACCTTTCTGCCGTCTGCAGGCCAGACTTCACTACGCTGCGTTATAAATAGTGCGCTGTGTGTTCACACGGCTGAAATCGGCCATGACTCTCACACTTTATGAGCAACAACAGTCAGCTGGGTCTGACTCAGTCAAGTTCAAATGCTTTATTTACTCAACAGACCATGGATTGGATTTCTCAGATTTAGCATTTAATCTGTTATTAGACTCAATTGACTTCTGTCAAAATGTAAAAGAACCCACCCACCACTTTAATCACACTCTAGATCTTGTTTTAACATAATGGCATAGAAACTGAAGATTTAACAGTTTCCTGAAAACCCTCTCCTGTCTGATTATTTCCTGATAACATTTACATTTACAATAATTGATTACACAGCAGTGGAGACTTTATCACAGTAGATGTCTTTCTGAAAGCGCTGTAACTAAGTTTAAGAATATAATCCACCCACTGTTATCATCTTCAATGCCCTGTACCAACATAGAGCAGAGCAGCTATCTGAACGCTACCCCAACAGAAGTCGATCATCTTGTTAATAATTTCACCTCCTCACTACGTACGACTCTGGATACTGTAGCTCCTGTGAAAACTAAGGTCTCTAATCAGAAGTACCTGACTCCGTGGTATAATTCTCAAACACGTAGCCTAAAGCAGATGACTCGTAATCTGGAGAGGAAATGGCGTGTCACAAATCTAGAGGATCATCATTTAGCCTGGAGAAATAGTTTGCTGCTTTATAAGAAAGCCCTCCGCAAAGCCAGAACATCTTACTATTCATCACTGATTGAAGAAAATAAGAACAACCCCAGGTTTCTCTTCAGCTCTGTAGCCAGGCTGACAAACAGTCAGAGCTCTGTTGAGCCAACCATCCCTTTAACGTTAACTAGTAATGACTTCATGAACTTCTTCACTAATAAAATTTTTATCATTAGAGAAAAAATTACCAATAATCATCCCACAGATGTAATATTATCTACAGCTACTCTTAGTACCATTGATGTTAAGTTAGACTCTTTTTCTCTAATTGATCTTTCTGAGGTAACTTCAATAATTACTTCCTCCAAACCATCAACGTGTCTTTTAGACCCCATTCTTACAAAACTGCTCAAAGAAGTCCTGCCATTAATTAATGCTTCAATCTTAAATATGATCAACCTATCTCTAATGATCGGCTATGTACCACAGGCCTTCAAGCTGGCTGTATTTAAACCTTTACTCAAAAAGCATCTCTAGACCCAGCAGTCTTAGCTAATTATAGGCCAATCTCCAACCTTCCTTTATATCAAACATCCTTGAAAGAGTAGTTGTCAAACAGCTAACAGATCATCTGCAGAGGTTTATTTGAAGAGTTTCAGTCAGGTTTCAGAGCTCAGCACAGCACAGAAACAGCTTTAGTGAAGGTTACAAATGATCTTCTTATGGCCTCTGACAGTGGACTCATCTCTGTGCTTGTCCTGCTAGACCTCAGTGCAGCGTTCGATACTGTCGACCATAATATCCTATTAGAGCGATTAGAACATGCTGTAGGTATTACAGGTACTGCACTGCAGTGGTTTGTATCATATCTATCTAATAGACTCCAGTTTGTGCATGTAAATGGAGAGTCCTCTTCACACACTGAGGTTAATTATGGAGTTCCACAGGGTTCAGTGCTAGGACCAATTCTGTTTACATTATACATGCTTCCCTTAGGCAGCATCATTAGAAGACAGCATACATTTACACTGCTATGCAGATGACACCCAGCTCTATCTGTCCATGAAGCCAGATAACACACACCAATGAGTTAAACTGCAGGAATGTCTTAAAGACATAAAGACCTGGATGGCCGCTAACTTAGGGCTGCTCGATTATGGCAAAAATGATAATCACGATTATTTTCACTGAAATTGAGATCTCGATTATTTGACGATATTTATTTAACCCTTTAAGACCTACCATAGAACCAAGTCCGCCAGAGCTTATATATATATATTTTTTTTTTACATGCTGTAGTGCCATTTGTGGGAGCATTTCAAGTTGCTATACATCAATACAACTGTTATAGCCCATATTTTAATACTATGTATGCATTAAGTCCATAGTAATTACATAAATTGCAAAAAAGTGCAATAAACCACAAAAAAATTGAAAATCGTTTTTTTTTTTTTTTTTTTTTTTTTACATATATTTCTAATTGGGAAAATTTAAGAGGCTTATCCCTCAAAACTTTAAATACAAAAAAGTTGCAAAAAATAGTTTACAACAACAGGAAATTTATTTTGAGTGTCTTCATAGTTTTATTTTGGAGATACAGCAATTTTTATATACTGCAGCAAAAACAAAAAAAACAATCCCATGATGCAAATTTGCAAAGAAAACAGCAGGTGCATCAAAATAAACTATTTCCAGCAGTGCAATTCGAGTTCTAAGCATCCCAGCAACTATTCAGAAAAGTCAGACATGACTTATAAAAACACCAGTATAGGCTTTTAAGGCCTACAAGTAAAAAACTACATTTTCCACGAAAATGACGTCACTTCCGGTTTCGGCCAGAAAATGGCGGACATGCGATAGTTCGCGTTGATGTCTTTTTCAATGTGGGAAGTGTTATGAACAGCTGATCGATCGGCAAAGCGTGTTTCTGGAATATTATGTTTTTGTTCCTGCAAGCCCTTTTTATGCAATTTTTGCAAAGCTTTATGTGGAAGGAAACCGTGACCAAGGACAAGCTGATGGCATCAGATGTAAGTACAACTCCTCCGGTTTCATATGCAAAACAAACTATTGCGCTAGCTTACACGGTTCCGGTTCTACAGGGATTTAAAGGGTTAACAATAACAATGTGTTGAATAATGACTTTAAAAAATAATATAAAACAGTGTGCAAATACTGATAACAGTGCAAATGTTTGCAATATAAGAAATAAATGAAAAATGTAAACATCTGTGTTTAGTGAACTTTGCAGTGTTGCTCTGTGGTGCAGCTACACTGTAACAAAGTTTACACACTGTGTCTACTTGATCCACGTCTGACTGAACCCATAATGTTTCCACACCACTGAAGTTTTTTTACCTCTCTTTTCAACCAACAGCAGTCACTCTCCTCTCCAAATAACTTCTGCTTAGCTTTCCGAGCTTCCCTTGGGTCCTCTTAATTGTTGTGACACGTGTTCGAAATGCAGAGAGGTGCGCTCGATTTGCCACACGGAGTAGCGCGAGAGTAAAGCTTGAGGGAGGGGCTAATAATCGGCTCAGTCATTTTTAATGATCGTTGAAAGCCCAGATCGTAATCGTGATTAAAATTCGATTAATTGAGCAGCCCTACGCTAACTTTCTGCTTCTTAATTCAGATAAAACTGAGGTTATTGTACTCGGCCCTGAAAATCTTAGAAATATGGTCTCTAAGCAGATTCTTACTCTGGATGGCATTACCTTGGCCTCCAGTAACGCTGTGAGGAACCTTGGAGTCATTTTTGACCAGGACATGTCCTTCAACGCACATATTAAACAAATATGTAAGACTGCTTTCTTCCATTTGTGCAACATCTCTAAAATTAGAAATATCCTGTCTCTGAGTGACGCTGAAAAACTAGTTCATGCATTTATTACTTCCAGGCTGGACGACTGTAATTCATTATTATCAGGAAGTCCTAAAAACTCCCTGAAAAGCCTTCAGCTGATCCAAAATGCTGCAGCAAGAGTCCTGACAGGGACTAGAAAGAGAGAGCAGATTTCTCCTGTTTTGGCTTCCTGTTAAATCCAGAATTCAAAATCCTGCTCCTCACATACAAGGTATGTGAGGCATTCACTATCTCTACTTTCAAGATTAGGCTTCAAACTTTCCTTTTTGCTAAAGCATATAGTTAGGGCTGGACCAGGTGACCCTGAATCCTCCCTTAGTTATGCTGCAATAGACGTAGGCTGCCGGGGGATTCCCATGATGCATTGAGTTTTTCCTTTCCAGTCACCTTTCTCACTCACTATGTGTTAACAGACCTCTCTGCATTGAATCATATCTGTTATTAACCTCTGTCTCTTCCACAGCATGTCTTTATCCTGTCTTCCTTCTCTCACCCCAACCAATCACAGCAGATGGCCCCGCCCCTCCCTGAGCCTGGTTCTGCTGGAGGTTTCTTCCTGTTAAAAGGGAGTTTTTCTTTCCCACTGTCGCCAAAGTGCTGCTCATAGGGGGTCATATGATTGTTGGGTTTTTCTCTTTATCTATGAAGCGCCTTGAGGCGACTTTTGTTGTGATTTGGTGCTATATAAATAAAATTGAATTGAATTGGTTCGGTTGAGCAGAGTTTGATTCACAACAGGCTACAAAATCCAACGCTATCATGACATCATCACCTGGAAATCCTGGCATATTTGGATAAAAACACTTATGGGACACAAAGGTGCTGATGTCAGCTTGACCAAAGGCGGGACCTCCACCAGAACGGCATCGCTGGAGATACTGGCTGCTCGATATGTTACCGTAGCGTTAGAAGATCAAATTCTGAGGAAGTCTAACTCTGCTGGCGGAGCTCTGGAGATGGTGAAAAACCAAACTGCACTTCACAAACCTGCAGACTGGGTCCTGACACAGACTCTCAGTAAAGAGCCCGTCATGAACATTAATGAATGACAGTTATGTTTTGACCTGATCAGAGAGTTCTGTCTCATCTATTGCAGCTGTTTGTGAGCCGGTCGTGGTCCAGAACAAAAAGCACACCTGACACCTGGCTGGTTTAAGGTGGGCAGGCAGACTTAAAACTACAAATGCGGGCCAAATGTTCTTCATCAGTTCTGTGGGTTTTTGCGTCTTACCTGGTGAGGGCGCTCTGCTCGATCCTCTCCTTCTCCTTCTTCTGCCTCTCTCTGTGCTTCTTCACTCGGACCTCCCACATCCCTCTGATCAGAGAGAGATCGTAGACCGGGACGTCCAGCTTCCTCTCCGGACCCATCTCTGCTGCTGAGGAGGAGGAAGAGACCAGGATCATTATCTGAACATATCCGGCTTTAAGTTTAAACAGATTTACCCAGAAAATTTTTCTGTAAAACCCTAAAGCTGACTAATGAGCCACGTTTTCTTCTTTGCCTCTTTCTTCAGCTCATCTCTACGCTGATAACAACATCTGAAAGGTTAAAGAGCATCTCTGAAAAAGGAAGCTGAACATCGCGGGAAAGTGAAGTCTAGAGCATTTACAGAAACTCTCAAACAGGACCCGGCAGTTTAAATATAGACTCTGAAGTAAAACTACCCAGAGTACATCCACACTGAGCTCTTCGTCTGGAGCTCAAGGGTCACGTCTGTTTCTTCTTTGTTAAAAATGATCAGCTATCATTCAACCATGAAAGCTGCAATTAAGTTGTAAACCAGTCTGATCTTTAAATATAAAAGTACTGATGTTTATGAAATGACGCCATCCCGACGACACAGGAGGGAAAATTCTAGAAAGACATCAACAAGTCTGAAAGATGTAAAAAAAAAAATTTTAAAAACTGAACCGTTTTTGAGGGAATTTACCTTTTTTAAGTTTAAACGCGCAGTTTGGACTGAACCACCTGAAACCTCTAAACAAAGTGAGACAGGAATGGTTCAGTCTGAGAGACAAAGGGCTCTCCTCCACATGTTCACCACCTCAGAGCTGCTGGTCTGACTGAAGACACTTCCTGTTCCTGTGTGGATCGTACCGTCTGTAAACGCAGAGCAGCCGAGGCTGAGAAACTAACGTGCTCTTACCTAAGAGTCCTGCTCCAGACCGGCTGTCCGCTCAGTGACCAGCTTGTTTACTGACACACACACACACACACACACACACGTGATATGATCGTGTGTGTGACTCAACAAGCTATTTTTACCAGCTGAGATATGACTCCTGCTGTGTCACATGACACTTATACATGAGTATTTATGTTTATGTTCATTATAAGCATAAAACCTGCAGTTCCTCTAACGTCCAGCAGAGGCAGCAGAAAGAAACAAACTCTTTGGTCTGTAGAAAAACTGGTTAAACTGGCTTAAAGTTTGCATCATTGGGGGCGTGGCCTCTTTGACTGACAGGTGGTAGCTCTCTGCTCAGCTTCACCTGAACTGGACCATGTTTGTGCTGTTACTAATAACACGTCTGCTGTGAGGTCGCTGTACTAACATACCGTCCAACAAGGCGACAGCTTTACTGAGTCAAATTTGAGGATTTTGATTGGATGCTACTGAACACTGATCAGGAAGTATCTGTGTGAGGTCATCATCTCAGCATGTGAACTTTTTAATCTGACAGTGAAAGTGTAGTAAAGGAGGGTTCAAACGAAGGGGAATGTAAGTATGCCGTAACAAAAGTAAAACTCTGACAGATAATTCTGCTTTATTAAGGGAGGAAGCTGAAGGTAATACATGTTGTGGCTTGTGAAAAAGCAACACTGACAGAAATGTGAAATGATAAAAAAAGATGTATTCCCGCAGTGCCTTTCAATTCAGTTCAATTTTATTTATATAGCGCCAAATCACAACAGCAGTCGCCTCAAGGCGCTTTATATTGTACAGTAGACCCTACAATAATAGATACAGAGAAAAACCCAACAGTCATATGACCCCCTATGAGCAGCACTTTGGCGACAGTGGGAAGGAAAAACTCCCTTTTAACAGGAAGAAACCTCCAACAGATCCAGGCTCAGGGAGGGCGGGGCCATCTGTTGCGACCGGTTGGGGTGAAAGAAGGAAGACAGGATAAAGACTAGGGATGGGTACCGGTATGGCACCGGTTCTGGCATAAACAGTAGTAACCAGACCGAAAAACAGCGCACATTTCGGTGCTTTATTTCGGTGCTTTTTTCCCCCCCTGAGATGTCACACACTTTGGATTCTAGCCAATCATTTTACCTTTGCAAGCGTAGTAGGCGGGCCCAGGTACGTACGTTCTTTTAGAGCAGAGCTACAGATTTAAAAAAGGCGAAGCGGTCAAAGTCTGGCTGTACTTCACAGCAAAAGATGCAAACTCAGCAGCAACAAGTGCTTTAAGCTGATACTGTGATACTGTCAAAGGAGGTAACACCTCGAATCTGATGAAACACCTGGCGACGCATAGCGTTTTGTTAAAAGCCCAGAAATGCGCCGTATTTGATAGCTTGCTGCGAGACCTCACACCGAGCACATCTACTGCGGATGTGGTGCCTGTTATCGGACCCGGAGTTAGCAACATCCCCCAAGAACCCGAAGAGGAGAGTCCTGGCCCCTAGCCCTGCCAGTGTAGCAGAAATGATGAGGATGATGATGCAGCAGCAGCCGTTCTTCTCTGCGTGAGTAGCTTAATGTTGTTCGTGTGTAATTTACGTACCACGTTATTACATTAATGCATGTAAGGTGAACTAGCAAACATCATCATAGCTACATGCGGCTGTCTTCTTGTTTGATGGCAGATACTCCCTTCACCCTGGCCAAAAAGGCTAAAATGACCAAAGAAAAAGTGGAAAACAGCTAAACATGAGAGGTTTTTGGACAAAGTTTGTGTTTTTTTCCATTGTTTAAGCACTGCTTCCAGCCAAGAGTGATACCATATATGCCCCATAGCTGCAGAAAAGGCTAACATTGTTATCTTTTTACAAAAAAAAACAGCTAAACACGAGAGGTTTTTGGACCAATTTTGTGTTCTCCATTCTTTAAGCACCGGCACCATTTCAAAAGTACCGGTTTGGTACTGGTATCGGATAAAATCTAAACGATACCCATCCCTAATAAAGACATGCTGTGGAAGACGGACAGAGATTAATAACAAGCATGATTCAGTGCAGAGAGGTCTGTTAACACATAGTGAGTGAGAAAGGTGACTGGAAAGGAAAAACTCAATGCATCATGGGAATCCCCTGGCAGCCTACGTCTATTGCAGCATAACTAAGGGAGGATTCAGGGTCACCTGGTCCAGCCCTAACTATATGCTTTAGCAAAAAGGAAAGTTTGAAGCCCAATCTTGAAAGTAGAGATAGTGTCTGTCTCCTGAATCCAAACTGGAAGCTGGTTCCACAGAAGAGGGGCCTGAAAACTGAAGGCTCTGCCTCCCATTCTACTTTTAAATACTCTAGGAACAACAAGTAGGCCTGCAGAGCGAGAGCCAAGTGCTCTAATAGGGTGATATGGTACTACAAGGTCATTAAGATAAAATGGGGCCTGATTATTTAAGATCTTGTATGTGAGGAGCAGGATTTTGAATTCTGGATTTAACAGGAAGCCAAAACAGGAGAAATCTGCTCTCTCTTTCTAGTCCCTGTCAGGACTCTTGCTGCAGCATTTTGGATCAGCTGAAGGCTTTTCAGGGAGTTTTTAGGACATCCTGATAATAATGAATTACAGTCGTCCAGCCTGGAAGTAATAAATGCATGAACTAGTTTTTCAGCGTCACTCTGAGACAGGATATTTCTAATTTTAGAGATGTTGCGCAAATGGAAGAAAGCAGTCTTACATATTTGTTTAATATGTGCTTTGAAGGACATGTCCTGGTCAAAAATGACTCCAAGGTTCCTCACAGCGTTACTGGAGGCCAAGGTAATGCCATCCAGAGTAAGAATCTGATTAGATACCATATTTCTAAGATTTTCAGGGCCGAGTACAATAACCTCAGTTTGATCTGAATTAAGAAGCAGAAAGTTAGCGGCCATCCAGGTCTTTATGTCTTTAAGACATTCCTGCAGTTTAACTCATTGGTGTGTGTTATCTGGCTTCATGGACAGATAGAGCTGGGTGTCATCTGCATAGCAGTGTAAATGTATGCTATGTCTTCTAATGATACTGCCTAAGGGAAGCATGTATAATGTAAACAGAATTGGTCCTAGCACTGAACCCTGTGGAACTCCATAATTAACCTCAGTGTGTGAAGAGGACTCTCCATTTACATGCACAAACTGGAGTCTATTAGATAGATATGATACAAACCACTGCAGCACAGTACCTGTAATACCTACAGCATGTTCTAATCGCTCTAATAGGATATTATGGTCGACAGTATCGAACGCTGCACTGAGGTCTAGCAGGACAAGCACAGAGATGAGTCCACTGTCAGAGGCCATAAGAAGATCATTTGTAACCTTCACTAAAGCTGTTTCTGTGCTGTGATGAGCTCTGAAACCTGACTGAAACTCTTCAAATAAACCTCTGCAGATGATCTGTTAGCTGTTTGACAACTACTCTTTCAAGGATGTTTGATATGAAAGGAAGGTTGGAGATTGGCCTGTAATTAGCTAAGACTGCTGGGTCTAGAGATGCTTTTTGAGTAAAGGTTTAAATACAGCCAGCTTGAAGGCCTGTGGTACATAGCTGATCATTAGAGATAGGTTGATCATATTTAAGATCGAAGCATTAATTTTAAATTAGTTTTGTAAGAATGGGGCCTAAAAGACACGTTGATGGTTTGGAGGAAGTAATTATTGAAGTTAACTCAGAAAGATCAATTGGAGAAAAAGAGTCTAAATGAATATCAATGGTACTAAGAGTAGCTGTAGATCAGGGGTGTCAAACTCAATTGCATAGGGGGCCAAAACTCAAGGCACACTTCAGGTCGCGGGCCAAACAAGATATACAGTTTTTGAACACACTAAAACAATGTTTTTTAAAGATAAATATGAATAAAAACAGACAGGAATATTATTCCAGAATAAATAAACTTTAAAAAAAATAAACTTTAACTTTAAACATTTTGGTCACCATAAAAATATATCCTGTCAAAATTATGCAAGTTAGAAACAAGAACATGCTGCCAAAAGCCCAGAAAAAATAAATGAAAGCAAACACAAGGTTGGAGCCGCATGTAGACGGAGCTGGGCGTTGCTTCAGGAGTGGAGCTAATAAACTGTGCGGCCATTCAGTGTCGTACTTTCCCTGAGTGCATCATTACACTGCAGCTCCATCTGAATCTGTACAGGTGCAGCTCAGCAAAGTGCGCTGACTTGGTTCAACATTACTGCAACAGGGAAAGTGAGGCAGGCTGCACTGGTGCATTAGTGACAGCTTCACTTGAAACGCCTTCACCACATCATACATGTCCATGAACTGACAGGTTTCCTTGCTGAGCTCAAAAACTACTGAGAACTTTTCCCCAACTCAGCCAGCGGACCTCTGTGTGATGAGGAATGTCGGCAAACTCTGAATCTATTTCCCACATAAAAGACTGAAACTGACGGTGATTTAAACTTTTAGCTCAGATAAAATGTACGGTCTGCGTTACGGTGAGCATTACATGCTCCATTTTTAGGACTTTACCACACAGCCTTTCCTGGTGTGTGATGCAGTGATGTGCTGTTAACTCACCAGTACAGTTCTCCTGCATCTTTACTAGATCCTACATCCTGCACAACACCAGCGCTACATCTGTAGTCCCAGGGCAGTTTCATGTCGGTTACACTTTGAAATACTTTTAAAAAATGTCTTTTCCTGTCGTTGTCCCGTGCATCGATTTAATTTCCAATATTTCCTCTCCACGGATGAAGATGGTCAGCTGTGCAATGTCCATCATGTCTGTACTTTCATCCACAGCAAGAGAGTATGCAGTGAAGTTTTTGCTTCTTTCACACAACTGTGTTCTTAAATCAGTGGCCATCTCACAAACCCGATCAGCAATCGTATTTCTGCTCAGGCTCACATTTGCCAAAATCTGCATTTTGTCTGGACAGAAGACGTCGCACACCTTCATCATGCAGCTCTTCAGAGTGGTACCGGGCTGATTTGGCTCCTCTGCTACAATAAAACTTGCGACACAACAGCTTCACTTTGTGATTTTGCTCTGATGAAAATCATCTGCTGGAATGTCAGATTCAATTCAATTTTATTTGTATAGCGCCAAATCACAACAGCAGTCGCCTCAAGGCGCTTTATATTGTACAAAGATTCTTCTTTAGCTCTTCTACCTTCTGTAGTTTCTGCTCTGGATTTTGGTTTTTCAGCTTATCCTGACGTTTTGTCTCGTAGTGCCATCTTAAATTAAATCCCTTAATTACAGCCATTGGCGGAGCGGGGGTGTCTTACTGGGCTTAAGCCCGGGTTGTTTTGTCAGAAGCCCGGGGTCTTTTGGAGTGTAATTTTTTCATAGTTACATCCCTTGCTGACAACTGTATAAAACAAAAAACTACACACAATATTCGAAGCACATAGTGCACACTGTGGGAATTTACAACTGTGCGTGAATCCCCCCTAATATTGGTATGATCCGAGCTCAGGCACTAAGCGAGGGGGCGGGGCAGCTGCTGCCTGCGAGTGCGCTGTTGGAGAAACGGAGCCAGGCAGACAGAGGGGAACTGAAGTTCGACCAGGTACCAAAGCAAATCATTCGTACTGTACAAATAATGTAAATATGACGGTGCATCACGAAAGATTGATATCAAACTGATCACTTGACCCATATTACGTTACTTGCTCTTCAAGTGAATCAACAAATGGCGAAATGAAAAGCCAAACAACAACAATGCTGTTTCTTTAGAGAGTCTCAGCTTACAAGTGTGTTTATTTCATATTTTCAGTTGTTTCCCTCCACGGCTAAATAAATCGGCTTCAGTAATGCACTGATATACAAGCATGGATATAAGGGGCTTCTTTCAAAGAAACAACTCTGGTAGTATTTTATATATTATGCTTTGTATGTTGTTCAGTATATTTCTAAGCAAAACAAGAGGAACTTCAATACACAGCAGTATATTCACAGTTGAAACCAGATATTTACACTTTATGGAAAACACAAGAACATTTTTACTGTACAACATCAATTTAGAGTAAACTTTTGTTTTAGATAAATATTGAAATATCTTTTGAGTTAGTTAAATGTCAGAATAAAGAGACAGAGCTTCTATTTTTATCACTTTCATCAAATTTAGGAGTACATGTACACTAAGTTTATTGTTAATTAATAAGAAACTCCAGACGATTCCATTCTGAGCTGAAGAAGCTTCTGATAGGTTAGTAGAGTCCATGTGAGTAAACTGGTGGCACAGCTGTGGATGCATATAAGGCAAAACACAGAGGCTGTTTCTGTGACATGGGAACATCAAGAGATGTCAACAAAACACCAGGAAAAGAACTGTAGAGCTCCATAAGTGTGGCTCAGTTTGAATACAATTTGGTGCCATTTGCAATTAAGAAATACAGATAGTTTCTCTCTTTACTCTTAAAGTTAACAAATATGTTTTTATATTTATCAATCTAAAAAAATAAACATTTAGTCTGATTTGATGTTACAATTAAAAAAGTGTTTTTATCTGAAGAGTTTGTAAATATCTGTATATTTGATGATTGTCAGCACAAAGAGGGAGAGAGGAACAGAGAGGGAGAGAGAGGAGCAGAGAGGGAGAGAGAGGAACAGAGAGGGAACAAGAGCAGGTGAGACACACCTGTTAGTCAAATGGTTGCTTACCAAAAGTATCACCGTATCACAGGTCCTCATGTATCTCGTACCTAGTGTTTCTTTTTAGGTTTGTTACTTTTCAAATTCTATATTTATTAAGTTAAGTTGTTTGCAAAACAAGGCTAAATAATTATATAAACTTTTCTCAATCTAAATAGTGGACTTTGGTAGAATTAAAAAATACGTATAGTGCAGGTCTATGATAATTTCTAGTGGTACTATCATCTAGTTCTGATTCTGGTTCTGTCATGGTTAAGTCCTCAGTAGTCCTGATTTTGAACTGTTGTAGTCCTGTTTTAATTCCGGATCAGTTCTGGGTCTGGTTGAATTGGGGTTTAGTCCTCGTGTCTTGATACAGCCCTGACTTTGTTCTGCCTCGCTGCTTAATTAAAAAACTAGTTTAAGGTGTCCTGCAGATTTGATATATATTTCTCCCTATATGACGTCATTCTTTTTTGAACAAAACTCCAAACAGAGCCAATTAATCTTTCAGTCATTTCTAACCCCCCCCCCAAAAAAAAAAAAATAAATCCCACATGCATACTACCCTTTAGGGCTAAGCCCCGGGTGTTTCAAATGTCTGGATCCGCCTCTGATTACAGCCACATTAGCTCCACAAATAAGACACACGGGTTTACCAGCAATGTTTGAAGACATATATTCAGCCTCCCGCCGCCGGTGCTGAAAGGCTCTGTTTTCAGAATCAACTTTTGAGCTGAGCACTGCAGCTTCATCGTGCCATACGGAGCCTCAGCTCAGGTGGAACTAATCACAACACCCCCCTTTCAATGTTTTCTGGGCTTGTCAACTACAACAAGACTCTTTGGTGCAATCGTAACTCACACGAGACATTTCCGAGCGATTCAAGTCTGGGCCCTACGCAGTACGCCAGGAGAGTGTCACTGGAAGCCCCTTTCAGCTGCTTCTGGAGAAAAGAGATGTCAGACTGGGCCGGGGGACTCTTTGCTGCCATCGGCCAGTATTGTGAGGGTAAGAGGGGAGACAATCACTTCATATGGTCAAAGATTGATGAGGTTTGAAGCCAGCGTTAACATGGTAGTACCTGAAAGGTAGTGAGCGGAGAAGTGCAAATAAACCTGGGGTGTACAACATCAGGCCTCGAGGGCCGGTGTCCTGCAGGTTTTAGGTATAACCCTGGGTCAACACACCTGAATCAAATGATTAGTTCATTACCAGGCCTCTGGAGAACTTCAAGAAATGTTGGGGAGGTAATTTAGCCATTTGAATCCCCTATGATGGATCAAGAATACATCTGAAACCTGCAGGACACCGGCCCTCGAGGCCTGGAGTTCGACACCTGTGAAATAAAGATTTGCCAAAGGAAGCCACATGCATTCAATTGGGACACTGACTAGCAAAGTGTCAAATGGAGAATGCGGGCGTCGATCCCGCTACCTCTCGCATGCTAAGCGAGCGCTCTACCATTTGAGCTAACTCCCCTGTGCCACATGTCTTACTTATTACAGGCTACACTTTGTCCATACTTGTTGTATGATCAAAATAGGGAAGGGGCACAAATCCTGAAATCTGCAAAGCACCCAGGAGGTGGCTGAGAGACTAAGGCGGCTCGCTGACAATCCACTGTCATGCTAACGTGACTGAATGCCATCAGCCTTAGAGACAGACTGAGGAGACTGGACATCCAAGGGACTGTGGACTAGAGCCACTGCTAATTCACATTGAATGAAGCCAACTGAGGGAGGTGGTTCTAATCAATATGCTTACCGACCTCCTCCCCTTGGTTTTCAGTGTAGGGCAAGTGGGCCATTAGGAATGTTGCTATTCTGGAAGCAGAACGTCTTTCTACTACTGTATTAGCAGACCATTGTCTTTAACATGACCTGTGCAACAAGACCACATGGTGAACTAAAGTGAATACTGAGCCAAAGAAGAGCATTGCATCATGCCTGCTTTGGCAGCCAATCTTACACTGACAAGATACATCAACATAAGCAGAAAGAGCTCTCGACGAGGATGGGATTCGAACCCACGCGTGCACAGCACAATGGATTAGCAGTCCATCGCCTTAACCTCTCGGCCACCTCATCTGCCGCACACTGCTCTTTGCCAGTAGCATTGGGAATTGACGAGGGATAATGTGTGAGCTGATCACTGGTGTATGGACGCAGGGAGATTGACTCCAGATCCCCGACGAGGGGCTGCGTAACACTTTGGTAGAAGCCTGGAGTGATGCTGGCTTCTTCTTTGAGCCTGTTCTTCTTGGGGGTTGCCAGAGTGGATCGTCTGCCTCCATCTCACCCTGCCCCTAGCATTCTCCTCTGTCACACCAACCCTCTGCATGTCCTACTTGGCTACGTCTATGAACGTTGTCTTTGGTCTTTCTCTTATTCTCCTGCCCAGCCGCTCCGTATTTAACACCCTTTTCCCAGTATATCTTATATCCCTCCTCTGCACATGTGCAAATCACCTCAGCCTTGCTGGCCTAACGTCGTCTGCAAACGGCTCAACCCCAGCTGTCCCTCGCACGTGGTCATTTCACATCTGTTCCATCCTGGACACTCCCAAGCAAAAGCTTATCATCTTCAACTCTGCAGACTCCATCTGTGCCACACATCAGAGCAGCTCTCACTACCATCTTCTAAAGCTTGCCTTTCGCACTTGCTGCTATCCTTGTGTGACAAATCACCCCTGAATTTGTTCTCCACCCACACCCAATGGATTGGCTACACGCATGGCTTTGGGTCTCCTCGCGGATGTCCAAAAGTGTCCTGGAGAATGCGGGTATCGATCCCGCTGCCTCTCACATGCAAAGCGAGCGCTCTACCATTTGAGCTAATTCCCCATTGAGGGTTGAGCACTGCAGCTTCATCGTGCCATACGGAGCCTCAGCTCAGGTGGAACTAATCACAACACCCCCCTTTCAATGTTTTCTGGGCTTGTCAACTACAACAAGACTCTTTGGTGCAATCGTAACTCACACGAGACATTTCCGAGCGATTCAAGTCTGGGCCCTACGCAGTACGCCAGGAGAGTGTCACTGGAAGCCCCTTTCAGCTGCTTCTGGAGAAAAGAGATGTCAGACTGGGCCGGGGGACTCTTTGCTGCCATCGGCCAGTATTGTGAGGGTAAGAGGGGAGACAATCACTTCATATGGTCAAAGATTGATGAGGTTTGAAGCCAGCGTTAACATGGTAGTACCTGAAAGGTAGTGAGCGGAGAAGTGCAAATAAACCTGGGGTGTACAACATCAGGCCTTGAGGGCCGGTGTCCTGCAGGTTTTAGGTATAACCCTGGGTCAACACACCTGAATCAAATGATTAGTTCATTACCAGGCCTCTGGAGAACTTCAAGAAATGTTGGGGAGGTAATTTAGCCATTTGAATCCCCTATGATGGATCAAGAATACATCTGAAACCTGCAGGACACCGGCCCTCGAGGCCTGGAGTTCGACACCTGTGAAATAAAGATTTGCCAAAGGAAGCCACATGCATTCAATTGGGACACTGACTAGCAAAGTGTCAAATGGAGAATGCGGGCGTCGATCCCGCTACCTCTCGCATGCTAAGCGAGCACTCTACCATTTGAGCTAACTCCCCTGTGTCACATGTCTTACTTATTACAGGCTACACTTTGTCCATACTTGTTGTATGATCAAAATAGGGAAGGGGCACAAATCCTGAAATCTGCAAAGCGCCCAGGAGGTGGCTGAGAGACTAAGGCGGCTCGCTGACAATCCACTGTCATGCTAACGTGACTGAATGCCATCAGCCTTAGAGACAGACTGAGGAGACTGGACATCCAAGGGACTGTGGACTAGAGCCACTGCTAATTCACATTGAATGAAGCCAACTGAGGGAGGTGGTTCTAATCAATATGCTTACCGACCTCCTCCCCTTGGTTTTCAGTGTAGGGCAAGTGGGCCATTAGGAATGTTGCTATTCTGGAAGCAGAACGTCTTTCTACTACTGTATTAGCAGACCATTGTCTTTAACATGACCTGTGCAACAAGACCACATGGTGAACTAAAGTGAATACTGAGCCAAAGAAGAGCATTGCATCATGCCTGCTTTGGCAGCCAATCTTACACTGACAAGATGCATCAACATAAGCAGAAAGAGCTCTCGACGAGGATGGGATTCGAACCCACGCGTGCACAGCACAATGGATTAGCAGTCCATCGCCTTAACCTCTCGGCCACCTCATCTGCCGCACACCGCTCTTTGCCAGTAGCATTGGGAATTGACGAGGGATAATGTGTGAGCTGATCGCTGGTGTATGGACGCAGGGAGATTGACTCCAGATCCCCGACGAGGGGCTGCGTAACACTTTGGTAGAAGCCTGGAGTGATGCTGGCTTCTTCTTTGAGCCTGTTCTTCTTGGGGGTTGCCAGAGTGGATCGTCTGCCTCCATCTCACCCTGCCCCTAGCATTCTCCTCTGTCACACCAACCCTCTGCATGTCCTACTTGGCTACGTCTATGAACGTTGTCTTTGGTCTTTCTCTTATTCTCCTGCCCAGCCGCTCCGTATTTAACACCCTTTTCCCAGTATATCTTATATCCCTCCTCTGCACATGTGCAAATCACCTCAGCCTTGCTGGCCTAACGTCGTCTGCAAACGGCTCAAGCCCAGGTGTCCCTCGCACGTGGTCATTTCACATCTGTTCCATCCTGGACACTCCCAAGCAAAAGCTTATCATCTTCAACTCTGCAGACTCCATCTGTGCCACACATCAGAGCAGCTCTCACTACCATCTTCTAAAGCTTGCCTTTCGCACTTGCTGCTATCCTTGTGTGACAAATCACCCCTGAATTTGTTCTCCACCCACACCCAATGGATTGGCTACACGCATGGCTTTGGGTCTCCTCGCGGATGTCCAAAAGTGTCCTGGAGAATGCGGGTATCGATCCCGCTGCCTCTCACATGCAAAGCGAGCGCTCTACCATTTGAGCTAATTCCCCATTGAGGGTTGAGCACTGCAGCTTCATCGTGCCATACGGAGCCTCAGCTCAGGTGGAACTAATCACAACACCCCCCTTTCAATGTTTTCTGGGCTTGTCAACTACAACAAGACTCTTTGGTGCAATCGTAACTCACACGAGACATTTCCGAGCGATTCAAGTCTGGGCCCTACGCAGTACGCCAGGAGAGTGTCACTGGAAGCCCCTTTCAGCTGCTTCTGGAGAAAAGAGATGTCAGACTGGGCCGGGGGACTCTTTGCTGCCATCGGCCAGTATTGTGAGGGTAAGAGGGGAGACAATCACTTCATATGGTCAAAGATTGATGAGGTTTGAAGCCAGCGTTAACATGGTAGTACCTGAAAGGTAGTGAGCGGAGAAGTGCAAATAAACCTGGGGTGTACAACATCAGGCCTCGAGGGCCGGTGTCCTGCAGGTTTTAGGTATAACCCTGGGTCAACACACCTGAATCAAATGATTAGTTCATTACCAGGCCTCTGGAGAACTTCAAGAAATGTTGGGGAGGTAATTTAGCCATTTGAATCCCCTATGATGGATCAAGAATACATCTGAAACCTGCAGGACACCGGCCCTCGAGGCCTGGAGTTCGACACCTGTGAAATAAAGATTTGCCAAAGGAAGCCACATGCATTCAATTGGGACACTGACTAGCAAAGTGTGAAATGGAGAATGCGGGCGTCGATCCCGCTACCTCTCGCATGCTAAGCGAGCGCTCTACCATTTGAGCTAACTCCCCTGTGCTACATGTCTTACTTATTACAGGCTACACTTTGTCCATACTTGTTGTATGATCAAAATAGGGAAGGGGCATAAATCCTGAAATCTGCAAAGCGCCCAGGAGGTGGCTGAGAGACTAAGGCGGCTCGCTGACAATCCACTGTCATGCTAACGTGACTGAATGCCATCAGCCTTAGAGACAGACTGAGGAGACTGGACATCCAAGGGACTGTGGACTAGAGCCACTGCTAATTCACATTGAATGAAGCCAACTGAGGGAGGTGGTTCTAATCAATATGCTTACCGACCTCCTCCCCTTGGTTTTCAGTGTAGGGCAAGTTGGCCATTAGGAATGTTGCTATTCTGGAAGCAGAACGTCTTTCTACTACTGTATTAGCAGACCATTGTCTTTAACATGACCTGTGCAACAAGACCACATGGTGAACTAAAGTGAATACTGAGCCAAAGAAGAGCATTGCATCATGCCTGCTTTGGCAGCCAATCTTACACTGACAAGATGCATCAACATAAGCAGAAAGAGCTCTCGACGAGGATGGGATTCGAACCCACGCGTGCACAGCACAATGGATTAGCAGTCCATCGCCTTAACCTCTCGGCCACCTCATCTGCCGCACACTGCTCTTTGCCAGTAGCATTGGGAATTGACGAGGGATAATGTGTGAGCTGATCGCTGGTGTATGGACGCAGGGAGATTGACTCCAGATCCCCGACGAGGGGCTGCGTAACACTTTGGTAGAAGCCTGGAGTGATGCTGGCTTCTTCTTTGAGCCTGTTCTTCTTGGGGGTTGCCAGAGTGGATCGTCTGCCTCCATCTCACCCTGCCCCTAGCATTCTCCTCTGTCACACCAACCCTCTGCATGTCCTACTTGGCTACGTCTATGAACGTTGTCTTTGGTCTTTCTCTTATTCTCCTGCCCAGCCGCTCCGTATTTAACACCCTTTTCCCAGTATATCTTATATCCCTCCTCTGCACATGTGCAAATCACCTCAGCCTTGCTGGCCTAACGTCGTCTGCAAACGGCTCAACCCCAGCTGTCCCTCGCACGTGGTCATTTCACATCTGTTCCATCCTGGACACTCCCAAGCAAAAGCTTATCATCTTCAACTCTGCAGACTCCATCTGTGCCACACATCAGAGCAGCTCTCACTACCATCTTCTAAAGCTTGCCTTTCGCACTTGCTGCTATCCTTGTGTGACAAATCACCCCTGAATTTGTTCTCCACACACACCCAATGGATTGGCTACACGCATGGCTTTGGGTCTCCTCGCGGATGTCCAAAAGTGTCCTGGAGAATGCGGGTATCGATCCCGCTGCCTCTCACATGCAAAGCGAGCGCTCTACCATTTGAGCTAATTCCCCATTGAGGGTTGAGCACTGCAGCTTCATCGTGCCATACGGAGCCTCAGCTCAGGTGGAACTAATCACAACACCCCCCTTTCAATGTTTTCTGGGCTTGTCAACTACAACAAGACTCTTTGGTGCAATCGTAACTCACACGAGACATTTCCGAGCGATTCAAGTCTGGGCCCTACGCAGTACGCCAGGAGAGTGTCACTGGAAGCCCCTTTCAGCTGCTTCTGGAGAAAAGAGATGTCAGACTGGGCCGGGGGACTCTTTGCTGCCATCGGCCAGTATTGTGAGGGTAAGAGGGGAGACAATCACTTCATATGGTCAAAGATTGATGAGGTTTGAAGCCAGCGTTAACATGGTAGTACCTGAAAGGTAGTGAGCGGAGAAGTGCAAATAAACCTGGGGTGTACAACATCAGGCCTCGAGGGCCGGTGTCCTGCAGGTTTTAGGTATAACCCTGGGTCAACACACCTGAATCAAATGATTAGTTCATTACCAGGCCTCTGGAGAACTTCAAGAAATGTTGGGGAGGTAATTTAGCCATTTGAATCCCCTATGATGGATCAAGAATACATCTGAAACCTGCAGGACACCGGCCCTCGAGGCCTGGAGTTCGACACCTGTGAAATAAAGATTTGCCAAAGGAAGCCACATGCATTCAATTGGGACACTGACTAGCAAAGTGTCAAATGGAGAATGCGGGCGTCGATCCCGCTACCTCTCGCATGCTAAGCGAGCGCTCTACCATTTGAGCTAACTCCCCTGTGCCACATGTCTTACTTATTACAGGCTACACTTTGTCCATACTTGTTGTATGATCAAAATAGGGAAGGGGCACAAATCCTGAAATCTGCAAAGCGCCCAGGAGGTGGCTGAGAGACTAAGGCGGCTCGCTGACAATCCACTGTCATGCTAACGTGACTGAATGCCATCAGCCTTAGAGACAGACTGAGGAGACTGGACATCCAAGGGACTGTGGACTAGAGCCACTGCTAATTCACATTGAATGAAGCCAACTGAGGGAGGTGGTTCTAATCAATATGCTTACCGACCTCCTCCCCTTGGTTTTCAGTGTAGGGCAAGTGGGCCATTAGGAATGTTGCTATTCTGGAAGCAGAACGTCTTTCTACTACTGTATTAGCAGACCATTGTCTTTAACATGACCTGTGCAACAAGACCACATGGTGAATTAAAATGAAAACTGAGCATTGCATCATGCCTGCTTTGGCAGCCAATCTTACACTGACAAGATGCATCAACATAAGCAGAAAGAGCTCTCGACGAGGATGGGATTCGAACCCACGCGTGCACAGCACAATGGATTAGCAGTCCATCGCCTTAACCTCTCGGCCACCTCATCTGCCGCACACTGCTCTTTGCCAGTAGCATTGGGAATTGACGAGGGATAATGTGTGAGCTGATCGCTGGTGTATGGACGCAGGGAGATTGACTCCAGATCCCCGACGAGGGGCTGCGTAACACTTTGGTAGAAGCCTGGAGTGATGCTGGCTTCTTCTTTGAGCCTGTTCTTCTTGGGGGTTGCCAGAGTGGATCGTCTGCCTCCATCTCACCCTGCCCCTAGCATTCTCCTCTGTCACACCAACCCTCTGCATGTCCTACTTGGCTACGTCTATGAACGTTGTCTTTGGTCTTTCTCTTATTCTCCTGCCCAGCCGCTCCGTATTTAACACCCTTTTCCCAGTATATCTTATATCCCTCCTCTGCACATGTGCAAATCACCTCAGCCTTGCTGGCCTAACGTCATCTGCAAACGGCTCAACCCCAGCTGTCCCTCGCACGTGGTCATTTCACATCTGTTCCATCCTGGACACTCCCAAGCAAAAGCTTATCATCTTCAACTCTGCAGACTCCATCTGTGCCACACATCAGAGCAGCTCTCACTACCATCTTCTAAAGCTTGCCTTTCGCACTTGCTGCTATCCTTGTGTGACAAATCACCCCTGAATTTGTTCTCCACACACACCCAATGGATTGGCTACACGCATGGCTTTGGGTCTCCTCGCGGATGTCCAAAAGTGTCCTGGAGAATGCGGGTATCGATCCCGCTGCCTCTCACATGCAAAGCGAGCGCTCTACCATTTGAGCTAATTCCCCATTGAGGGTTGAGCACTGCAGCTTCATCGTGCCATACGGGGTGCCAACACCCCCCTTTCAATGTTTTCTGGGCTTGTCAACTACAACAAGACTCTTTGGTGCAATCGTAACTCACACGAGACATTTCCGAGCGATTCAAGTCTGGGCCCTACGCAGTACGCCAGGAGAGTGTCACTGGAAGCCCCTTTCAGCTGCTTCTGGAGAAAAGAGATGTCAGACTGGGCCGGGGGACTCTTTGCTGCCATCGGCCAGTATTGTGAGGGTAAGAGGGGAGACAATCACTTCATATGGTCAAAGATTGATGAGGTTTGAAGCCAGCGTTAACATGGTAGTACCTGAAAGGTAGTGAGCGGAGAAGTGCAAATAAACCTGGGGTGTACAACATCAGGCCTCGAGGGCCGGTGTCCTGCAGGTTTTAGGTATAACCCTGGGTCAACACACCTGAATCAAATGATTAGTTCATTACCAGGCCTCTGGAGAACTTCAAGAAATGTTGGGGAGGTAATTTAGCCATTTGAATCCCCTATGATGGATCAAGAATACATCTGAAACCTGCAGGACACTGGCCCTCGAGGCCTGGAGTTCGACACCTGTGAAATAAAGATTTGCCAAAGGAAGCCACATGCATTCAATTGGGACACTGACTAGCAAAGTGTCAAATGGAGAATGCGGGCGTCGATCCCGCTACCTCTCGCATGCTAAGCGAGCGCTCTACCATTTGAGCTAACTCCCCTGTGCCACATGTCTTACTTATTACAGGCTACACTTTGTCCATACTTGTTGTATGATCAAAATAGGGAAGGGGCACAAATCCTGAAATCTGCAAAGCACCCAGGAGGTGGCTGAGAGACTAAGGCGGCTCGCTGACAATCCACTGTCATGCTAACGTGACTGAATGCCATCAGCCTTAGAGACAGACTGAGGAGACTGGACATCCAAGGGACTGTGGACTAGAGCCACTGCTAATTCACATTGAATGAAGCCAACTGAGGGAGGTGGTTCTAATCAATATGCTTACCGACTTCCTCCCCTTGGTTTTCAGTGTAGGGCAAGTTGGCCATTAGGAATGTTGCTATTCTGGAAGCAGAACGTCTTTCTACTACTGTATTAGCAGACCATTGTCTTTAACATGACCTGTGCAACAAGACCACATGGTGAACTAAAGTGAATACTGAGCCAAAGAAGAGCATTGCATCATGCCTGCTTTGGCAGCCAATCTTACACTGACAAGATGCATCAACATAAGCAGAAAGAGCTCTCGACGAGGATGGGATTCGAACCCACGCGTGCACAGCACAATGGATTAGCAGTCCATCGCCTTAACCTCTCGGCCACCTCATCTGCCGCACACTGCTCTTTGCCAGTAGCATTGGGAATTGACGAGGGATAATGTGTGAGCTGATCGCTGGTGTATGGACGCAGGGAGATTGACTCCAGATCCCCGACGAGGGGCTGCGTAACACTTTGGTAGAAGCCTGGAGTGATGCTGGCTTCTTCTTTGAGCCTGTTCTTCTTGGGGGTTGCCAGAGTGGATCGTCTGCCTCCATCTCACCCTGCCCCTAGCATTCTCCTCTGTCACACCAACCCTCTGCATGTCCTACTTGGCTACGTCTATGAACGTTGTCTTTGGTCTTTCTCTTATTCTCCTGCCCAGCAGCTCCGTATTTAACACCCTTTTCCCAGTATATCTTATATCCCTCCTCTGCACATGTGCAAATCACCTCAGCCTTGCTGGCCTAACGTCGTCTGCAAACGGCTCAACCCCAGCTGTCCCTCGCACGTGGTCATTTCACATCTGTTCCATCCTGGACACTCCCAAGCAAAAGCTTATCATCTTCAACTCTGCAGACTCCATCTGTGCCACACATCAGAGCAGCTCTCACTACCATCTTCTAAAGCTTGCCTTTCGCACTTGCTGCTATCCTTGTGTGACAAATCACCCCTGAATTTGTTCTCCACCCACACCCAATGGATTGGCTACACGCATGGCTTTGGGTCTCCTCGCGGATGTCCAAAAGTGTCCTGGAGAATGCGGGTATCGATCCCGCTGCCTCTCACATGCAAAGCGAGCGCTCTACCATTTGAGCTAATTCCCCATTGAGGGTTGAGCACTGCAGCTTCATCGTGCCATACGGAGCCTCAGCTCAGGTGGAACTAATCACAACACCCCCCTTTCAATGTTTTCTGGGCTTGTCAACTACAACAAGACTCTTTGGTGCAATCGTAACTCACACGAGACATTTCCGAGCGATTCAAGTCTGGGCCCTACGCAGTACGCCAGGAGAGTGTCACTGGAAGCCCCTTTCAGCTGCTTCTGGAGAAAAGAGATGTCAGACTGGGCCGGGGGACTCTTTGCTGCCATCGGCCAGTATTGTGAGGGTAAGAGGGGAGACAATCACTTCATATGGTCAAAGATTGATGAGGTTTGAAGCCAGCGTTAACATGGTAGTACCTGAAAGGTAGTGAGCGGAGAAGTGCAAATAAACCTGGGGTGTACAACATCAGGCCTCGAGGGCCGGTGTCCTGCAGGTTTTAGGTATAACCCTGGGTCAACACACCTGAATCAAATGATTAGTTCATTACCAGGCCTCTGGAGAACTTCAAGAAATGTTGGGGAGGTAATTTAGCCATTTGAATCCCCTATGATGGATCAAGAATACATCTGAAACCTGCAGGACACCGGCCCTCGAGGCCTGGAGTTCGACACCTGTGAAATAAAGATTTGCCAAAGGAAGCCACATGCATTCAATTGGGACACTGACTAGCAAAGTGTCAAATGGAGAATGCGGGCGTCGATCCCGCTACCTCTCGCATGCTAAGCGAGCGCTCTACCATTTGAGCTAACTCCCCTGTGCTACATGTCTTACTTATTACAGGCTACACTTTGTCCATACTTGTTGTATGATCAAAATAGGGAAGGGGCATAAATCCTGAAATCTGCAAAGCACCCAGGAGGTGGCTGAGAGACTAAGGCGGCTCGCTGACAATCCACTGTCATGCTAACGTGACTGAATGCCATCAGCCTTAGAGACAGACTGAGGAGACTGGACATCCAAGGGACTGTGGACTAGAGCCACTGCTAATTCACATTGAATGAAGCCAACTGAGGGAGGTGGTTCTAATCAATATGCTTACCGACCTCCTCCCCTTGGTTTTCAGTGTAGGGCAAGTGGGCCATTAGGAATGTTGCTATTCTGGAAGCAGAACGTCTTTCTACTACTGTATTAGCAGACCATTGTCTTTAACATGACCTGTGCAACAAGACCACATGGTGAATTAAAATGAAAACTGAGCATTGCATCATGCCTGCTTTGGCAGCCAATCTTACACTGACAAGATGCATCAACATAAGCAGAAAGAGCTCTCGACGAGGATGGGATTCGAACCCACGCGTGCACAGCACAATGGATTAGCAGTCCATCGCCTTAACCTCTCGGCCACCTCATCTGCCGCACACTGCTCTTTGCCAGTAGCATTGGGAATTGACGAGGGATAATGTGTGAGCTGATCGCTGGTGTATGGACGCAGGGAGATTGACTCCAGATCCCCGACGAGGGGCTGCGTAACACTTTGGTAGAAGCCTGGAGTGATGCTGGCTTCTTCTTTGAGCCTGTTCTTCTTGGGGGTTGCCAGAGTGGATCGTCTGCCTCCATCTCACCCTGCCCCTAGCATTCTCCTCTGTCACACCAACCCTCTGCATGTCCTACTTGGCTACGTCTATGAACGTTGTCTTTGGTCTTTCTCTTATTTTCCTGCCCAGCCGCTCCGTATTTAACACCCTTTTCCCAGTATATCTTATATCCCTCCTCTGCACATGTGCAAATCACCTCAGCCTTGCTGGCCTAACGTCGTCTGCAAACGGCTCAACCCCAGCTGTCCCTCGCACGTGGTCATTTCACATCTGTTCCATCCTGGACACTCCCAAGCAAAAGCTTATCATCTTCAACTCTGCAGACTCCATCTGTGCCACACATCAGAGCAGCTCTCACTACCATCTTCTAAAGCTTGCCTTTCGCACTTGCTGCTATCCTTGTGTGACAAATCACCCCTGAATTTGTTCTCCACACACACCCAATGGATTGGCTACACGCATGGCTTTGGGTCTCCTCGCGGATGTCCAAAAGTGTCCTGGAGAATGCGGGTATCGATCCCGCTGCCTCTCACATGCAAAGCGAGCGCTCTACCATTTGAGCTAATTCCCCATTGAGGGTTGAGCACTGCAGCTTCATCGTGCCATACGGAGCCTCAGCTCAGGTGGAACTAATCACAACACCCCCCTTTCAATGTTTTCTGGGCTTGTCAACTACAACAAGACTCTTTGGTGCAATCGTAACTCACACGAGACATTTCCGAGCGATTCAAGTCTGGGCCCTACGCAGTACGCCAGGAGAGTGTCACTGGAAGCCCCTTTCAGCTGCTTCTGGAGAAAAGAGATGTCAGACTGGGCCGGGGGACTCTTTGCTGCCATCGGCCAGTATTGTGAGGGTAAGAGGGGAGACAATCACTTCATATGGTCAAAGATTGATGAGGTTTGAAGCCAGCGTTAACATGGTAGTACCTGAAAGGTAGTGAGCGGAGAAGTGCAAATAAACCTGGGGTGTACAACATCAGGCCTCGAGGGCCGGTGTCCTGCAGGTTTTAGGTATAACCCTGGGTCAACACACCTGAATCAAATGATTAGTTCATTACCAGGCCTCTGGAGAACTTCAAGAAATGTTGGGGAGGTAATTTAGCCATTTGAATCCCCTATGATGGATCAAGAATACATCTGAAACCTGCAGGACACCGGCCCTCGAGGCCTGGAGTTCGACACCTGTGAAATAAAGATTTGCCAAAGGAAGCCACATGCATTCAATTGGGACACTGACTAGCAAAGTGTCAAATGGAGAATGCGGGCGTCGATCCCGCTACCTCTCGCATGCTAAGCGAGCGCTCTACCATTTGAGCTAACTCCCCTGTGCCACATGTCTTACTTATTACAGGCTACACTTTGTCCATACTTGTTGTATGATCAAAATAGGGAAGGGGCACAAATCCTGAAATCTGCAAAGCGCCCAGGAGGTGGCTGAGAGACTAAGGCGGCTCGCTGACAATCCACTGTCATGCTAACGTGACTGAATGCCATCAGCCTTAGAGACAGACTGAGGAGACTGGACATCCAAGGGACTGTGGACTAGAGCCACTGCTAATTCACATTGAATGAAGCCAACTGAGGGAGGTGGTTCTAATCAATATGCTTACCGACCTCCTCCCCTTGGTTTTCAGTGTAGGGCAAGTGGGCCATTAGGAATGTTGCTATTCTGGAAGCAGAACGTCTTTCTACTACTGTATTAGCAGACCATTGTCTTTAACATGACCTGTGCAACAAGACCACATGGTGAATTAAAATGAAAACTGAGCATTGCATCATGCCTGCTTTGGCAGCCAATCTTACACTGACAAGATGCATCAACATAAGCAGAAAGAGCTCTCGACGAGGATGGGATTCGAACCCACGCGTGCACAGCACAATGGATTAGCAGTCCATCGCCTTAACCTCTCGGCCACCTCATCTGCCGCACACTGCTCTTTGCCAGTAGCATTGGGAATTGACGAGGGATAATGTGTGAGCTGATCGCTGGTGTATGGACGCAGGGAGATTGACTCCAGATCCCCGACGAGGGGCTGCGTAACACTTTGGTAGAAGCCTGGAGTGATGCTGGCTTCTTCTTTGAGCCTGTTCTTCTTGGGGGTTGCCAGAGTGGATCGTCTGCCTCCATCTCACCCTGCCCCTAGCATTCTCCTCTGTCACACCAACCCTCTGCATGTCCTACTTGGCTACGTCTATGAACGTTGTCTTTGGTCTTTCTCTTATTTTCCTGCCCAGCCGCTCCGTATTTAACACCCTTTTCCCAGTATATCTTATATCCCTCCTCTGCACATGTGCAAATCACCTCAGCCTTGCTGGCCTAACGTCGTCTGCAAACGGCTCAACCCCAGCTGTCCCTCGCACGTGGTCATTTCACATCTGTTCCATCCTGGACACTCCCAAGCAAAAGCTTATCATCTTCAACTCTGCAGACTCCATCTGTGCCACACATCAGAGCAGCTCTCACTACCATCTTCTAAAGCTTGCCTTTCGCACTTGCTGCTATCCTTGTGTGACAAATCACCCCTGAATTTGTTCTCCACACACACCCAATGGATTGGCTACACGCATGGCTTTGGGTCTCCTCGCGGATGTCCAAAAGTGTCCTGGAGAATGCGGGTATCGATCCCGCTGCCTCTCACATGCAAAGCGAGCGCTCTACCATTTGAGCTAATTCCCCATTGAGGGTTGAGCACTGCAGCTTCATCGTGCCATACGGAGCCTCAGCTCAGGTGGAACTAATCACAACACCCCCCTTTCAATGTTTTCTGGGCTTGTCAACTACAACAAGACTCTTTGGTGCAATCGTAACTCACACGAGACATTTCCGAGCGATTCAAGTCTGGGCCCTACGCAGTACGCCAGGAGAGTGTCACTGGAAGCCCCTTTCAGCTGCTTCTGGAGAAAAGAGATGTCAGACTGGGCCGGGGGACTCTTTGCTGCCATCGGCCAGTATTGTGAGGGTAAGAGGGGAGACAATCACTTCATATGGTCAAAGATTGATGAGGTTTGAAGCCAGCGTTAACATGGTAGTACCTGAAAGGTAGTGAGCGGAGAAGTGCAAATAAACCTGGGGTGTACAACATCAGGCCTCGAGGGCCGGTGTCCTGCAGGTTTTAGGTATAACCCTGGGTCAACACACCTGAATCAAATGATTAGTTCATTACCAGGCCTCTGGAGAACTTCAAGAAATGTTGGGGAGGTAATTTAGCCATTTGAATCCCCTATGATGGATCAAGAATACATCTGAAACCTGCAGGACACCGGCCCTCGAGGCCTGGAGTTCGACACCTGTGAAATAAAGATTTGCCAAAGGAAGCCACATGCATTCAATTGGGACACTGACTAGCAAAGTGTCAAATGGAGAATGCGGGCGTCGATCCCGCTACCTCTCGCATGCTAAGCGAGCGCTCTACCATTTGAGCTAACTCCCCTGTGCCACATGTCTTACTTATTACAGGCTACACTTTGTCCATACTTGTTGTATGATCAAAATAGGGAAGGGGCACAAATCCTGAAATCTGCAAAGCGCCCAGGAGGTGGCTGAGAGACTAAGGCGGCTCGCTGACAATCCACTGTCATGCTAACGTGACTGAATGCCATCAGCCTTAGAGACAGACTGAGGAGACTGGACATCCAAGGGACTGTGGACTAGAGCCACTGCTAATTCACATTGAATGAAGCCAACTGAGGGAGGTGGTTCTAATCAATATGCTTACCGACCTCCTCCCCTTGGTTTTCAGTGTAGGGCAAGTGGGCCATTAGGAATGTTGCTATTCTGGAAGCAGAACGTCTTTCTACTACTGTATTAGCAGACCATTGTCTTTAACATGACCTGTGCAACAAGACCACATGGTGAATTAAAATGAAAACTGAGCATTGCATCATGCCTGCTTTGGCAGCCAATCTTACACTGACAAGATGCATCAACATAAGCAGAAAGAGCTCTCGACGAGGATGGGATTCGAACCCACGCGTGCACAGCACAATGGATTAGCAGTCCATCGCCTTAACCTCTCGGCCACCTCATCTGCCGCACACTGCTCTTTGCCAGTAGCATTGGGAATTGACGAGGGATAATGTGTGAGCTGATCGCTGGTGTATGGACGCAGGGAGATTGACTCCAGATCCCCGACGAGGGGCTGCGTAACACTTTGGTAGAAGCCTGGAGTGATGCTGGCTTCTTCTTTGAGCCTGTTCTTCTTGGGGGTTGCCAGAGTGGATCGTCTGCCTCCATCTCACCCTGCCCCTAGCATTCTCCTCTGTCACACCAACCCTCTGCATGTCCTACTTGGCTACGTCTATGAACGTTGTCTTTGGTCTTTCTCTTATTCTCCTGCCCAGCCGCTCCGTATTTAACACCCTTTTCCCAGTATATCTTATATCCCTCCTCTGCACATGTGCAAATCACCTCAGCCTTGCTGGCCTAACGTCATCTGCAAACGGCTCAACCCCAGCTGTCCCTCGCACGTGGTCATTTCACATCTGTTCCATCCTGGACACTCCCAAGCAAAAGCTTATCATCTTCAACTCTGCAGACTCCATCTGTGCCACACATCAGAGCAGCTCTCACTACCATCTTCTAAAGCTTGCCTTTCGCACTTGCTGCTATCCTTGTGTGACAAATCACCCCTGAATTTGTTCTCCACCCACACCCAATGGATTGGCTACACGCATGGCTTTGGGTCTCCTCGCGGATGTCCAAAAGTGTCCTGGAGAATGCGGGTATCGATCCCGCTGCCTCTCACATGCAAAGCGAGCGCTCTACCATTTGAGCTAATTCCCCATTGAGGGTTGAGCACTGCAGCTTCATCGTGCCATACGGAGCCTCAGCTCAGGTGGAACTAATCACAACACCCCCCTTTCAATGTTTTCTGGGCTTGTCAACTACAACAAGACTCTTTGGTGCAATCGTAACTCACACGAGACATTTCCGAGCGATTCAAGTCTGGGCCCTACGCAGTACGCCAGGAGAGTGTCACTGGAAGCCCCTTTCAGCTGCTTCTGGAGAAAAGAGATGTCAGACTGGGCCGGGGGACTCTTTGCTGCCATCGGCCAGTATTGTGAGGGTAAGAGGGGAGACAATCACTTCATATGGTCAAAGATTGATGAGGTTTGAAGCCAGCGTTAACATGGTAGTACCTGAAAGGTAGTGAGCGGAGAAGTGCAAATAAACCTGGGGTGTACAACATCAGGCCTCGAGGGCCGGTGTCCTGCAGGTTTTAGGTATAACCCTGGGTCAACACACCTGAATCAAATGATTAGTTCATTACCAGGCCTCTGGAGAACTTCAAGAAATGTTGGGGAGGTAATTTAGCCATTTGAATCCCCTATGATGGATCAAGAATACATCTGAAACCTGCAGGACACCGGCCCTCGAGGCCTGGAGTTCGACACCTGTGAAATAAAGATTTGCCAAAGGAAGCCACATGCATTCAATTGGGACACTGACTAGCAAAGTGTGAAATGGAGAATGCGGGCGTCGATCCCGCTACCTCTCGCATGCTAAGCGAGCGCTCTACCATTTGAGCTAACTCCCCTGTGCTACATGTCTTACTTATTACAGGCTACACTTTGTCCATACTTGTTGTATGATCAAAATAGGGAAGGGGCACAAATCCTGAAATCTGCAAAGCACCCAGGAGGTGGCTGAGAGACTAAGGCGGCTCGCTGACAATCCACTGTCATGCTAACGTGACTGAATGCCATCAGCCTTAGAGACAGACTGAGGAGACTGGACATCCAAGGGACTGTGGACTAGAGCCACTGCTAATTCACATTGAATGAAGCCAACTGAGGGAGGTGGTTCTAATCAATATGCTTACCGACCTCCTCCCCTTGGTTTTCAGTGTAGGGCAAGTTGGCCATTAGGAATGTTGCTATTCTGGAAGCAGAACGTCTTTCTACTACTGTATTAGCAGACCATTGTCTTTAACATGACCTGTGCAACAAGACCACATGGTGAACTAAAGTGAATACTGAGCCAAAGAAGAGCATTGCATCATGCCTGCTTTGGCAGCCAATCTTACACTGACAAGATGCATCAACATAAGCAGAAAGAGCTCTCGACGAGGATGGGATTCGAACCCACGCGTGCACAGCACAATGGATTAGCAGTCCATCGCCTTAACCTCTCGGCCACCTCATCTGCCGCACACTGCTCTTTGCCAGTAGCATTGGGAATTGACGAGGGATAATGTGTGAGCTGATCGCTGGTGTATGGACGCAGGGAGATTGACTCCAGATCCCCGACGAGGGGCTGCGTAACACTTTGGTAGAAGCCTGGAGTGATGCTGGCTTCTTCTTTGAGCCTGTTCTTCTTGGGGGTTGCCAGAGTGGATCGTCTGCCTCCATCTCACCCTGCCCCTAGCATTCTCCTCTGTCACACCAACCCTCTGCATGTCCTACTTGGCTACGTCTATGAACGTTGTCTTTGGTCTTTCTCTTATTCTCCTGCCCAGCCGCTCCGTATTTAACACCCTTTTCCCAGTATATCTTATATCCCTCCTCTGCACATGTGCAAATCACCTCAGCCTTGCTGGCCTAACGTCATCTGCAAACGGCTCAACCCCAGCTGTCCCTCGCACGTGGTCATTTCACATCTGTTCCATCCTGGACACTCCCAAGCAAAAGCTTATCATCTTCAACTCTGCAGACTCCATCTGTGCCACACATCAGAGCAGCTCTCACTACCATCTTCTAAAGCTTGCCTTTCGCACTTGCTGCTATCCTTGTGTGACAAATCACCCCTGAATTTGTTCTCCACACACACCCAATGGATTGGCTACACGCATGGCTTTGGGTCTCCTCGCGGATGTCCAAAAGTGTCCTGGAGAATGCGGGTATCGATCCCGCTGCCTCTCACATGCAAAGCGAGCGCTCTACCATTTGAGCTAATTCCCCATTGAGGGTTGAGCACTGCAGCTTCATCGTGCCATACGGAGCCTCAGCTCAGGTGGAACTAATCACAACACCCCCCTTTCAATGTTTTCTGGGCTTGTCAACTACAACAAGACTCTTTGGTGCAATCGTAACTCACACGAGACATTTCCGAGCGATTCAAGTCTGGGCCCTACGCAGTACGCCAGGAGAGTGTCACTGGAAGCCCCTTTCAGCTGCTTCTGGAGAAAAGAGATGTCAGACTGGGCCGGGGGACTCTTTGCTGCCATCGGCCAGTATTGTGAGGGTAAGAGGGGAGACAATCACTTCATATGGTCAAAGATTGATGAGGTTTGAAGCCAGCGTTAACATGGTAGTACCTGAAAGGTAGTGAGCGGAGAAGTGCAAATAAACCTGGGGTGTACAACATCAGGCCTCGAGGGCCGGTGTCCTGCAGGTTTTAGGTATAACCCTGGGTCAACACACCTGAATCAAATGATTAGTTCATTACCAGGCCTCTGGAGAACTTCAAGAAATGTTGGGGAGGTAATTTAGCCATTTGAATCCCCTATGATGGATCAAGAATACATCTGAAACCTGCAGGACACCGGCCCTCGAGGCCTGGAGTTCGACACCTGTGAAATAAAGATTTGCCAAAGGAAGCCACATGCATTCAATTGGGACACTGACTAGCAAAGTGTCAAATGGAGAATGCGGGCGTCGATCCCGCTACCTCTCGCATGCTAAGCGAGCGCTCTACCATTTGAGCTAACTCCCCTGTGCTACATGTCTTACTTATTACAGGCTACACTTTGTCCATACTTGTTGTATGATCAAAATAGGGAAGGGGCATAAATCCTGAAATCTGCAAAGCGCCCAGGAGGTGGCTGAGAGACTAAGGCGGCTCGCTGACAATCCACTGTCATGCTAACGTGACTGAATGCCATCAGCCTTAGAGACAGACTGAGGAGACTGGACATCCAAGGGACTGTGGACTAGAGCCACTGCTAATTCACATTGAATGAAGCCAACTGAGGGAGGTGGTTCTAATCAATATGCTTACCGACCTCCTCCCCTTGGTTTTCAGTGTAGGGCAAGTTGGCCATTAGGAATGTTGCTATTCTGGAAGCAGAACGTCTTTCTACTACTGTATTAGCAGACCATTGTCTTTAACATGACCTGTGCAACAAGACCACATGGTGAACTAAAGTGAATACTGAGCCAAAGAAGAGCATTGCATCATGCCTGCTTTGGCAGCCAATCTTACACTGACAAGATGCATCAACATAAGCAGAAAGAGCTCTCGACGAGGATGGGATTCGAACCCACGCGTGCACAGCACAATGGATTAGCAGTCCATCGCCTTAACCTCTCGGCCACCTCATCTGCCGCACACTGCTCTTTGCCAGTAGCATTGGGAATTGACGAGGGATAATGTGTGAGCTGATCGCTGGTGTATGGACGCAGGGAGATTGACTCCAGATCCCCGACGAGGGGCTGCGTAACACTTTGGTAGAAGCCTGGAGTGATGCTGGCTTCTTCTTTGAGCCTGTTCTTCTTGGGGGTTGCCAGAGTGGATCGTCTGCCTCCATCTCACCCTGCCCCTAGCATTCTCCTCTGTCACACCAACCCTCTGCATGTCCTACTTGGCTACGTCTATGAACGTTGTCTTTGGTCTTTCTCTTATTCTCCTGCCCAGCCGCTCCGTATTTAACACCCTTTTCCCAGTATATCTTATATCCCTCCTCTGCACATGTGCAAATCACCTCAGCCTTGCTGGCCTAACGTCGTCTGCAAACGGCTCAACCCCAGCTGTCCCTCGCACGTGGTCATTTCACATCTGTTCCATCCTGGACACTCCCAAGCAAAAGCTTATCATCTTCAACTCTGCAGACTCCATCTGTGCCACACATCAGAGCAGCTCTCACTACCATCTTCTAAAGCTTGCCTTTCGCACTTGCTGCTATCCTTGTGTGACAAATCACCCCTGAATTTGTTCTCCACCCACACCCAATGGATTGGCTACACGCATGGCTTTGGGTCTCCTCGCGGATGTGCAAAAGTGTCCTGGAGAATGCGGGTATCGATCCCGCTGCCTCTCACATGCAAAGCGAGCGCTCTACCATTTGAGCTAATTCCCCATTGAGGGTTGAGCACTGCAGCTTCATCGTGCCATACGGAGCCTCAGCTCAGGTGGAACTAATCACAACACCCCCCTTTCAATGTTTTCTGGGCTTGTCAACTGCAACAAGACTCTTTGGTGCAATCGTAACTCACACGAGACATTTCCGAGCGATTCAAGTCTGGGCCCTACGCAGTACGCCAGGAGAGTGTCACTGGAAGCCCCTTTCAGCTGCTTCTGGAGAAAAGAGATGTCAGACTGGGCCGGGGGACTCTTTGCTGCCATCGGCCAGTATTGTGAGGGTAAGAGGGGAGACAATCACTTCATATGGTCAAAGATTGATGAGGTTTGAAGCCAGCGTTAACATGGTAGTACCTGAAAGGTAGTGAGCGGAGAAGTGCAAATAAACCTGGGGTGTACAACATCAGGCCTCGAGGGCTGGTGTCCTGCAGGTTTTAGGTATAACCCTGGGTCAACACACCTGAATCAAATGATTAGTTCATTACCAGGCCTCTGGAGAACTTCAAGAAATGTTGGGGAGGTAATTTAGCCATTTGAATCCCCTATGATGGATCAAGAATACATCTGAAACCTGCAGGACACCGGCCCTCGAGGCCTGGAGTTCGACACCTGTGAAATAAAGATTTGCCAAAGGAAGCCACATGCATTCAATTGGGACACTGACTAGCAAAGTGTCAAATGGAGAATGCGGGCGTCGATCCCGCTACCTCTCGCATGCTAAGCGAGCGCTCTACCATTTGAGCTAACTCCCCTGTGCCACATGTCTTACTTATTACAGGCTACACTTTGTCCATACTTGTTGTATGATCAAAATAGGGAAGGGGCACAAATCCTGAAATCTGCAAAGCACCCAGGAGGTGGCTGAGAGACTAAGGCGGCTCGCTGACAATCCACTGTCATGCTAACGTGACTGAATGCCATCAGCCTTAGAGACAGACTGAGGAGACTGGACATCCAAGGGACTGTGGACTAGAGCCACTGCTAATTCACATTGAATGAAGCCAACTGAGGGAGGTGGTTCTAATCAATATGCTTACCGACCTCCTCCCCTTGGTTTTCAGTGTAGGGCAAGTGGGCCATTAGGAATGTTGCTATTCTGGAAGCAGAACGTCTTTCTACTACTGTATTAGCAGACCATTGTCTTTAACATGACCTGTGCAACAAGACCACATGGTGAACTAAAGTGAATACTGAGCCAAAGAAGAGCATTGCATCATGCCTGCTTTGGCAGCCAATCTTACACTGACAAGATGCATCAACATAAGCAGAAAGAGCTCTCGACGAGGATGGGATTCGAACCCACGCGTGCACAGCACAATGGATTAGCAGTCCATCGCCTTAACCTCTCGGCCACCTCATCTGCCGCACACTGCTCTTTGCCAGTAGCATTGGGAATTGACGAGGGATAATGTGTGAGCTGATCGCTGGTGTATGGACGCAGGGAGATTGACTCCAGATCCCCGACGAGGGGCTGCGTAACACTTTGGTAGAAGCCTGGAGTGATGCTGGCTTCTTCTTTGAGCCTGTTCTTCTTGGGGGTTGCCAGAGTGGATCGTCTGCCTCCATCTCACCCTGCCCCTAGCATTCTCCTCTGTCACACCAACCCTCTGCATGTCCTACTTGGCTACGTCTATGAACGTTGTCTTTGGTCTTTCTCTTATTTTCCTGCCCAGCCGCTCCGTATTTAACACCCTTTTCCCAGTATATCTTATATCCCTCCTCTGCACATGTGCAAATCACCTCAGCCTTGCTGGCCTAACGTCGTCTGCAAACGGCTCAACCCCAGCTGTCCCTCGCACGTGGTCATTTCACATCTGTTCCATCCTGGACACTCCCAAGCAAAAGCTTATCATCTTCAACTCTGCAGACTCCATCTGTGCCACACATCAGAGCAGCTCTCACTACCATCTTCTAAAGCTTGCCTTTCGCACTTGCTGCTATCCTTGTGTGACAAATCACCCCTGAATTTGTTCTCCACACACACCCAATGGATTGGCTACACGCATGGCTTTGGGTCTCCTCGCGGATGTCCAAAAGTGTCCTGGAGAATGCGGGTATCGATCCCGCTGCCTCTCACATGCAAAGCGAGCGCTCTACCATTTGAGCTAATTCCCCATTGAGGGTTGAGCACTGCAGCTTCATCGTGCCATACGGAGCCTCAGCTCAGGTGGAACTAATCACAACACCCCCCTTTCAATGTTTTCTGGGCTTGTCAACTACAACAAGACTCTTTGGTGCAATCGTAACTCACACGAGACATTTCCGAGCGATTCAAGTCTGGGCCCTACGCAGTACGCCAGGAGAGTGTCACTGGAAGCCCCTTTCAGCTGCTTCTGGAGAAAAGAGATGTCAGACTGGGCCGGGGGACTCTTTGCTGCCATCGGCCAGTATTGTGAGGGTAAGAGGGGAGACAATCACTTCATATGGTCAAAGATTGATGAGGTTTGAAGCCAGCGTTAACATGGTAGTACCTGAAAGGTAGTGAGCGGAGAAGTGCAAATAAACCTGGGGTGTACAACATCAGGCCTCGAGGGCCGGTGTCCTGCAGGTTTTAGGTATAACCCTGGGTCAACACACCTGAATCAAATGATTAGTTCATTACCAGGCCTCTGGAGAACTTCAAGAAATGTTGGGGAGGTAATTTAGCCATTTGAATCCCCTATGATGGATCAAGAATACATCTGAAACCTGCAGGACACCGGCCCTCGAGGCCTGGGGCCCGTTCTTCGTACCTCGCTAAGTAGGTTAGCCGGATTAGATTGTTGACGATTTCGCGTGATCCTGGATCAGTCGGTTCCCCGAAGCTCATCCGGGACTTGCTGTCATAGCAACAGAGCCGTAAGCGTAAACCTGCTCGGGAGCAGGTTTACTTTATGTAAACAGGATTAGATCGCGGCCACGCAGGTATGTCCGCTTCATTTATACGAAAGCAACAGCGATATTCCACCACTGTTTCACCATAAATAAATAACATCAATGTAACTAAAGATAATGCAGCACTTGATCCTTTTATTGATGTCACACAGATACATACAGGTCATTTCCTAAAAAAGGGAAATGTACTATTAACATTCTATTACATGTATGTGATTATTACAGATGTAATTCATATTTCAGAGTAGTAATTGTAAATTACTTCGTGTAATCAAGATGAGAGACCACGGCTATAAAAGCGAAGGTGGATTTGGGAAGCCTGTCGCAGCCATGTCCTGTCCGTATACGCGACCAACCCATTGCGGAAGGTGCAAGATTGATAAGGAGAGTCCTCAGAATTCAGCGTATATTGCGGGATAGACAGGATCCTTTAGCTCAGCGCGACAGTGTGCTCATAGAGAGATATCGATATTCCCGTGAGGGTATTATTTACTTAACCAACTTGTTGACGAGGGGGTGCAGGACCACCACCTGTCTTTTTTTCCTCTGCCCTTTTCTTGGTTGCTGTTATGAACAAACTAACAGAGTATTACAGGCCAGTATTACCTTGCCAAGAGACGCAAAGCAATCTAAGAGATAAATATTACCATTCTGTAGAATACTCCTGTATTCCACTTTTACTTGTTCCCATGTTCTTGTGGGTCCTGTTGTGGCTCTAATGTGAAAGGGGATATAATATAACATATTATAATATAATATAATGCCATATGATATTGGACAATATAGTGTCATATGATAGATCTACCCTACCGCCTACTGGTGTTGGCCAGAGGGGCCGATGGCGCGATATGGCAGCCTGGCTACAACCGTAGCTGCCTCCACCAGTGTGTGAATGTGGGAGTGAATGAATAGTGGTATCGTAAAGCGCTTTGGGTGCCTTGGAAAGCGCTATATAAATCCAATCCATTATTATTATTATTATTATTAAATTACCTACGAGTTTGATTTGTCAGCAACTTTCTGCCAGCCCTCTCTCCTTGCTTCTGCAGCCTTTGCAGTGTTCTCTTGCGTTTTAATTAAACTCTGAAACTCCTGAAATCCCTCACTCATGAGTTCTTGCTCTGCTGCCGGAAAATACCGAGCACGCCCCTTCGACATTTTCGCCGACCAATCAGCGGGTTGACGATCAATGTTTCTACTATCGATGAGTAGCCCCTTTTACGACACCCAGTGATGTCACATTCCTGCGTCCAGCTGTAGTAATCGTCAACAGCAGGTGTGTTCGGGGAACCGGATTAGCGAGCTCACGGTTAGCGCGATGATTTGATCTTGGATGTGTCATTTGATCTCGGATGTAGTAAGCGACGTACGAAGAACGGGCCCCTGGAGTTCGACACCTGTGAAATAAAGATTTGCCAAAGGAAGCCACATGCATTCAATTGGGACACTGACTAGCAAAGTGTCAAATGGAGAATGCGGGCGTCGATCCCGCTACCTCTCGCATGCTAAGCGAGCGCTCTACCATTTGAGCTAACTCCCCTGTGCCACATGTCTTACTTATTACAGGCTACACTTTGTCCATACTTGTTGTATGATCAAAATAGGGAAGGGGCACAAATCCTGAAATCTGCAAAGCGCCCAGGAGGTGGCTGAGAGACTAAGGCGGCTCGCTGACAATCCACTGTCATGCTAACGTGACTGAATGCCATCAGCCTTAGAGACAGACTGAGGAGACTGGACATCCAAGGGACTGTGGACTAGAGCCACTGCTAATTCACATTGAATGAAGCCAACTGAGGGAGGTGGTTCTAATCAATATGCTTACCGACCTCCTCCCCTTGGTTTTCAGTGTAGGGCAAGTGGGCCATTAGGAATGTTGCTATTCTGGAAGCAGAACGTCTTTCTACTACTGTATTAGCAGACCATTGTCTTTAACATGACCTGTGCAACAAGACCACATGGTGAATTAAAATGAAAACTGAGCATTGCATCATGCCTGCTTTGGCAGCCAATCTTACACTGACAAGATGCATCAACATAAGCAGAAAGAGCTCTCGACGAGGATGGGATTCGAACCCACGCGTGCACAGCACAATGGATTAGCAGTCCATCGCCTTAACCTCTCGGCCACCTCATCTGCCGCACACTGCTCTTTGCCAGTAGCATTGGGAATTGACGAGGGATAATGTGTGAGCTGATCGCTGGTGTATGGACGCAGGGAGATTGACTCCAGATCCCCGACGAGGGGCTGCGTAACACTTTGGTAGAAGCCTGGAGTGATGCTGGCTTCTTCTTTGAGCCTGTTCTTCTTGGGGGTTGCCAGAGTGGATCGTCTGCCTCCATCTCACCCTGCCCCTAGCATTCTCCTCTGTCACACCAACCCTCTGCATGTCCTACTTGGCTACGTCTATGAACGTTGTCTTTGGTCTTTCTCTTATTTTCCTGCCCAGCCGCTCCGTATTTAACACCCTTTTCCCAGTATATCTTATATCCCTCCTCTGCACATGTGCAAATCACCTCAGCCTTGCTGGCCTAACGTCGTCTGCAAACGGCTCAACCCCAGCTGTCCCTCGCACGTGGTCATTTCACATCTGTTCCATCCTGGACACTCCCAAGCAAAAGCTTATCATCTTCAACTCTGCAGACTCCATCTGTGCCACACATCAGAGCAGCTCTCACTACCATCTTCTAAAGCTTGCCTTTCGCACTTGCTGCTATCCTTGTGTGACAAATCACCCCTGAATTTGTTCTCCACACACACCCAATGGATTGGCTACACGCATGGCTTTGGGTCTCCTCGCGGATGTCCAAAAGTGTCCTGGAGAATGCGGGTATCGATCCCGCTGCCTCTCACATGCAAAGCGAGCGCTCTACCATTTGAGCTAATTCCCCATTGAGGGTTGAGCACTGCAGCTTCATCGTGCCATACGGAGCCTCAGCTCAGGTGGAACTAATCACAACACCCCCCTTTCAATGTTTTCTGGGCTTGTCAACTACAACAAGACTCTTTGGTGCAATCGTAACTCACACGAGACATTTCCGAGCGATTCAAGTCTGGGCCCTACGCAGTACGCCAGGAGAGTGTCACTGGAAGCCCCTTTCAGCTGCTTCTGGAGAAAAGAGATGTCAGACTGGGCCGGGGGACTCTTTGCTGCCATCGGCCAGTATTGTGAGGGTAAGAGGGGAGACAATCACTTCATATGGTCAAAGATTGATGAGGTTTGAAGCCAGCGTTAACATGGTAGTACCTGAAAGGTAGTGAGCGGAGAAGTGCAAATAAACCTGGGGTGTACAACATCAGGCCTCGAGGGCCGGTGTCCTGCAGGTTTTAGGTATAACCCTGGGTCAACACACCTGAATCAAATGATTAGTTCATTACCAGGCCTCTGGAGAACTTCAAGAAATGTTGGGGAGGTAATTTAGCCATTTGAATCCCCTATGATGGATCAAGAATACATCTGAAACCTGCAGGACACCGGCCCTCGAGGCCTGGAGTTCGACACCTGTGAAATAAAGATTTGCCAAAGGAAGCCACATGCATTCAATTGGGACACTGACTAGCAAAGTGTCAAATGGAGAATGCGGGCGTCGATCCCGCTACCTCTCGCATGCTAAGCGAGCGCTCTACCATTTGAGCTAACTCCCCTGTGCCACATGTCTTACTTATTACAGGCTACACTTTGTCCATACTTGTTGTATGATCAAAATAGGGAAGGGGCACAAATCCTGAAATCTGCAAAGCGCCCAGGAGGTGGCTGAGAGACTAAGGCGGCTCGCTGACAATCCACTGTCATGCTAACGTGACTGAATGCCATCAGCCTTAGAGACAGACTGAGGAGACTGGACATCCAAGGGACTGTGGACTAGAGCCACTGCTAATTCACATTGAATGAAGCCAACTGAGGGAGGTGGTTCTAATCAATATGCTTACCGACCTCCTCCCCTTGGTTTTCAGTGTAGGGCAAGTGGGCCATTAGGAATGTTGCTATTCTGGAAGCAGAACGTCTTTCTACTACTGTATTAGCAGACCATTGTCTTTAACATGACCTGTGCAACAAGACCACATGGTGAATTAAAATGAAAACTGAGCATTGCATCATGCCTGCTTTGGCAGCCAATCTTACACTGACAAGATGCATCAACATAAGCAGAAAGAGCTCTCGACGAGGATGGGATTCGAACCCACGCGTGCACAGCACAATGGATTAGCAGTCCATCGCCTTAACCTCTCGGCCACCTCATCTGCCGCACACTGCTCTTTGCCAGTAGCATTGGGAATTGACGAGGGATAATGTGTGAGCTGATCGCTGGTGTATGGACGCAGGGAGATTGACTCCAGATCCCCGACGAGGGGCTGCGTAACACTTTGGTAGAAGCCTGGAGTGATGCTGGCTTCTTCTTTGAGCCTGTTCTTCTTGGGGGTTGCCAGAGTGGATCGTCTGCCTCCATCTCACCCTGCCCCTAGCATTCTCCTCTGTCACACCAACCCTCTGCATGTCCTACTTGGCTACGTCTATGAACGTTGTCTTTGGTCTTTCTCTTATTTTCCTGCCCAGCCGCTCCGTATTTAACACCCTTTTCCCAGTATATCTTATATCCCTCCTCTGCACATGTGCAAATCACCTCAGCCTTGCTGGCCTAACGTCGTCTGCAAACGGCTCAACCCCAGCTGTCCCTCGCACGTGGTCATTTCACATCTGTTCCATCCTGGACACTCCCAAGCAAAAGCTTATCATCTTCAACTCTGCAGACTCCATCTGTGCCACACATCAGAGCAGCTCTCACTACCATCTTCTAAAGCTTGCCTTTCGCACTTGCTGCTATCCTTGTGTGACAAATCACCCCTGAATTTGTTCTCCACACACACCCAATGGATTGGCTACACGCATGGCTTTGGGTCTCCTCGCGGATGTCCAAAAGTGTCCTGGAGAATGCGGGTATCGATCCCGCTGCCTCTCACATGCAAAGCGAGCGCTCTACCATTTGAGCTAATTCCCCATTGAGGGTTGAGCACTGCAGCTTCATCGTGCCATACGGAGCCTCAGCTCAGGTGGAACTAATCACAACACCCCCCTTTCAATGTTTTCTGGGCTTGTCAACTACAACAAGACTCTTTGGTGCAATCGTAACTCACACGAGACATTTCCGAGCGATTCAAGTCTGGGCCCTACGCAGTACGCCAGGAGAGTGTCACTGGAAGCCCCTTTCAGCTGCTTCTGGAGAAAAGAGATGTCAGACTGGGCCGGGGGACTCTTTGCTGCCATCGGCCAGTATTGTGAGGGTAAGAGGGGAGACAATCACTTCATATGGTCAAAGATTGATGAGGTTTGAAGCCAGCGTTAACATGGTAGTACCTGAAAGGTAGTGAGCGGAGAAGTGCAAATAAACCTGGGGTGTACAACATCAGGCCTCGAGGGCCGGTGTCCTGCAGGTTTTAGGTATAACCCTGGGTCAACACACCTGAATCAAATGATTAGTTCATTACCAGGCCTCTGGAGAACTTCAAGAAATGTTGGGGAGGTAATTTAGCCATTTGAATCCCCTATGATGGATCAAGAATACATCTGAAACCTGCAGGACACCGGCCCTCGAGGCCTGGAGTTCGACACCTGTGAAATAAAGATTTGCCAAAGGAAGCCACATGCATTCAATTGGGACACTGACTAGCAAAGTGTCAAATGGAGAATGCGGGCGTCGATCCCGCTACCTCTCGCATGCTAAGCGAGCGCTCTACCATTTGAGCTAACTCCCCTGTGCTACATGTCTTACTTATTACAGGCTACACTTTGTCCATACTTGTTGTATGATCAAAATAGGGAAGGGGCATAAATCCTGAAATCTGCAAAGCGCCCAGGAGGTGGCTGAGAGACTAAGGCGGCTCGCTGACAATCCACTGTCATGCTAACGTGACTGAATGCCATCAGCCTTAGAGACAGACTGAGGAGACTGGACATCCAAGGGACTGTGGACTAGAGCCACTGCTAATTCACATTGAATGAAGCCAACTGAGGGAGGTGGTTCTAATCAATATGCTTACCGACCTCCTCCCCTTGGTTTTCAGTGTAGGGCAAGTTGGCCATTAGGAATGTTGCTATTCTGGAAGCAGAACGTCTTTCTACTACTGTATTAGCAGACCATTGTCTTTAACATGACCTGTGCAACAAGACCACATGGTGAACTAAAGTGAATACTGAGCCAAAGAAGAGCATTGCATCATGCCTGCTTTGGCAGCCAATCTTACACTGACAAGATGCATCAACATAAGCAGAAAGAGCTCTCGACGAGGATGGGATTCGAACCCACGCGTGCACAGCACAATGGATTAGCAGTCCATCGCCTTAACCTCTCGGCCACCTCATCTGCCGCACACTGCTCTTTGCCAGTAGCATTGGGAATTGACGAGGGATAATGTGTGAGCTGATCGCTGGTGTATGGACGCAGGGAGATTGACTCCAGATCCCCGACGAGGGGCTGCGTAACACTTTGGTAGAAGCCTGGAGTGATGCTGGCTTCTTCTTTGAGCCTGTTCTTCTTGGGGGTTGCCAGAGTGGATCGTCTGCCTCCATCTCACCCTGCCCCTAGCATTCTCCTCTGTCACACCAACCCTCTGCATGTCCTACTTGGCTACGTCTATGAACGTTGTCTTTGGTCTTTCTCTTATTCTCCTGCCCAGCCGCTCCGTATTTAACACCCTTTTCCCAGTATATCTTATATCCCTCCTCTGCACATGTGCAAATCACCTCAGCCTTGCTGGCCTAACGTCGTCTGCAAACGGCTCAACCCCAGCTGTCCCTCGCACGTGGTCATTTCACATCTGTTCCATCCTGGACACTCCCAAGCAAAAGCTTATCATCTTCAACTCTGCAGACTCCATCTGTGCCACACATCAGAGCAGCTCTCACTACCATCTTCTAAAGCTTGCCTTTCGCACTTGCTGCTATCCTTGTGTGACAAATCACCCCTGAATTTGTTCTCCACCCACACCCAATGGATTGGCTACACGCATGGCTTTGGGTCTCCTCGCGGATGTGCAAAAGTGTCCTGGAGAATGCGGGTATCGATCCCGCTGCCTCTCACATGCAAAGCGAGCGCTCTACCATTTGAGCTAATTCCCCATTGAGGGTTGAGCACTGCAGCTTCATCGTGCCATACGGAGCCTCAGCTCAGGTGGAACTAATCACAACACCCCCCTTTCAATGTTTTCTGGGCTTGTCAACTGCAACAAGACTCTTTGGTGCAATCGTAACTCACACGAGACATTTCCGAGCGATTCAAGTCTGGGCCCTACGCAGTACGCCAGGAGAGTGTCACTGGAAGCCCCTTTCAGCTGCTTCTGGAGAAAAGAGATGTCAGACTGGGCCGGGGGACTCTTTGCTGCCATCGGCCAGTATTGTGAGGGTAAGAGGGGAGACAATCACTTCATATGGTCAAAGATTGATGAGGTTTGAAGCCAGCGTTAACATGGTAGTACCTGAAAGGTAGTGAGCGGAGAAGTGCAAATAAACCTGGGGTGTACAACATCAGGCCTCGAGGGCTGGTGTCCTGCAGGTTTTAGGTATAACCCTGGGTCAACACACCTGAATCAAATGATTAGTTCATTACCAGGCCTCTGGAGAACTTCAAGAAATGTTGGGGAGGTAATTTAGCCATTTGAATCCCCTATGATGGATCAAGAATACATCTGAAACCTGCAGGACACCGGCCCTCGAGGCCTGGAGTTCGACACCTGTGAAATAAAGATTTGCCAAAGGAAGCCACATGCATTCAATTGGGACACTGACTAGCAAAGTGTCAAATGGAGAATGCGGGCGTCGATCCCGCTACCTCTCGCATGCTAAGCGAGCGCTCTACCATTTGAGCTAACTCCCCTGTGCCACATGTCTTACTTATTACAGGCTACACTTTGTCCATACTTGTTGTATGATCAAAATAGGGAAGGGGCACAAATCCTGAAATCTGCAAAGCACCCAGGAGGTGGCTGAGAGACTAAGGCGGCTCGCTGACAATCCACTGTCATGCTAACGTGACTGAATGCCATCAGCCTTAGAGACAGACTGAGGAGACTGGACATCCAAGGGACTGTGGACTAGAGCCACTGCTAATTCACATTGAATGAAGCCAACTGAGGGAGGTGGTTCTAATCAATATGCTTACCGACCTCCTCCCCTTGGTTTTCAGTGTAGGGCAAGTGGGCCATTAGGAATGTTGCTATTCTGGAAGCAGAACGTCTTTCTACTACTGTATTAGCAGACCATTGTCTTTAACATGACCTGTGCAACAAGACCACATGGTGAACTAAAGTGAATACTGAGCCAAAGAAGAGCATTGCATCATGCCTGCTTTGGCAGCCAATCTTACACTGACAAGATGCATCAACATAAGCAGAAAGAGCTCTCGACGAGGATGGGATTCGAACCCACGCGTGCACAGCACAATGGATTAGCAGTCCATCGCCTTAACCTCTCGGCCACCTCATCTGCCGCACACTGCTCTTTGCCAGTAGCATTGGGAATTGACGAGGGATAATGTGTGAGCTGATCGCTGGTGTATGGACGCAGGGAGATTGACTCCAGATCCCCGACGAGGGGCTGCGTAACACTTTGGTAGAAGCCTGGAGTGATGCTGGCTTCTTCTTTGAGCCTGTTCTTCTTGGGGGTTGCCAGAGTGGATCGTCTGCCTCCATCTCACCCTGCCCCTAGCATTCTCCTCTGTCACACCAACCCTCTGCATGTCCTACTTGGCTACGTCTATGAACGTTGTCTTTGGTCTTTCTCTTATTTTCCTGCCCAGCCGCTCCGTATTTAACACCCTTTTCCCAGTATATCTTATATCCCTCCTCTGCACATGTGCAAATCACCTCAGCCTTGCTGGCCTAACGTCGTCTGCAAACGGCTCAACCCCAGCTGTCCCTCGCACGTGGTCATTTCACATCTGTTCCATCCTGGACACTCCCAAGCAAAAGCTTATCATCTTCAACTCTGCAGACTCCATCTGTGCCACACATCAGAGCAGCTCTCACTACCATCTTCTAAAGCTTGCCTTTCGCACTTGCTGCTATCCTTGTGTGACAAATCACCCCTGAATTTGTTCTCCACCCACACCCAATGGATTGGCTACACGCATGGCTTTGGGTCTCCTCGCGGATGTGCAAAAGTGTCCTGGAGAATGCGGGTATCGATCCCGCTGCCTCTCACATGCAAAGCGAGCGCTCTACCATTTGAGCTAATTCCCCATTGAGGGTTGAGCACTGCAGCTTCATCGTGCCATACGGAGCCTCAGCTCAGGTGGAACTAATCACAACACCCCCCTTTCAATGTTTTCTGGGCTTGTCAACTGCAACAAGACTCTTTGGTGCAATCGTAACTCACACGAGACATTTCCGAGCGATTCAAGTCTGGGCCCTACGCAGTACGCCAGGAGAGTGTCACTGGAAGCCCCTTTCAGCTGCTTCTGGAGAAAAGAGATGTCAGACTGGGCCGGGGGACTCTTTGCTGCCATCGGCCAGTATTGTGAGGGTAAGAGGGGAGACAATCACTTCATATGGTCAAAGATTGATGAGGTTTGAAGCCAGCGTTAACATGGTAGTACCTGAAAGGTAGTGAGCGGAGAAGTGCAAATAAACCTGGGGTGTACAACATCAGGCCTCGAGGGCTGGTGTCCTGCAGGTTTTAGGTATAACCCTGGGTCAACACACCTGAATCAAATGATTAGTTCATTACCAGGCCTCTGGAGAACTTCAAGAAATGTTGGGGAGGTAATTTAGCCATTTGAATCCCCTATGATGGATCAAGAATACATCTGAAACCTGCAGGACACCGGCCCTCGAGGCCTGGAGTTCGACACCTGTGAAATAAAGATTTGCCAAAGGAAGCCACATGCATTCAATTGGGACACTGACTAGCAAAGTGTCAAATGGAGAATGCGGGCGTCGATCCCGCTACCTCTCGCATGCTAAGCGAGCGCTCTACCATTTGAGCTAACTCCCCTGTGCCACATGTCTTACTTATTACAGGCTACACTTTGTCCATACTTGTTGTATGATCAAAATAGGGAAGGGGCACAAATCCTGAAATCTGCAAAGCACCCAGGAGGTGGCTGAGAGACTAAGGCGGCTCGCTGACAATCCACTGTCATGCTAACGTGACTGAATGCCATCAGCCTTAGAGACAGACTGAGGAGACTGGACATCCAAGGGACTGTGGACTAGAGCCACTGCTAATTCACATTGAATGAAGCCAACTGAGGGAGGTGGTTCTAATCAATATGCTTACCGACCTCCTCCCCTTGGTTTTCAGTGTAGGGCAAGTGGGCCATTAGGAATGTTGCTATTCTGGAAGCAGAACGTCTTTCTACTACTGTATTAGCAGACCATTGTCTTTAACATGACCTGTGCAACAAGACCACATGGTGAACTAAAGTGAATACTGAGCCAAAGAAGAGCATTGCATCATGCCTGCTTTGGCAGCCAATCTTACACTGACAAGATGCATCAACATAAGCAGAAAGAGCTCTCGACGAGGATGGGATTCGAACCCACGCGTGCACAGCACAATGGATTAGCAGTCCATCGCCTTAACCTCTCGGCCACCTCATCTGCCGCACACTGCTCTTTGCCAGTAGCATTGGGAATTGACGAGGGATAATGTGTGAGCTGATCGCTGGTGTATGGACGCAGGGAGATTGACTCCAGATCCCCGACGAGGGGCTGCGTAACACTTTGGTAGAAGCCTGGAGTGATGCTGGCTTCTTCTTTGAGCCTGTTCTTCTTGGGGGTTGCCAGAGTGGATCGTCTGCCTCCATCTCACCCTGCCCCTAGCATTCTCCTCTGTCACACCAACCCTCTGCATGTCCTACTTGGCTACGTCTATGAACGTTGTCTTTGGTCTTTCTCTTATTTTCCTGCCCAGCCGCTCCGTATTTAACACCCTTTTCCCAGTATATCTTATATCCCTCCTCTGCACATGTGCAAATCACCTCAGCCTTGCTGGCCTAACGTCGTCTGCAAACGGCTCAACCCCAGCTGTCCCTCGCACGTGGTCATTTCACATCTGTTCCATCCTGGACACTCCCAAGCAAAAGCTTATCATCTTCAACTCTGCAGACTCCATCTGTGCCACACATCAGAGCAGCTCTCACTACCATCTTCTAAAGCTTGCCTTTCGCACTTGCTGCTATCCTTGTGTGACAAATCACCCCTGAATTTGTTCTCCACACACACCCAATGGATTGGCTACACGCATGGCTTTGGGTCTCCTCGCGGATGTCCAAAAGTGTCCTGGAGAATGCGGGTATCGATCCCGCTGCCTCTCACATGCAAAGCGAGCGCTCTACCATTTGAGCTAATTCCCCATTGAGGGTTGAGCACTGCAGCTTCATCGTGCCATACGGAGCCTCAGCTCAGGTGGAACTAATCACAACACCCCCCTTTCAATGTTTTCTGGGCTTGTCAACTACAACAAGACTCTTTGGTGCAATCGTAACTCACACGAGACATTTCCGAGCGATTCAAGTCTGGGCCCTACGCAGTACGCCAGGAGAGTGTCACTGGAAGCCCCTTTCAGCTGCTTCTGGAGAAAAGAGATGTCAGACTGGGCCGGGGGACTCTTTGCTGCCATCGGCCAGTATTGTGAGGGTAAGAGGGGAGACAATCACTTCATATGGTCAAAGATTGATGAGGTTTGAAGCCAGCGTTAACATGGTAGTACCTGAAAGGTAGTGAGCGGAGAAGTGCAAATAAACCTGGGGTGTACAACATCAGGCCTCGAGGGCCGGTGTCCTGCAGGTTTTAGGTATAACCCTGGGTCAACACACCTGAATCAAATGATTAGTTCATTACCAGGCCTCTGGAGAACTTCAAGAAATGTTGGGGAGGTAATTTAGCCATTTGAATCCCCTATGATGGATCAAGAATACATCTGAAACCTGCAGGACACCGGCCCTCGAGGCCTGGGGCCCGTTCTTCGTACCTCGCTAAGTAGGTTAGCCGGATTAGATTGTTGACGATTTCGCGTGATCCTGGATCAGTCGGTTCCCCGAAGCTCATCCGGGACTTGCTGTCATAGCAACAGAGCCGTAAGCGTAAACCTGCTCGGGAGCAGGTTTACTTTATGTAAACAGGATTAGATCGCGGCCACGCAGGTATGTCCGCTTCATTTATACGAAAGCAACAGCGATATTCCACCACTGTTTCACCATAAATAAATAACATCAATGTAACTAAAGATAATGCAGCACTTGATCCTTTTATTGATGTCACACAGATACATACAGGTCATTTCCTAAAAAAGGGAAATGTACTATTAACATTCTATTACATGTATGTGATTATTACAGATGTAATTCATATTTCAGAGTAGTAATTGTAAATTACTTCGTGTAATCAAGATGAGAGACCACGGCTATAAAAGCGAAGGTGGATTTGGGAAGCCTGTCGCAGCCATGTCCTGTCCGTATACGCGACCAACCCATTGCGGAAGGTGCAAGATTGATAAGGAGAGTCCTCAGAATTCAGCGTATATTGCGGGATAGACAGGATCCTTTAGCTCAGCGCGACAGTGTGCTCATAGAGAGATATCGATATTCCCGTGAGGGTATTATTTACTTAACCAACTTGTTGACGAGGGGGTGCAGGACCACCACCTGTCTTTTTTTCCTCTGCCCTTTTCTTGGTTGCTGTTATGAACAAACTAACAGAGTATTACAGGCCAGTATTACCTTGCCAAGAGACGCAAAGCAATCTAAGAGATAAATATTACCATTCTGTAGAATACTCCTGTATTCCACTTTTACTTGTTCCCATGTTCTTGTGGGTCCTGTTGTGGCTCTAATGTGAAAGGGGATATAATATAACATATTATAATATAATATAATGCCATATGATATTGGACAATATAGTGTCATATGATAGATCTACCCTACCGCCTACTGGTGTTGGCCAGAGGGGCCGATGGCGCGATATGGCAGCCTGGCTACAACCGTAGCTGCCTCCACCAGTGTGTGAATGTGGGAGTGAATGAATAGTGGTATCGTAAAGCGCTTTGGGTGCCTTGGAAAGCGCTATATAAATCCAATCCATTATTATTATTATTATTAAATTACCTACGAGTTTGATTTGTCAGCAACTTTCTGCCAGCCCTCTCTCCTTGCTTCTGCAGCCTTTGCAGTGTTCTCTTGCGTTTTAATTAAACTCTGAAACTCCTGAAATCCCTCACTCATGAGTTCTTGCTCTGCTGCCGGAAAATACCGAGCACGCCCCTTCGACATTTTCGCCGACCAATCAGCGGGTTGACGATCAATGTTTCTACTATCGATGAGTAGCCCCTTTTACGACACCCAGTGATGTCACATTCCTGCGTCCAGCTGTAGTAATCGTCAACAGCAGGTGTGTTCGGGGAACCGGATTAGCGAGCTCACGGTTAGCGCGATGATTTGATCTTGGATGTGTCATTTGATCTCGGATGTAGTAAGCGACGTACGAAGAACGGGCCCCTGGAGTTCGACACCTGTGAAATAAAGATTTGCCAAAGGAAGCCACATGCATTCAATTGGGACACTGACTAGCAAAGTGTCAAATGGAGAATGCGGGCGTCGATCCCGCTACCTCTCGCATGCTAAGCGAGCGCTCTACCATTTGAGCTAACTCCCCTGTGCCACATGTCTTACTTATTACAGGCTACACTTTGTCCATACTTGTTGTATGATCAAAATAGGGAAGGGGCACAAATCCTGAAATCTGCAAAGCGCCCAGGAGGTGGCTGAGAGACTAAGGCGGCTCGCTGACAATCCACTGTCATGCTAACGTGACTGAATGCCATCAGCCTTAGAGACAGACTGAGGAGACTGGACATCCAAGGGACTGTGGACTAGAGCCACTGCTAATTCACATTGAATGAAGCCAACTGAGGGAGGTGGTTCTAATCAATATGCTTACCGACCTCCTCCCCTTGGTTTTCAGTGTAGGGCAAGTGGGCCATTAGGAATGTTGCTATTCTGGAAGCAGAACGTCTTTCTACTACTGTATTAGCAGACCATTGTCTTTAACATGACCTGTGCAACAAGACCACATGGTGAATTAAAATGAAAACTGAGCATTGCATCATGCCTGCTTTGGCAGCCAATCTTACACTGACAAGATGCATCAACATAAGCAGAAAGAGCTCTCGACGAGGATGGGATTCGAACCCACGCGTGCACAGCACAATGGATTAGCAGTCCATCGCCTTAACCTCTCGGCCACCTCATCTGCCGCACACTGCTCTTTGCCAGTAGCATTGGGAATTGACGAGGGATAATGTGTGAGCTGATCGCTGGTGTATGGACGCAGGGAGATTGACTCCAGATCCCCGACGAGGGGCTGCGTAACACTTTGGTAGAAGCCTGGAGTGATGCTGGCTTCTTCTTTGAGCCTGTTCTTCTTGGGGGTTGCCAGAGTGGATCGTCTGCCTCCATCTCACCCTGCCCCTAGCATTCTCCTCTGTCACACCAACCCTCTGCATGTCCTACTTGGCTACGTCTATGAACGTTGTCTTTGGTCTTTCTCTTATTTTCCTGCCCAGCCGCTCCGTATTTAACACCCTTTTCCCAGTATATCTTATATCCCTCCTCTGCACATGTGCAAATCACCTCAGCCTTGCTGGCCTAACGTCGTCTGCAAACGGCTCAACCCCAGCTGTCCCTCGCACGTGGTCATTTCACATCTGTTCCATCCTGGACACTCCCAAGCAAAAGCTTATCATCTTCAACTCTGCAGACTCCATCTGTGCCACACATCAGAGCAGCTCTCACTACCATCTTCTAAAGCTTGCCTTTCGCACTTGCTGCTATCCTTGTGTGACAAATCACCCCTGAATTTGTTCTCCACACACACCCAATGGATTGGCTACACGCATGGCTTTGGGTCTCCTCGCGGATGTCCAAAAGTGTCCTGGAGAATGCGGGTATCGATCCCGCTGCCTCTCACATGCAAAGCGAGCGCTCTACCATTTGAGCTAATTCCCCATTGAGGGTTGAGCACTGCAGCTTCATCGTGCCATACGGAGCCTCAGCTCAGGTGGAACTAATCACAACACCCCCCTTTCAATGTTTTCTGGGCTTGTCAACTACAACAAGACTCTTTGGTGCAATCGTAACTCACACGAGACATTTCCGAGCGATTCAAGTCTGGGCCCTACGCAGTACGCCAGGAGAGTGTCACTGGAAGCCCCTTTCAGCTGCTTCTGGAGAAAAGAGATGTCAGACTGGGCCGGGGGACTCTTTGCTGCCATCGGCCAGTATTGTGAGGGTAAGAGGGGAGACAATCACTTCATATGGTCAAAGATTGATGAGGTTTGAAGCCAGCGTTAACATGGTAGTACCTGAAAGGTAGTGAGCGGAGAAGTGCAAATAAACCTGGGGTGTACAACATCAGGCCTCGAGGGCCGGTGTCCTGCAGGTTTTAGGTATAACCCTGGGTCAACACACCTGAATCAAATGATTAGTTCATTACCAGGCCTCTGGAGAACTTCAAGAAATGTTGGGGAGGTAATTTAGCCATTTGAATCCCCTATGATGGATCAAGAATACATCTGAAACCTGCAGGACACCGGCCCTCGAGGCCTGGAGTTCGACACCTGTGAAATAAAGATTTGCCAAAGGAAGCCACATGCATTCAATTGGGACACTGACTAGCAAAGTGTCAAATGGAGAATGCGGGCGTCGATCCCGCTACCTCTCGCATGCTAAGCGAGCGCTCTACCATTTGAGCTAACTCCCCTGTGCCACATGTCTTACTTATTACAGGCTACACTTTGTCCATACTTGTTGTATGATCAAAATAGGGAAGGGGCACAAATCCTGAAATCTGCAAAGCGCCCAGGAGGTGGCTGAGAGACTAAGGCGGCTCGCTGACAATCCACTGTCATGCTAACGTGACTGAATGCCATCAGCCTTAGAGACAGACTGAGGAGACTGGACATCCAAGGGACTGTGGACTAGAGCCACTGCTAATTCACATTGAATGAAGCCAACTGAGGGAGGTGGTTCTAATCAATATGCTTACCGACCTCCTCCCCTTGGTTTTCAGTGTAGGGCAAGTGGGCCATTAGGAATGTTGCTATTCTGGAAGCAGAACGTCTTTCTACTACTGTATTAGCAGACCATTGTCTTTAACATGACCTGTGCAACAAGACCACATGGTGAATTAAAATGAAAACTGAGCATTGCATCATGCCTGCTTTGGCAGCCAATCTTACACTGACAAGATGCATCAACATAAGCAGAAAGAGCTCTCGACGAGGATGGGATTCGAACCCACGCGTGCACAGCACAATGGATTAGCAGTCCATCGCCTTAACCTCTCGGCCACCTCATCTGCCGCACACTGCTCTTTGCCAGTAGCATTGGGAATTGACGAGGGATAATGTGTGAGCTGATCGCTGGTGTATGGACGCAGGGAGATTGACTCCAGATCCCCGACGAGGGGCTGCGTAACACTTTGGTAGAAGCCTGGAGTGATGCTGGCTTCTTCTTTGAGCCTGTTCTTCTTGGGGGTTGCCAGAGTGGATCGTCTGCCTCCATCTCACCCTGCCCCTAGCATTCTCCTCTGTCACACCAACCCTCTGCATGTCCTACTTGGCTACGTCTATGAACGTTGTCTTTGGTCTTTCTCTTATTTTCCTGCCCAGCCGCTCCGTATTTAACACCCTTTTCCCAGTATATCTTATATCCCTCCTCTGCACATGTGCAAATCACCTCAGCCTTGCTGGCCTAACGTCGTCTGCAAACGGCTCAACCCCAGCTGTCCCTCGCACGTGGTCATTTCACATCTGTTCCATCCTGGACACTCCCAAGCAAAAGCTTATCATCTTCAACTCTGCAGACTCCATCTGTGCCACACATCAGAGCAGCTCTCACTACCATCTTCTAAAGCTTGCCTTTCGCACTTGCTGCTATCCTTGTGTGACAAATCACCCCTGAATTTGTTCTCCACACACACCCAATGGATTGGCTACACGCATGGCTTTGGGTCTCCTCGCGGATGTCCAAAAGTGTCCTGGAGAATGCGGGTATCGATCCCGCTGCCTCTCACATGCAAAGCGAGCGCTCTACCATTTGAGCTAATTCCCCATTGAGGGTTGAGCACTGCAGCTTCATCGTGCCATACGGAGCCTCAGCTCAGGTGGAACTAATCACAACACCCCCCTTTCAATGTTTTCTGGGCTTGTCAACTACAACAAGACTCTTTGGTGCAATCGTAACTCACACGAGACATTTCCGAGCGATTCAAGTCTGGGCCCTACGCAGTACGCCAGGAGAGTGTCACTGGAAGCCCCTTTCAGCTGCTTCTGGAGAAAAGAGATGTCAGACTGGGCCGGGGGACTCTTTGCTGCCATCGGCCAGTATTGTGAGGGTAAGAGGGGAGACAATCACTTCATATGGTCAAAGATTGATGAGGTTTGAAGCCAGCGTTAACATGGTAGTACCTGAAAGGTAGTGAGCGGAGAAGTGCAAATAAACCTGGGGTGTACAACATCAGGCCTCGAGGGCCGGTGTCCTGCAGGTTTTAGGTATAACCCTGGGTCAACACACCTGAATCAAATGATTAGTTCATTACCAGGCCTCTGGAGAACTTCAAGAAATGTTGGGGAGGTAATTTAGCCATTTGAATCCCCTATGATGGATCAAGAATACATCTGAAACCTGCAGGACACCGGCCCTCGAGGCCTGGAGTTCGACACCTGTGAAATAAAGATTTGCCAAAGGAAGCCACATGCATTCAATTGGGACACTGACTAGCAAAGTGTCAAATGGAGAATGCGGGCGTCGATCCCGCTACCTCTCGCATGCTAAGCGAGCGCTCTACCATTTGAGCTAACTCCCCTGTGCCACATGTCTTACTTATTACAGGCTACACTTTGTCCATACTTGTTGTATGATCAAAATAGGGAAGGGGCACAAATCCTGAAATCTGCAAAGCGCCCAGGAGGTGGCTGAGAGACTAAGGCGGCTCGCTGACAATCCACTGTCATGCTAACGTGACTGAATGCCATCAGCCTTAGAGACAGACTGAGGAGACTGGACATCCAAGGGACTGTGGACTAGAGCCACTGCTAATTCACATTGAATGAAGCCAACTGAGGGAGGTGGTTCTAATCAATATGCTTACCGACCTCCTCCCCTTGGTTTTCAGTGTAGGGCAAGTGGGCCATTAGGAATGTTGCTATTCTGGAAGCAGAACGTCTTTCTACTACTGTATTAGCAGACCATTGTCTTTAACATGACCTGTGCAACAAGACCACATGGTGAATTAAAATGAAAACTGAGCATTGCATCATGCCTGCTTTGGCAGCCAATCTTACACTGACAAGATGCATCAACATAAGCAGAAAGAGCTCTCGACGAGGATGGGATTCGAACCCACGCGTGCACAGCACAATGGATTAGCAGTCCATCGCCTTAACCTCTCGGCCACCTCATCTGCCGCACACTGCTCTTTGCCAGTAGCATTGGGAATTGACGAGGGATAATGTGTGAGCTGATCGCTGGTGTATGGACGCAGGGAGATTGACTCCAGATCCCCGACGAGGGGCTGCGTAACACTTTGGTAGAAGCCTGGAGTGATGCTGGCTTCTTCTTTGAGCCTGTTCTTCTTGGGGGTTGCCAGAGTGGATCGTCTGCCTCCATCTCACCCTGCCCCTAGCATTCTCCTCTGTCACACCAACCCTCTGCATGTCCTACTTGGCTACGTCTATGAACGTTGTCTTTGGTCTTTCTCTTATTCTCCTGCCCAGCCGCTCCGTATTTAACACCCTTTTCCCAGTATATCTTATATCCCTCCTCTGCACATGTGCAAATCACCTCAGCCTTGCTGGCCTAACGTCATCTGCAAACGGCTCAACCCCAGCTGTCCCTCGCACGTGGTCATTTCACATCTGTTCCATCCTGGACACTCCCAAGCAAAAGCTTATCATCTTCAACTCTGCAGACTCCATCTGTGCCACACATCAGAGCAGCTCTCACTACCATCTTCTAAAGCTTGCCTTTCGCACTTGCTGCTATCCTTGTGTGACAAATCACCCCTGAATTTGTTCTCCACCCACACCCAATGGATTGGCTACACGCATGGCTTTGGGTCTCCTCGCGGATGTCCAAAAGTGTCCTGGAGAATGCGGGTATCGATCCCGCTGCCTCTCACATGCAAAGCGAGCGCTCTACCATTTGAGCTAATTCCCCATTGAGGGTTGAGCACTGCAGCTTCATCGTGCCATACGGAGCCTCAGCTCAGGTGGAACTAATCACAACACCCCCCTTTCAATGTTTTCTGGGCTTGTCAACTACAACAAGACTCTTTGGTGCAATCGTAACTCACACGAGACATTTCCGAGCGATTCAAGTCTGGGCCCTACGCAGTACGCCAGGAGAGTGTCACTGGAAGCCCCTTTCAGCTGCTTCTGGAGAAAAGAGATGTCAGACTGGGCCGGGGGACTCTTTGCTGCCATCGGCCAGTATTGTGAGGGTAAGAGGGGAGACAATCACTTCATATGGTCAAAGATTGATGAGGTTTGAAGCCAGCGTTAACATGGTAGTACCTGAAAGGTAGTGAGCGGAGAAGTGCAAATAAACCTGGGGTGTACAACATCAGGCCTCGAGGGCCGGTGTCCTGCAGGTTTTAGGTATAACCCTGGGTCAACACACCTGAATCAAATGATTAGTTCATTACCAGGCCTCTGGAGAACTTCAAGAAATGTTGGGGAGGTAATTTAGCCATTTGAATCCCCTATGATGGATCAAGAATACATCTGAAACCTGCAGGACACCGGCCCTCGAGGCCTGGAGTTCGACACCTGTGAAATAAAGATTTGCCAAAGGAAGCCACATGCATTCAATTGGGACACTGACTAGCAAAGTGTCAAATGGAGAATGCGGGCGTCGATCCCGCTACCTCTCGCATGCTAAGCGAGCGCTCTACCATTTGAGCTAACTCCCCTGTGCCACATGTCTTACTTATTACAGGCTACACTTTGTCCATACTTGTTGTATGATCAAAATAGGGAAGGGGCACAAATCCTGAAATCTGCAAAGCGCCCAGGAGGTGGCTGAGAGACTAAGGCGGCTCGCTGACAATCCACTGTCATGCTAACGTGACTGAATGCCATCAGCCTTAGAGACAGACTGAGGAGACTGGACATCCAAGGGACTGTGGACTAGAGCCACTGCTAATTCACATTGAATGAAGCCAACTGAGGGAGGTGGTTCTAATCAATATGCTTACCGACCTCCTCCCCTTGGTTTTCAGTGTAGGGCAAGTGGGCCATTAGGAATGTTGCTATTCTGGAAGCAGAACGTCTTTCTACTACTGTATTAGCAGACCATTGTCTTTAACATGACCTGTGCAACAAGACCACATGGTGAATTAAAATGAAAACTGAGCATTGCATCATGCCTGCTTTGGCAGCCAATCTTACACTGACAAGATGCATCAACATAAGCAGAAAGAGCTCTCGACGAGGATGGGATTCGAACCCACGCGTGCACAGCACAATGGATTAGCAGTCCATCGCCTTAACCTCTCGGCCACCTCATCTGCCGCACACCGCTCTTTGCCAGTAGCATTGGGAATTGACGAGGGATAATGTGTGAGCTGATCGCTGGTGTATGGACGCAGGGAGATTGACTCCAGATCCCCGACGAGGGGCTGCGTAACACTTTGGTAGAAGCCTGGAGTGATGCTGGCTTCTTCTTTGAGCCTGTTCTTCTTGGGGGTTGCCAGAGTGGATCGTCTGCCTCCATCTCACCCTGCCCCTAGCATTCTCCTCTGTCACACCAACCCTCTGCATGTCCTACTTGGCTACGTCTATGAACGTTGTCTTTGGTCTTTCTCTTATTCTCCTGCCCAGCAGCTCTGTATTTAACACCCTTTTCCCAGTATATCTTATATCCCTCCTCTGCACATGTGCAAATCACCTCAGCCTTGCTGGCCTAACGTCGTCTGCAAATGGCTCAACCCCAGCTGTCCCTCGCACGTGGTCATTTCACATCTGTTCCATCCTGGACACTCCCAAGCAAAAGCTTATCATCTTCAACTCTGCAGACTCCATCTGTGCCACACATCAGAGCAGCTCTCACTACCATCTTCTAAAGCTTGCCTTTCGCACTTGCTGCTATCCTTGTGTGACAAATCACCCCTGAATTTGTTCTCCACCCACACCCAATGGATTGGCTACACGCATGGCTTTGGGTCTCCTCGCGGATGTCCAAAAGTGTCCTGGAGAATGCGGGTATCGATCCCGCTGCCTCTCACATGCAAAGCGAGCGCTCTACCATTTGAGCTAATTCCCCATTGAGGGTTGAGCACTGCAGCTTCATCGTGCCATACGGAGCCTCAGCTCAGGTGGAACTAATCACAACACCCCCCTTTCAATGTTTTCTGGGCTTGTCAACTACAACAAGACTCTTTGGTGCAATCGTAACTCACACGAGACATTTCCGAGCGATTCAAGTCTGGGCCCTACGCAGTACGCCAGGAGAGTGTCACTGGAAGCCCCTTTCAGCTGCTTCTGGAGAAAAGAGATGTCAGACTGGGCCGGGGGACTCTTTGCTGCCATCGGCCAGTATTGTGAGGGTAAGAGGGGAGACAATCACTTCATATGGTCAAAGATTGATGAGGTTTGAAGCCAGCGTTAACATGGTAGTACCTGAAAGGTAGTGAGCGGAGAAGTGCAAATAAACCTGGGGTGTACAACATCAGGCCTCGAGGGCCGGTGTCCTGCAGGTTTTAGGTATAACCCTGGGTCAACACACCTGAATCAAATGATTAGTTCATTACCAGGCCTCTGGAGAACTTCAAGAAATGTTGGGGAGGTAATTTAGCCATTTGAATCCCCTATGATGGATCAAGAATACATCTGAAACCTGCAGGACACCGGCCCTCGAGGCCTGGAGTTCGACACCTGTGAAATAAAGATTTGCCAAAGGAAGCCACATGCATTCAATTGGGACACTGACTAGCAAAGTGTCAAATGGAGAATGCGGGCGTCGATCTCGCTACCTCTCGCATGCTAAGCGAGCGCTCTACCATTTGAGCTAACTCCCCTGTGTCACATGTCTTACTTATTACAGGCTACACTTTGTCCATACTTGTTGTATGATCAAAATAGGGAAGGGGCACAAATCCTGAAATCTGCAAAACACCCAGGAGGTGGCTGAGAGACTAAGGCGGCTCGCTGACAATCCACTGTCATGCTAACGTGACTGAATGCCATCAGCCTTAGAGACAGACTGAGGAGACTGGACATCCAAGGGACTGTGGACTAGAGCCACTGCTAATTCACATTGAATGAAGCCAACTGAGGGAGGTGGTTCTAATCAATATGCTTACCGACCTCCTCCCCTTGGTTTTCAGTGTAGGGCAAGTTGGCCATTAGGAATGTTGCTATTCTGGAAGCAGAACGTCTTTCTACTACTGTATTAGCAGACCATTGTCTTTAACATGACCTGTGCAACAAGACCACATGGTGAACTAAAGTGAATACTGAGCCAAAGAAGAGCATTGCATCATGCCTGCTTTGGCAGCCAATCTTACACTGACAAGATGCATCAACATAAGCAGAAAGAGCTCTCGACGAGGATGGGATTCGAACCCACGCGTGCACAGCACAATGGATTAGCAGTCCATCGCCTTAACCTCTCGGCCACCTCATCTGCCGCACACCGCTCTTTGCCAGTAGCATTGGGAATTGACGAGGGATAATGTGTGAGCTGATCGCTGGTGTATGGACGCAGGGAGATTGACTCCAGATCCCCGACGAGGGGCTGCGTAACACTTTGGTAGAAGCCTGGAGTGATGCTGGCTTCTTCTTTGAGCCTGTTCTTCTTGGGGGTTGCCAGAGTGGATCGTCTGCCTCCATCTCACCCTGCCCCTAGCATTCTCCTCTGTCACACCAACCCTCTGCATGTCCTACTTGGCTACGTCTATGAACGTTGTCTTTGGTCTTTCTCTTATTCTCCTGCCCAGCAGCTCTGTATTTAACACCCTTTTCCCAGTATATCTTATATCCCTCCTCTGCACATGTGCAAATCACCTCAGCCTTGCTGGCCTAACGTCGTCTGCAAACGGCTCAACCCCAGCTGTCCCTCGCACGTGGTCATTTCACATCTGTTCCATCCTGGACACTCCCAAGCAAAAGCTTATCATCTTCAACTCTGCAGACTCCATCTGTGCCACACATCAGAGCAGCTCTCACTACCATCTTCTAAAGCTTGCCTTTCGCACTTGCTGCTATCCTTGTGTGACAAATCACCCCTGAATTTGTTCTCCACACACACCCAATGGATTGGCTACACGCATGGCTTTGGGTCTCCTCGCGGATGTCCAAAAGTGTCCTGGAGAATGCGGGTATCGATCCCGCTGCCTCTCACATGCAAAGCGAGCGCTCTACCATTTGAGCTAATTCCCCATTGAGGGTTGAGCACTGCAGCTTCATCGTGCCATACGGAGCCTCAGCTCAGGTGGAACTAATCACAACACCCCCCTTTCAATGTTTTCTGGGCTTGTCAACTACAACAAGACTCTTTGGTGCAATCGTAACTCACACGAGACATTTCCGAGCGATTCAAGTCTGGGCCCTACGCAGTACGCCAGGAGAGTGTCACTGGAAGCCCCTTTCAGCTGCTTCTGGAGAAAAGAGATGTCAGACTGGGCCGGGGGACTCTTTGCTGCCATCGGCCAGTATTGTGAGGGTAAGAGGGGAGACAATCACTTCATATGGTCAAAGATTGATGAGGTTTGAAGCCAGCGTTAACATGGTAGTACCTGAAAGGTAGTGAGCGGAGAAGTGCAAATAAACCTGGGGTGTACAACATCAGGCCTCGAGGGCCGGTGTCCTGCAGGTTTTAGGTATAACCCTGGGTCAACACACCTGAATCAAATGATTAGTTCATTACCAGGCCTCTGGAGAACTTCAAGAAATGTTGGGGAGGTAATTTAGCCATTTGAATCCCCTATGATGGATCAAGAATACATCTGAAACCTGCAGGACACCGGCCCTCGAGGCCTGGAGTTCGACACCTGTGAAATAAAGATTTGCCAAAGGAAGCCACATGCATTCAATTGGGACACTGACTAGCAAAGTGTGAAATGGAGAATGCGGGCGTCGATCCCGCTACCTCTCGCATGCTAAGCGAGCGCTCTACCATTTGAGCTAACTCCCCTGTGCTACATGTCTTACTTATTACAGGCTACACTTTGTCCATACTTGTTGTATGATCAAAATAGGGAAGGGGCACAAATCCTGAAATCTGCAAAGCACCCAGGAGGTGGCTGAGAGACTAAGGCGGCTCGCTGACAATCCACTGTCATGCTAACGTGACTGAATGCCATCAGCCTTAGAGACAGACTGAGGAGACTGGACATCCAAGGGACTGTGGACTAGAGCCACTGCTAATTCACATTGAATGAAGCCAACTGAGGGAGGTGGTTCTAATCAATATGCTTACCGACCTCCTCCCCTTGGTTTTCAGTGTAGGGCAAGTTGGCCATTAGGAATGTTGCTATTCTGGAAGCAGAACGTCTTTCTACTACTGTATTAGCAGACCATTGTCTTTAACATGACCTGTGCAACAAGACCACATGGTGAACTAAAGTGAATACTGAGCCAAAGAAGAGCATTGCATCATGCCTGCTTTGGCAGCCAATCTTACACTGACAAGATGCATCAACATAAGCAGAAAGAGCTCTCGACGAGGATGGGATTCGAACCCACGCGTGCACAGCACAATGGATTAGCAGTCCATCGCCTTAACCTCTCGGCCACCTCATCTGCCGCACACTGCTCTTTGCCAGTAGCATTGGGAATTGACGAGGGATAATGTGTGAGCTGATCGCTGGTGTATGGACGCAGGGAGATTGACTCCAGATCCCCGACGAGGGGCTGCGTAACACTTTGGTAGAAGCCTGGAGTGATGCTGGCTTCTTCTTTGAGCCTGTTCTTCTTGGGGGTTGCCAGAGTGGATCGTCTGCCTCCATCTCACCCTGCCCCTAGCATTCTCCTCTGTCACACCAACCCTCTGCATGTCCTACTTGGCTACGTCTATGAACGTTGTCTTTGGTCTTTCTCTTATTCTCCTGCCCAGCCGCTCCGTATTTAACACCCTTTTCCCAGTATATCTTATATCCCTCCTCTGCACATGTGCAAATCACCTCAGCCTTGCTGGCCTAACGTCGTCTGCAAACGGCTCAACCCCAGCTGTCCCTCGCACGTGGTCATTTCACATCTGTTCCATCCTGGACACTCCCAAGCAAAAGCTTATCATCTTCAACTCTGCAGACTCCATCTGTGCCACACATCAGAGCAGCTCTCACTACCATCTTCTAAAGCTTGCCTTTCGCACTTGCTGCTATCCTTGTGTGACAAATCACCCCTGAATTTGTTCTCCACCCACACCCAATGGATTGGCTACACGCATGGCTTTGGGTCTCCTCGCGGATGTGCAAAAGTGTCCTGGAGAATGCGGGTATCGATCCCGCTGCCTCTCACATGCAAAGCGAGCGCTCTACCATTTGAGCTAATTCCCCATTGAGGGTTGAGCACTGCAGCTTCATCGTGCCATACGGAGCCTCAGCTCAGGTGGAACTAATCACAACACCCCCCTTTCAATGTTTTCTGGGCTTGTCAACTGCAACAAGACTCTTTGGTGCAATCGTAACTCACACGAGACATTTCCGAGCGATTCAAGTCTGGGCCCTACGCAGTACGCCAGGAGAGTGTCACTGGAAGCCCCTTTCAGCTGCTTCTGGAGAAAAGAGATGTCAGACTGGGCCGGGGGACTCTTTGCTGCCATCGGCCAGTATTGTGAGGGTAAGAGGGGAGACAATCACTTCATATGGTCAAAGATTGATGAGGTTTGAAGCCAGCGTTAACATGGTAGTACCTGAAAGGTAGTGAGCGGAGAAGTGCAAATAAACCTGGGGTGTACAACATCAGGCCTCGAGGGCTGGTGTCCTGCAGGTTTTAGGTATAACCCTGGGTCAACACACCTGAATCAAATGATTAGTTCATTACCAGGCCTCTGGAGAACTTCAAGAAATGTTGGGGAGGTAATTTAGCCATTTGAATCCCCTATGATGGATCAAGAATACATCTGAAACCTGCAGGACACCGGCCCTCGAGGCCTGGAGTTCGACACCTGTGAAATAAAGATTTGCCAAAGGAAGCCACATGCATTCAATTGGGACACTGACTAGCAAAGTGTCAAATGGAGAATGCGGGCGTCGATCCCGCTACCTCTCGCATGCTAAGCGAGCGCTCTACCATTTGAGCTAACTCCCCTGTGCCACATGTCTTACTTATTACAGGCTACACTTTGTCCATACTTGTTGTATGATCAAAATAGGGAAGGGGCACAAATCCTGAAATCTGCAAAGCACCCAGGAGGTGGCTGAGAGACTAAGGCGGCTCGCTGACAATCCACTGTCATGCTAACGTGACTGAATGCCATCAGCCTTAGAGACAGACTGAGGAGACTGGACATCCAAGGGACTGTAGACTAGAGCCACTGCTAATTCACATTGAATGAAGCCAACTGAGGGAGGTGGTTCTAATCAATATGCTTACCGACCTCCTCCCCTTGGTTTTCAGTGTAGGGCAAGTGGGCCATTAGGAATGTTGCTATTCTGGAAGCAGAACGTCTTTCTACTACTGTATTAGCAGACCATTGTCTTTAACATGACCTGTGCAACAAGACCACATGGTGAATTAAAATGAAAACTGAGCATTGCATCATGCCTGCTTTGGCAGCCAATCTTACACTGACAAGATGCATCAACATAAGCAGAAAGAGCTCTCGACGAGGATGGGATTCGAACCCACGCGTGCACAGCACAATGGATTAGCAGTCCATCGCCTTAACCTCTCGGCCACCTCATCTGCCGCACACTGCTCTTTGCCAGTAGCATTGGGAATTGACGAGGGATAATGTGTGAGCTGATCGCTGGTGTATGGACGCAGGGAGATTGACTCCAGATCCCCGACGAGGGGCTGCGTAACACTTTGGTAGAAGCCTGGAGTGATGCTGGCTTCTTCTTTGAGCCTGTTCTTCTTGGGGGTTGCCAGAGTGGATCGTCTGCCTCCATCTCACCCTGCCCCTAGCATTCTCCTCTGTCACACCAACCCTCTGCATGTCCTACTTGGCTACGTCTATGAACGTTGTCTTTGGTCTTTCTCTTATTCTCCTGCCCAGCCGCTCCGTATTTAACACCCTTTTCCCAGTATATCTTATATCCCTCCTCTGCACATGTGCAAATCACCTCAGCCTTGCTGGCCTAACGTCATCTGCAAACGGCTCAACCCCAGCTGTCCCTCGCACGTGGTCATTTCACATCTGTTCCATCCTGGACACTCCCAAGCAAAAGCTTATCATCTTCAACTCTGCAGACTCCATCTGTGCCACACATCAGAGCAGCTCTCACTACCATCTTCTAAAGCTTGCCTTTCGCACTTGCTGCTATCCTTGTGTGACAAATCACCCCTGAATTTGTTCTCCACACACACCCAATGGATTGGCTACACGCATGGCTTTGGGTCTCCTCGCGGATGTCCAAAAGTGTCCTGGAGAATGCGGGTATCGATCCCGCTGCCTCTCACATGCAAAGCGAGCGCTCTACCATTTGAGCTAATTCCCCATTGAGGGTTGAGCACTGCAGCTTCATCGTGCCATACGGAGCCTCAGCTCAGGTGGAACTAATCACAACACCCCCCTTTCAATGTTTTCTGGGCTTGTCAACTACAACAAGACTCTTTGGTGCAATCGTAACTCACACGAGACATTTCCGAGCGATTCAAGTCTGGGCCCTACGCAGTACGCCAGGAGAGTGTCACTGGAAGCCCCTTTCAGCTGCTTCTGGAGAAAAGAGATGTCAGACTGGGCCGGGGGACTCTTTGCTGCCATCGGCCAGTATTGTGAGGGTAAGAGGGGAGACAATCACTTCATATGGTCAAAGATTGATGAGGTTTGAAGCCAGCGTTAACATGGTAGTACCTGAAAGGTAGTGAGCGGAGAAGTGCAAATAAACCTGGGGTGTACAACATCAGGCCTCGAGGGCCGGTGTCCTGCAGGTTTTAGGTATAACCCTGGGTCAACACACCTGAATCAAATGATTAGTTCATTACCAGGCCTCTGGAGAACTTCAAGAAATGTTGGGGAGGTAATTTAGCCATTTGAATCCCCTATGATGGATCAAGAATACATCTGAAACCTGCAGGACACCGGCCCTCGAGGCCTGGAGTTCGACACCTGTGAAATAAAGATTTGCCAAAGGAAGCCACATGCATTCAATTGGGACACTGACTAGCAAAGTGTCAAATGGAGAATGCGGGCGTCGATCCCGCTACCTCTCGCATGCTAAGCGAGCGCTCTACCATTTGAGCTAACTCCCCTGTGCTACATGTCTTACTTATTACAGGCTACACTTTGTCCATACTTGTTGTATGATCAAAATAGGGAAGGGGCATAAATCCTGAAATCTGCAAAGCGCCCAGGAGGTGGCTGAGAGACTAAGGCGGCTCGCTGACAATCCACTGTCATGCTAACGTGACTGAATGCCATCAGCCTTAGAGACAGACTGAGGAGACTGGACATCCAAGGGACTGTGGACTAGAGCCACTGCTAATTCACATTGAATGAAGCCAACTGAGGGAGGTGGTTCTAATCAATATGCTTACCGACCTCCTCCCCTTGGTTTTCAGTGTAGGGCAAGTTGGCCATTAGGAATGTTGCTATTCTGGAAGCAGAACGTCTTTCTACTACTGTATTAGCAGACCATTGTCTTTAACATGACCTGTGCAACAAGACCACATGGTGAACTAAAGTGAATACTGAGCCAAAGAAGAGCATTGCATCATGCCTGCTTTGGCAGCCAATCTTACACTGACAAGATGCATCAACATAAGCAGAAAGAGCTCTCGACGAGGATGGGATTCGAACCCACGCGTGCACAGCACAATGGATTAGCAGTCCATCGCCTTAACCTCTCGGCCACCTCATCTGCCGCACACTGCTCTTTGCCAGTAGCATTGGGAATTGACGAGGGATAATGTGTGAGCTGATCGCTGGTGTATGGACGCAGGGAGATTGACTCCAGATCCCCGACGAGGGGCTGCGTAACACTTTGGTAGAAGCCTGGAGTGATGCTGGCTTCTTCTTTGAGCCTGTTCTTCTTGGGGGTTGCCAGAGTGGATCGTCTGCCTCCATCTCACCCTGCCCCTAGCATTCTCCTCTGTCACACCAACCCTCTGCATGTCCTACTTGGCTACGTCTATGAACGTTGTCTTTGGTCTTTCTCTTATTCTCCTGCCCAGCCGCTCCGTATTTAACACCCTTTTCCCAGTATATCTTATATCCCTCCTCTGCACATGTGCAAATCACCTCAGCCTTGCTGGCCTAACGTCGTCTGCAAACGGCTCAACCCCAGCTGTCCCTCGCACGTGGTCATTTCACATCTGTTCCATCCTGGACACTCCCAAGCAAAAGCTTATCATCTTCAACTCTGCAGACTCCATCTGTGCCACACATCAGAGCAGCTCTCACTACCATCTTCTAAAGCTTGCCTTTCGCACTTGCTGCTATCCTTGTGTGACAAATCACCCCTGAATTTGTTCTCCACCCACACCCAATGGATTGGCTACACGCATGGCTTTGGGTCTCCTCGCGGATGTGCAAAAGTGTCCTGGAGAATGCGGGTATCGATCCCGCTGCCTCTCACATGCAAAGCGAGCGCTCTACCATTTGAGCTAATTCCCCATTGAGGGTTGAGCACTGCAGCTTCATCGTGCCATACGGAGCCTCAGCTCAGGTGGAACTAATCACAACACCCCCCTTTCAATGTTTTCTGGGCTTGTCAACTACAACAAGACTCTTTGGTGCAATCGTAACTCACACGAGACATTTCCGAGCGATTCAAGTCTGGGCCCTACGCAGTACGCCAGGAGAGTGTCACTGGAAGCCCCTTTCAGCTGCTTCTGGAGAAAAGAGATGTCAGACTGGGCCGGGGGACTCTTTGCTGCCATCGGCCAGTATTGTGAGGGTAAGAGGGGAGACAATCACTTCATATGGTCAAAGATTGATGAGGTTTGAAGCCAGCGTTAACATGGTAGTACCTGAAAGGTAGTGAGCGGAGAAGTGCAAATAAACCTGGGGTGTACAACATCAGGCCTCGAGGGCCGGTGTCCTGCAGGTTTTAGGTATAACCCTGGGTCAACACACCTGAATCAAATGATTAGTTCATTACCAGGCCTCTGGAGAACTTCAAGAAATGTTGGGGAGGTAATTTAGCCATTTGAATCCCCTATGATGGATCAAGAATACATCTGAAACCTGCAGGACACCGGCCCTCGAGGCCTGGAGTTCGACACCTGTGAAATAAAGATTTGCCAAAGGAAGCCACATGCATTCAATTGGGACACTGACTAGCAAAGTGTCAAATGGAGAATGCGGGCGTCGATCCCGCTACCTCTCGCATGCTAAGCGAGCGCTCTACCATTTGAGCTAACTCCCCTGTGCCACATGTCTTACTTATTACAGGCTACACTTTGTCCATACTTGTTGTATGATCAAAATAGGGAAGGGGCACAAATCCTGAAATCTGCAAAGCGCCCAGGAGGTGGCTGAGAGACTAAGGCGGCTCGCTGACAATCCACTGTCATGCTAACGTGACTGAATGCCATCAGCCTTAGAGACAGACTGAGGAGACTGGACATCCAAGGGACTGTGGACTAGAGCCACTGCTAATTCACATTGAATGAAGCCAACTGAGGGAGGTGGTTCTAATCAATATGCTTACCGACCTCCTCCCCTTGGTTTTCAGTGTAGGGCAAGTGGGCCATTAGGAATGTTGCTATTCTGGAAGCAGAACGTCTTTCTACTACTGTATTAGCAGACCATTGTCTTTAACATGACCTGTGCAACAAGACCACATGGTGAATTAAAATGAAAACTGAGCATTGCATCATGCCTGCTTTGGCAGCCAATCTTACACTGACAAGATGCATCAACATAAGCAGAAAGAGCTCTCGACGAGGATGGGATTCGAACCCACGCGTGCACAGCACAATGGATTAGCAGTCCATCGCCTTAACCTCTCGGCCACCTCATCTGCCGCACACTGCTCTTTGCCAGTAGCATTGGGAATTGACGAGGGATAATGTGTGAGCTGATCGCTGGTGTATGGACGCAGGGAGATTGACTCCAGATCCCCGACGAGGGGCTGCGTAACACTTTGGTAGAAGCCTGGAGTGATGCTGGCTTCTTCTTTGAGCCTGTTCTTCTTGGGGGTTGCCAGAGTGGATCGTCTGCCTCCATCTCACCCTGCCCCTAGCATTCTCCTCTGTCACACCAACCCTCTGCATGTCCTACTTGGCTACGTCTATGAACGTTGTCTTTGGTCTTTCTCTTATTCTCCTGCCCAGCCGCTCCGTATTTAACACCCTTTTCCCAGTATATCTTATATCCCTCCTCTGCACATGTGCAAATCACCTCAGCCTTGCTGGCCTAACGTCATCTGCAAACGGCTCAACCCCAGCTGTCCCTCGCACGTGGTCATTTCACATCTGTTCCATCCTGGACACTCCCAAGCAAAAGCTTATCATCTTCAACTCTGCAGACTCCATCTGTGCCACACATCAGAGCAGCTCTCACTACCATCTTCTAAAGCTTGCCTTTCGCACTTGCTGCTATCCTTGTGTGACAAATCACCCCTGAATTTGTTCTCCACCCACACCCAATGGATTGGCTACACGCATGGCTTTGGGTCTCCTCGCGGATGTCCAAAAGTGTCCTGGAGAATGCGGGTATCGATCCCGCTGCCTCTCACATGCAAAGCGAGCGCTCTACCATTTGAGCTAATTCCCCATTGAGGGTTGAGCACTGCAGCTTCATCGTGCCATACGGAGCCTCAGCTCAGGTGGAACTAATCACAACACCCCCCTTTCAATGTTTTCTGGGCTTGTCAACTACAACAAGACTCTTTGGTGCAATCGTAACTCACACGAGACATTTCCGAGCGATTCAAGTCTGGGCCCTACGCAGTACGCCAGGAGAGTGTCACTGGAAGCCCCTTTCAGCTGCTTCTGGAGAAAAGAGATGTCAGACTGGGCCGGGGGACTCTTTGCTGCCATCGGCCAGTATTGTGAGGGTAAGAGGGGAGACAATCACTTCATATGGTCAAAGATTGATGAGGTTTGAAGCCAGCGTTAACATGGTAGTACCTGAAAGGTAGTGAGCGGAGAAGTGCAAATAAACCTGGGGTGTACAACATCAGGCCTCGAGGGCCGGTGTCCTGCAGGTTTTAGGTATAACCCTGGGTCAACACACCTGAATCAAATGATTAGTTCATTACCAGGCCTCTGGAGAACTTCAAGAAATGTTGGGGAGGTAATTTAGCCATTTGAATCCCCTATGATGGATCAAGAATACATCTGAAACCTGCAGGACACCGGCCCTCGAGGCCTGGAGTTCGACACCTGTGAAATAAAGATTTGCCAAAGGAAGCCACATGCATTCAATTGGGACACTGACTAGCAAAGTGTGAAATGGAGAATGCGGGCGTCGATCCCGCTACCTCTCGCATGCTAAGCGAGCGCTCTACCATTTGAGCTAACTCCCCTGTGCTACATGTCTTACTTATTACAGGCTACACTTTGTCCATACTTGTTGTATGATCAAAATAGGGAAGGGGCACAAATCCTGAAATCTGCAAAGCACCCAGGAGGTGGCTGAGAGACTAAGGCGGCTCGCTGACAATCCACTGTCATGCTAACGTGACTGAATGCCATCAGCCTTAGAGACAGACTGAGGAGACTGGACATCCAAGGGACTGTGGACTAGAGCCACTGCTAATTCACATTGAATGAAGCCAACTGAGGGAGGTGGTTCTAATCAATATGCTTACCGACCTCCTCCCCTTGGTTTTCAGTGTAGGGCAAGTTGGCCATTAGGAATGTTGCTATTCTGGAAGCAGAACGTCTTTCTACTACTGTATTAGCAGACCATTGTCTTTAACATGACCTGTGCAACAAGACCACATGGTGAACTAAAGTGAATACTGAGCCAAAGAAGAGCATTGCATCATGCCTGCTTTGGCAGCCAATCTTACACTGACAAGATGCATCAACATAAGCAGAAAGAGCTCTCGACGAGGATGGGATTCGAACCCACGCGTGCACAGCACAATGGATTAGCAGTCCATCGCCTTAACCTCTCGGCCACCTCATCTGCCGCACACTGCTCTTTGCCAGTAGCATTGGGAATTGACGAGGGATAATGTGTGAGCTGATCGCTGGTGTATGGACGCAGGGAGATTGACTCCAGATCCCCGACGAGGGGCTGCGTAACACTTTGGTAGAAGCCTGGAGTGATGCTGGCTTCTTCTTTGAGCCTGTTCTTCTTGGGGGTTGCCAGAGTGGATCGTCTGCCTCCATCTCACCCTGCCCCTAGCATTCTCCTCTGTCACACCAACCCTCTGCATGTCCTACTTGGCTACGTCTATGAACGTTGTCTTTGGTCTTTCTCTTATTCTCCTGCCCAGCCGCTCCGTATTTAACACCCTTTTCCCAGTATATCTTATATCCCTCCTCTGCACATGTGCAAATCACCTCAGCCTTGCTGGCCTAACGTCGTCTGCAAACGGCTCAACCCCAGCTGTCCCTCGCACGTGGTCATTTCACATCTGTTCCATCCTGGACACTCCCAAGCAAAAGCTTATCATCTTCAACTCTGCAGACTCCATCTGTGCCACACATCAGAGCAGCTCTCACTACCATCTTCTAAAGCTTGCCTTTCGCACTTGCTGCTATCCTTGTGTGACAAATCACCCCTGAATTTGTTCTCCACACACACCCAATGGATTGGCTACACGCATGGCTTTGGGTCTCCTCGCGGATGTGCAAAAGTGTCCTGGAGAATGCGGGTATCGATCCCGCTGCCTCTCACATGCAAAGCGAGCGCTCTACCATTTGAGCTAATTCCCCATTGAGGGTTGAGCACTGCAGCTTCATCGTGCCATACGGAGCCTCAGCTCAGGTGGAACTAATCACAACACCCCCCTTTCAATGTTTTCTGGGCTTGTCAACTGCAACAAGACTCTTTGGTGCAATCGTAACTCACACGAGACATTTCCGAGCGATTCAAGTCTGGGCCCTACGCAGTACGCCAGGAGAGTGTCACTGGAAGCCCCTTTCAGCTGCTTCTGGAGAAAAGAGATGTCAGACTGGGCCGGGGGACTCTTTGCTGCCATCGGCCAGTATTGTGAGGGTAAGAGGGGAGACAATCACTTCATATGGTCAAAGATTGATGAGGTTTGAAGCCAGCGTTAACATGGTAGTACCTGAAAGGTAGTGAGCGGAGAAGTGCAAATAAACCTGGGGTGTACAACATCAGGCCTCGAGGGCTGGTGTCCTGCAGGTTTTAGGTATAACCCTGGGTCAACACACCTGAATCAAATGATTAGTTCATTACCAGGCCTCTGGAGAACTTCAAGAAATGTTGGGGAGGTAATTTAGCCATTTGAATCCCCTATGATGGATCAAGAATACATCTGAAACCTGCAGGACACCGGCCCTCGAGGCCTGGAGTTCGACACCTGTGAAATAAAGATTTGCCAAAGGAAGCCACATGCATTCAATTGGGACACTGACTAGCAAAGTGTCAAATGGAGAATGCGGGCGTCGATCCCGCTACCTCTCGCATGCTAAGCGAGCGCTCTACCATTTGAGCTAACTCCCCTGTGCCACATGTCTTACTTATTACAGGCTACACTTTGTCCATACTTGTTGTATGATCAAAATAGGGAAGGGGCACAAATCCTGAAATCTGCAAAGCACCCAGGAGGTGGCTGAGAGACTAAGGCGGCTCGCTGACAATCCACTGTCATGCTAACGTGACTGAATGCCATCAGCCTTAGAGACAGACTGAGGAGACTGGACATCCAAGGGACTGTAGACTAGAGCCACTGCTAATTCACATTGAATGAAGCCAACTGAGGGAGGTGGTTCTAATCAATATGCTTACCGACCTCCTCCCCTTGGTTTTCAGTGTAGGGCAAGTGGGCCATTAGGAATGTTGCTATTCTGGAAGCAGAACGTCTTTCTACTACTGTATTAGCAGACCATTGTCTTTAACATGACCTGTGCAACAAGACCACATGGTGAATTAAAATGAAAACTGAGCATTGCATCATGCCTGCTTTGGCAGCCAATCTTACACTGACAAGATGCATCAACATAAGCAGAAAGAGCTCTCGACGAGGATGGGATTCGAACCCACGCGTGCACAGCACAATGGATTAGCAGTCCATCGCCTTAACCTCTCGGCCACCTCATCTGCCGCACACTGCTCTTTGCCAGTAGCATTGGGAATTGACGAGGGATAATGTGTGAGCTGATCGCTGGTGTATGGACGCAGGGAGATTGACTCCAGATCCCCGACGAGGGGCTGCGTAACACTTTGGTAGAAGCCTGGAGTGATGCTGGCTTCTTCTTTGAGCCTGTTCTTCTTGGGGGTTGCCAGAGTGGATCGTCTGCCTCCATCTCACCCTGCCCCTAGCATTCTCCTCTGTCACACCAACCCTCTGCATGTCCTACTTGGCTACGTCTATGAACGTTGTCTTTGGTCTTTCTCTTATTCTCCTGCCCAGCCGCTCCGTATTTAACACCCTTTTCCCAGTATATCTTATATCCCTCCTCTGCACATGTGCAAATCACCTCAGCCTTGCTGGCCTAACGTCATCTGCAAACGGCTCAACCCCAGCTGTCCCTCGCACGTGGTCATTTCACATCTGTTCCATCCTGGACACTCCCAAGCAAAAGCTTATCATCTTCAACTCTGCAGACTCCATCTGTGCCACACATCAGAGCAGCTCTCACTACCATCTTCTAAAGCTTGCCTTTCGCACTTGCTGCTATCCTTGTGTGACAAATCACCCCTGAATTTGTTCTCCACACACACCCAATGGATTGGCTACACGCATGGCTTTGGGTCTCCTCGCGGATGTCCAAAAGTGTCCTGGAGAATGCGGGTATCGATCCCGCTGCCTCTCACATGCAAAGCGAGCGCTCTACCATTTGAGCTAATTCCCCATTGAGGGTTGAGCACTGCAGCTTCATCGTGCCATACGGAGCCTCAGCTCAGGTGGAACTAATCACAACACCCCCCTTTCAATGTTTTCTGGGCTTGTCAACTACAACAAGACTCTTTGGTGCAATCGTAACTCACACGAGACATTTCCGAGCGATTCAAGTCTGGGCCCTACGCAGTACGCCAGGAGAGTGTCACTGGAAGCCCCTTTCAGCTGCTTCTGGAGAAAAGAGATGTCAGACTGGGCCGGGGGACTCTTTGCTGCCATCGGCCAGTATTGTGAGGGTAAGAGGGGAGACAATCACTTCATATGGTCAAAGATTGATGAGGTTTGAAGCCAGCGTTAACATGGTAGTACCTGAAAGGTAGTGAGCGGAGAAGTGCAAATAAACCTGGGGTGTACAACATCAGGCCTCGAGGGCCGGTGTCCTGCAGGTTTTAGGTATAACCCTGGGTCAACACACCTGAATCAAATGATTAGTTCATTACCAGGCCTCTGGAGAACTTCAAGAAATGTTGGGGAGGTAATTTAGCCATTTGAATCCCCTATGATGGATCAAGAATACATCTGAAACCTGCAGGACACCGGCCCTCGAGGCCTGGAGTTCGACACCTGTGAAATAAAGATTTGCCAAAGGAAGCCACATGCATTCAATTGGGACACTGACTAGCAAAGTGTCAAATGGAGAATGCGGGCGTCGATCCCGCTACCTCTCGCATGCTAAGCGAGCGCTCTACCATTTGAGCTAACTCCCCTGTGCTACATGTCTTACTTATTACAGGCTACACTTTGTCCATACTTGTTGTATGATCAAAATAGGGAAGGGGCATAAATCCTGAAATCTGCAAAGCGCCCAGGAGGTGGCTGAGAGACTAAGGCGGCTCGCTGACAATCCACTGTCATGCTAACGTGACTGAATGCCATCAGCCTTAGAGACAGACTGAGGAGACTGGACATCCAAGGGACTGTGGACTAGAGCCACTGCTAATTCACATTGAATGAAGCCAACTGAGGGAGGTGGTTCTAATCAATATGCTTACCGACCTCCTCCCCTTGGTTTTCAGTGTAGGGCAAGTTGGCCATTAGGAATGTTGCTATTCTGGAAGCAGAACGTCTTTCTACTACTGTATTAGCAGACCATTGTCTTTAACATGACCTGTGCAACAAGACCACATGGTGAACTAAAGTGAATACTGAGCCAAAGAAGAGCATTGCATCATGCCTGCTTTGGCAGCCAATCTTACACTGACAAGATGCATCAACATAAGCAGAAAGAGCTCTCGACGAGGATGGGATTCGAACCCACGCGTGCACAGCACAATGGATTAGCAGTCCATCGCCTTAACCTCTCGGCCACCTCATCTGCCGCACACTGCTCTTTGCCAGTAGCATTGGGAATTGACGAGGGATAATGTGTGAGCTGATCGCTGGTGTATGGACGCAGGGAGATTGACTCCAGATCCCCGACGAGGGGCTGCGTAACACTTTGGTAGAAGCCTGGAGTGATGCTGGCTTCTTCTTTGAGCCTGTTCTTCTTGGGGGTTGCCAGAGTGGATCGTCTGCCTCCATCTCACCCTGCCCCTAGCATTCTCCTCTGTCACACCAACCCTCTGCATGTCCTACTTGGCTACGTCTATGAACGTTGTCTTTGGTCTTTCTCTTATTCTCCTGCCCAGCCGCTCCGTATTTAACACCCTTTTCCCAGTATATCTTATATCCCTCCTCTGCACATGTGCAAATCACCTCAGCCTTGCTGGCCTAACGTCGTCTGCAAACGGCTCAACCCCAGCTGTCCCTCGCACGTGGTCATTTCACATCTGTTCCATCCTGGACACTCCCAAGCAAAAGCTTATCATCTTCAACTCTGCAGACTCCATCTGTGCCACACATCAGAGCAGCTCTCACTACCATCTTCTAAAGCTTGCCTTTCGCACTTGCTGCTATCCTTGTGTGACAAATCACCCCTGAATTTGTTCTCCACCCACACCCAATGGATTGGCTACACGCATGGCTTTGGGTCTCCTCGCGGATGTGCAAAAGTGTCCTGGAGAATGCGGGTATCGATCCCGCTGCCTCTCACATGCAAAGCAAGCGCTCTACCATTTGAGCTAATTCCCCATTGAGGGTTGAGCACTGCAGCTTCATCGTGCCATACGGAGCCTCAGCTCAGGTGGAACTAATCACAACACCCCCCTTTCAATGTTTTCTGGGCTTGTCAACTGCAACAAGACTCTTTGGTGCAATCGTAACTCACACGAGACATTTCCGAGCGATTCAAGTCTGGGCCCTACGCAGTACGCCAGGAGAGTGTCACTGGAAGCCCCTTTCAGCTGCTTCTGGAGAAAAGAGATGTCAGACTGGGCCGGGGGACTCTTTGCTGCCATCGGCCAGTATTGTGAGGGTAAGAGGGGAGACAATCACTTCATATGGTCAAAGATTGATGAGGTTTGAAGCCAGCGTTAACATGGTAGTACCTGAAAGGTAGTGAGCGGAGAAGTGCAAATAAACCTGGGGTGTACAACATCAGGCCTCGAGGGCTGGTGTCCTGCAGGTTTTAGGTATAACCCTGGGTCAACACACCTGAATCAAATGATTAGTTCATTACCAGGCCTCTGGAGAACTTCAAGAAATGTTGGGGAGGTAATTTAGCCATTTGAATCCCCTATGATGGATCAAGAATACATCTGAAACCTGCAGGACACCGGCCCTCGAGGCCTGGAGTTCGACACCTGTGAAATAAAGATTTGCCAAAGGAAGCCACATGCATTCAATTGGGACACTGACTAGCAAAGTGTCAAATGGAGAATGCGGGCGTCGATCCCGCTACCTCTCGCATGCTAAGCGAGCGCTCTACCATTTGAGCTAACTCCCCTGTGCCACATGTCTTACTTATTACAGGCTACACTTTGTCCATACTTGTTGTATGATCAAAATAGGGAAGGGGCACAAATCCTGAAATCTGCAAAGCACCCAGGAGGTGGCTGAGAGACTAAGGCGGCTCGCTGACAATCCACTGTCATGCTAACGTGACTGAATGCCATCAGCCTTAGAGACAGACTGAGGAGACTGGACATCCAAGGGACTGTGGACTAGAGCCACTGCTAATTCACATTGAATGAAGCCAACTGAGGGAGGTGGTTCTAATCAATATGCTTACCGACCTCCTCCCCTTGGTTTTCAGTGTAGGGCAAGTGGGCCATTAGGAATGTTGCTATTCTGGAAGCAGAACGTCTTTCTACTACTGTATTAGCAGACCATTGTCTTTAACATGACCTGTGCAACAAGACCACATGGTGAACTAAAGTGAATACTGAGCCAAAGAAGAGCATTGCATCATGCCTGCTTTGGCAGCCAATCTTACACTGACAAGATGCATCAACATAAGCAGAAAGAGCTCTCGACGAGGATGGGATTCGAACCCACGCGTGCACAGCACAATGGATTAGCAGTCCATCGCCTTAACCTCTCGGCCACCTCATCTGCCGCACACTGCTCTTTGCCAGTAGCATTGGGAATTGACGAGGGATAATGTGTGAGCTGATCGCTGGTGTATGGACGCAGGGAGATTGACTCCAGATCCCCGACGAGGGGCTGCGTAACACTTTGGTAGAAGCCTGGAGTGATGCTGGCTTCTTCTTTGAGCCTGTTCTTCTTGGGGGTTGCCAGAGTGGATCGTCTGCCTCCATCTCACCCTGCCCCTAGCATTCTCCTCTGTCACACCAACCCTCTGCATGTCCTACTTGGCTACGTCTATGAACGTTGTCTTTGGTCTTTCTCTTATTTTCCTGCCCAGCCGCTCCGTATTTAACACCCTTTTCCCAGTATATCTTATATCCCTCCTCTGCACATGTGCAAATCACCTCAGCCTTGCTGGCCTAACGTCGTCTGCAAACGGCTCAACCCCAGCTGTCCCTCGCACGTGGTCATTTCACATCTGTTCCATCCTGGACACTCCCAAGCAAAAGCTTATCATCTTCAACTCTGCAGACTCCATCTGTGCCACACATCAGAGCAGCTCTCACTACCATCTTCTAAAGCTTGCCTTTCGCACTTGCTGCTATCCTTGTGTGACAAATCACCCCTGAATTTGTTCTCCACACACACCCAATGGATTGGCTACACGCATGGCTTTGGGTCTCCTCGCGGATGTCCAAAAGTGTCCTGGAGAATGCGGGTATCGATCCCGCTGCCTCTCACATGCAAAGCGAGCGCTCTACCATTTGAGCTAATTCCCCATTGAGGGTTGAGCACTGCAGCTTCATCGTGCCATACGGAGCCTCAGCTCAGGTGGAACTAATCACAACACCCCCCTTTCAATGTTTTCTGGGCTTGTCAACTACAACAAGACTCTTTGGTGCAATCGTAACTCACACGAGACATTTCCGAGCGATTCAAGTCTGGGCCCTACGCAGTACGCCAGGAGAGTGTCACTGGAAGCCCCTTTCAGCTGCTTCTGGAGAAAAGAGATGTCAGACTGGGCCGGGGGACTCTTTGCTGCCATCGGCCAGTATTGTGAGGGTAAGAGGGGAGACAATCACTTCATATGGTCAAAGATTGATGAGGTTTGAAGCCAGCGTTAACATGGTAGTACCTGAAAGGTAGTGAGCGGAGAAGTGCAAATAAACCTGGGGTGTACAACATCAGGCCTCGAGGGCCGGTGTCCTGCAGGTTTTAGGTATAACCCTGGGTCAACACACCTGAATCAAATGATTAGTTCATTACCAGGCCTCTGGAGAACTTCAAGAAATGTTGGGGAGGTAATTTAGCCATTTGAATCCCCTATGATGGATCAAGAATACATCTGAAACCTGCAGGACACCGGCCCTCGAGGCCTGGGGCCCGTTCTTCGTACCTCGCTAAGTAGGTTAGCCGGATTAGATTGTTGACGATTTCGCGTGATCCTGGATCAGTCGGTTCCCCGAAGCTCATCCGGGACTTGCTGTCATAGCAACAGAGCCGTAAGCGTAAACCTGCTCGGGAGCAGGTTTACTTTATGTAAACAGGATTAGATCGCGGCCACGCAGGTATGTCCGCTTCATTTATACGAAAGCAACAGCGATATTCCACCACTGTTTCACCATAAATAAATAACATCAATGTAACTAAAGATAATGCAGCACTTGATCCTTTTATTGATGTCACACAGATACATACAGGTCATTTCCTAAAAAAGGGAAATGTACTATTAACATTCTATTACATGTATGTGATTATTACAGATGTAATTCATATTTCAGAGTAGTAATTGTAAATTACTTCGTGTAATCAAGATGAGAGACCACGGCTATAAAAGCGAAGGTGGATTTGGGAAGCCTGTCGCAGCCATGTCCTGTCCGTATACGCGACCAACCCATTGCGGAAGGTGCAAGATTGATAAGGAGAGTCCTCAGAATTCAGCGTATATTGCGGGATAGACAGGATCCTTTAGCTCAGCGCGACAGTGTGCTCATAGAGAGATATCGATATTCCCGTGAGGGTATTATTTACTTAACCAACTTGTTGACGAGGGGGTGCAGGACCACCACCTGTCTTTTTTTCCTCTGCCCTTTTCTTGGTTGCTGTTATGAACAAACTAACAGAGTATTACAGGCCAGTATTACCTTGCCAAGAGACGCAAAGCAATCTAAGAGATAAATATTACCATTCTGTAGAATACTCCTGTATTCCACTTTTACTTGTTCCCATGTTCTTGTGGGTCCTGTTGTGGCTCTAATGTGAAAGGGGATATAATATAACATATTATAATATAATATAATGCCATATGATATTGGACAATATAGTGTCATATGATAGATCTACCCTACCGCCTACTGGTGTTGGCCAGAGGGGCCGATGGCGCGATATGGCAGCCTGGCTACAACCGTAGCTGCCTCCACCAGTGTGTGAATGTGGGAGTGAATGAATAGTGGTATCGTAAAGCGCTTTGGGTGCCTTGGAAAGCGCTATATAAATCCAATCCATTATTATTATTATTATTAAATTACCTACGAGTTTGATTTGTCAGCAACTTTCTGCCAGCCCTCTCTCCTTGCTTCTGCAGCCTTTGCAGTGTTCTCTTGCGTTTTAATTAAACTCTGAAACTCCTGAAATCCCTCACTCATGAGTTCTTGCTCTGCTGCCGGAAAATACCGAGCACGCCCCTTCGACATTTTCGCCGACCAATCAGCGGGTTGACGATCAATGTTTCTACTATCGATGAGTAGCCCCTTTTACGACACCCAGTGATGTCACATTCCTGCGTCCAGCTGTAGTAATCGTCAACAGCAGGTGTGTTCGGGGAACCGGATTAGCGAGCTCACGGTTAGCGCGATGATTTGATCTTGGATGTGTCATTTGATCTCGGATGTAGTAAGCGACGTACGAAGAACGGGCCCCTGGAGTTCGACACCTGTGAAATAAAGATTTGCCAAAGGAAGCCACATGCATTCAATTGGGACACTGACTAGCAAAGTGTCAAATGGAGAATGCGGGCGTCGATCCCGCTACCTCTCGCATGCTAAGCGAGCGCTCTACCATTTGAGCTAACTCCCCTGTGCCACATGTCTTACTTATTACAGGCTACACTTTGTCCATACTTGTTGTATGATCAAAATAGGGAAGGGGCACAAATCCTGAAATCTGCAAAGCGCCCAGGAGGTGGCTGAGAGACTAAGGCGGCTCGCTGACAATCCACTGTCATGCTAACGTGACTGAATGCCATCAGCCTTAGAGACAGACTGAGGAGACTGGACATCCAAGGGACTGTGGACTAGAGCCACTGCTAATTCACATTGAATGAAGCCAACTGAGGGAGGTGGTTCTAATCAATATGCTTACCGACCTCCTCCCCTTGGTTTTCAGTGTAGGGCAAGTGGGCCATTAGGAATGTTGCTATTCTGGAAGCAGAACGTCTTTCTACTACTGTATTAGCAGACCATTGTCTTTAACATGACCTGTGCAACAAGACCACATGGTGAATTAAAATGAAAACTGAGCATTGCATCATGCCTGCTTTGGCAGCCAATCTTACACTGACAAGATGCATCAACATAAGCAGAAAGAGCTCTCGACGAGGATGGGATTCGAACCCACGCGTGCACAGCACAATGGATTAGCAGTCCATCGCCTTAACCTCTCGGCCACCTCATCTGCCGCACACTGCTCTTTGCCAGTAGCATTGGGAATTGACGAGGGATAATGTGTGAGCTGATCGCTGGTGTATGGACGCAGGGAGATTGACTCCAGATCCCCGACGAGGGGCTGCGTAACACTTTGGTAGAAGCCTGGAGTGATGCTGGCTTCTTCTTTGAGCCTGTTCTTCTTGGGGGTTGCCAGAGTGGATCGTCTGCCTCCATCTCACCCTGCCCCTAGCATTCTCCTCTGTCACACCAACCCTCTGCATGTCCTACTTGGCTACGTCTATGAACGTTGTCTTTGGTCTTTCTCTTATTTTCCTGCCCAGCCGCTCCGTATTTAACACCCTTTTCCCAGTATATCTTATATCCCTCCTCTGCACATGTGCAAATCACCTCAGCCTTGCTGGCCTAACGTCGTCTGCAAACGGCTCAACCCCAGCTGTCCCTCGCACGTGGTCATTTCACATCTGTTCCATCCTGGACACTCCCAAGCAAAAGCTTATCATCTTCAACTCTGCAGACTCCATCTGTGCCACACATCAGAGCAGCTCTCACTACCATCTTCTAAAGCTTGCCTTTCGCACTTGCTGCTATCCTTGTGTGACAAATCACCCCTGAATTTGTTCTCCACACACACCCAATGGATTGGCTACACGCATGGCTTTGGGTCTCCTCGCGGATGTCCAAAAGTGTCCTGGAGAATGCGGGTATCGATCCCGCTGCCTCTCACATGCAAAGCGAGCGCTCTACCATTTGAGCTAATTCCCCATTGAGGGTTGAGCACTGCAGCTTCATCGTGCCATACGGAGCCTCAGCTCAGGTGGAACTAATCACAACACCCCCCTTTCAATGTTTTCTGGGCTTGTCAACTACAACAAGACTCTTTGGTGCAATCGTAACTCACACGAGACATTTCCGAGCGATTCAAGTCTGGGCCCTACGCAGTACGCCAGGAGAGTGTCACTGGAAGCCCCTTTCAGCTGCTTCTGGAGAAAAGAGATGTCAGACTGGGCCGGGGGACTCTTTGCTGCCATCGGCCAGTATTGTGAGGGTAAGAGGGGAGACAATCACTTCATATGGTCAAAGATTGATGAGGTTTGAAGCCAGCGTTAACATGGTAGTACCTGAAAGGTAGTGAGCGGAGAAGTGCAAATAAACCTGGGGTGTACAACATCAGGCCTCGAGGGCCGGTGTCCTGCAGGTTTTAGGTATAACCCTGGGTCAACACACCTGAATCAAATGATTAGTTCATTACCAGGCCTCTGGAGAACTTCAAGAAATGTTGGGGAGGTAATTTAGCCATTTGAATCCCCTATGATGGATCAAGAATACATCTGAAACCTGCAGGACACCGGCCCTCGAGGCCTGGAGTTCGACACCTGTGAAATAAAGATTTGCCAAAGGAAGCCACATGCATTCAATTGGGACACTGACTAGCAAAGTGTCAAATGGAGAATGCGGGCGTCGATCCCGCTACCTCTCGCATGCTAAGCGAGCGCTCTACCATTTGAGCTAACTCCCCTGTGCCACATGTCTTACTTATTACAGGCTACACTTTGTCCATACTTGTTGTATGATCAAAATAGGGAAGGGGCACAAATCCTGAAATCTGCAAAGCGCCCAGGAGGTGGCTGAGAGACTAAGGCGGCTCGCTGACAATCCACTGTCATGCTAACGTGACTGAATGCCATCAGCCTTAGAGACAGACTGAGGAGACTGGACATCCAAGGGACTGTGGACTAGAGCCACTGCTAATTCACATTGAATGAAGCCAACTGAGGGAGGTGGTTCTAATCAATATGCTTACCGACCTCCTCCCCTTGGTTTTCAGTGTAGGGCAAGTGGGCCATTAGGAATGTTGCTATTCTGGAAGCAGAACGTCTTTCTACTACTGTATTAGCAGACCATTGTCTTTAACATGACCTGTGCAACAAGACCACATGGTGAATTAAAATGAAAACTGAGCATTGCATCATGCCTGCTTTGGCAGCCAATCTTACACTGACAAGATGCATCAACATAAGCAGAAAGAGCTCTCGACGAGGATGGGATTCGAACCCACGCGTGCACAGCACAATGGATTAGCAGTCCATCGCCTTAACCTCTCGGCCACCTCATCTGCCGCACACTGCTCTTTGCCAGTAGCATTGGGAATTGACGAGGGATAATGTGTGAGCTGATCGCTGGTGTATGGACGCAGGGAGATTGACTCCAGATCCCCGACGAGGGGCTGCGTAACACTTTGGTAGAAGCCTGGAGTGATGCTGGCTTCTTCTTTGAGCCTGTTCTTCTTGGGGGTTGCCAGAGTGGATCGTCTGCCTCCATCTCACCCTGCCCCTAGCATTCTCCTCTGTCACACCAACCCTCTGCATGTCCTACTTGGCTACGTCTATGAACGTTGTCTTTGGTCTTTCTCTTATTTTCCTGCCCAGCCGCTCCGTATTTAACACCCTTTTCCCAGTATATCTTATATCCCTCCTCTGCACATGTGCAAATCACCTCAGCCTTGCTGGCCTAACGTCGTCTGCAAACGGCTCAACCCCAGCTGTCCCTCGCACGTGGTCATTTCACATCTGTTCCATCCTGGACACTCCCAAGCAAAAGCTTATCATCTTCAACTCTGCAGACTCCATCTGTGCCACACATCAGAGCAGCTCTCACTACCATCTTCTAAAGCTTGCCTTTCGCACTTGCTGCTATCCTTGTGTGACAAATCACCCCTGAATTTGTTCTCCACACACACCCAATGGATTGGCTACACGCATGGCTTTGGGTCTCCTCGCGGATGTCCAAAAGTGTCCTGGAGAATGCGGGTATCGATCCCGCTGCCTCTCACATGCAAAGCGAGCGCTCTACCATTTGAGCTAATTCCCCATTGAGGGTTGAGCACTGCAGCTTCATCGTGCCATACGGAGCCTCAGCTCAGGTGGAACTAATCACAACACCCCCCTTTCAATGTTTTCTGGGCTTGTCAACTACAACAAGACTCTTTGGTGCAATCGTAACTCACACGAGACATTTCCGAGCGATTCAAGTCTGGGCCCTACGCAGTACGCCAGGAGAGTGTCACTGGAAGCCCCTTTCAGCTGCTTCTGGAGAAAAGAGATGTCAGACTGGGCCGGGGGACTCTTTGCTGCCATCGGCCAGTATTGTGAGGGTAAGAGGGGAGACAATCACTTCATATGGTCAAAGATTGATGAGGTTTGAAGCCAGCGTTAACATGGTAGTACCTGAAAGGTAGTGAGCGGAGAAGTGCAAATAAACCTGGGGTGTACAACATCAGGCCTCGAGGGCCGGTGTCCTGCAGGTTTTAGGTATAACCCTGGGTCAACACACCTGAATCAAATGATTAGTTCATTACCAGGCCTCTGGAGAACTTCAAGAAATGTTGGGGAGGTAATTTAGCCATTTGAATCCCCTATGATGGATCAAGAATACATCTGAAACCTGCAGGACACCGGCCCTCGAGGCCTGGAGTTCGACACCTGTGAAATAAAGATTTGCCAAAGGAAGCCACATGCATTCAATTGGGACACTGACTAGCAAAGTGTCAAATGGAGAATGCGGGCGTCGATCCCGCTACCTCTCGCATGCTAAGCGAGCGCTCTACCATTTGAGCTAACTCCCCTGTGCCACATGTCTTACTTATTACAGGCTACACTTTGTCCATACTTGTTGTATGATCAAAATAGGGAAGGGGCACAAATCCTGAAATCTGCAAAGCGCCCAGGAGGTGGCTGAGAGACTAAGGCGGCTTGCTGACAATCCACTGTCATGCTAACGTGACTGAATGCCATCAGCCTTAGAGACAGACTGAGGAGACTGGACATCCAAGGGACTGTGGACTAGAGCCACTGCTAATTCACATTGAATGAAGCCAACTGAGGGAGGTGGTTCTAATCAATATGCTTACCGACCTCCTCCCCTTGGTTTTCAGTGTAGGGCAAGTGGGCCATTAGGAATGTTGCTATTCTGGAAGCAGAACGTCTTTCTACTACTGTATTAGCAGACCATTGTCTTTAACATGACCTGTGCAACAAGACCACATGGTGAATTAAAATGAAAACTGAGCATTGCATCATGCCTGCTTTGGCAGCCAATCTTACACTGACAAGATGCATCAACATAAGCAGAAAGAGCTCTCGACGAGGATGGGATTCGAACCCACGCGTGCACAGCACAATGGATTAGCAGTCCATCGCCTTAACCTCTCGGCCACCTCATCTGCCGCACACCGCTCTTTGCCAGTAGCATTGGGAATTGACGAGGGATAATGTGTGAGCTGATCGCTGGTGTATGGACGCAGGGAGATTGACTCCAGATCCCCGACGAGGGGCTGCGTAACACTTTGGTAGAAGCCTGGAGTGATGCTGGCTTCTTCTTTGAGCCTGTTCTTCTTGGGGGTTGCCAGAGTGGATCGTCTGCCTCCATCTCACCCTGCCCCTAGCATTCTCCTCTGTCACACCAACCCTCTGCATGTCCTACTTGGCTACGTCTATGAACGTTGTCTTTGGTCTTTCTCTTATTCTCCTGCCCAGCAGCTCTGTATTTAACACCCTTTTCCCAGTATATCTTATATCCCTCCTCTGCACATGTGCAAATCACCTCAGCCTTGCTGGCCTAACGTCGTCTGCAAATGGCTCAAGCCCAGGTGTCCCTCGCACGTGGTCATTTCACATCTGTTCCATCCTGGACACTCCCAAGCAAAAGCTTATCATCTTCAACTCTGCAGACTCCATCTGTGCCACACATCAGAGCAGCTCTCACTACCATCTTCTAAAGCTTGCCTTTCGCACTTGCTGCTATCCTTGTGTGACAAATCACCCCTGAATTTGTTCTCCACCCACACCCAATGGATTGGCTACACGCATGGCTTTGGGTCTCCTCGCGGATGTCCAAAAGTGTCCTGGAGAATGCGGGTATCGATCCCGCTGCCTCTCACATGCAAAGCGAGCGCTCTACCATTTGAGCTAATTCCCCATTGAGGGTTGAGCACTGCAGCTTCATCGTGCCATACGGAGCCTCAGCTCAGGTGGAACTAATCACAACACCCCCCTTTCAATGTTTTCTGGGCTTGTCAACTACAACAAGACTCTTTGGTGCAATCGTAACTCACACGAGACATTTCCGAGCGATTCAAGTCTGGGCCCTACGCAGTACGCCAGGAGAGTGTCACTGGAAGCCCCTTTCAGCTGCTTCTGGAGAAAAGAGATGTCAGACTGGGCCGGGGGACTCTTTGCTGCCATCGGCCAGTATTGTGAGGGTAAGAGGGGAGACAATCACTTCATATGGTCAAAGATTGATGAGGTTTGAAGCCAGCGTTAACATGGTAGTACCTGAAAGGTAGTGAGCGGAGAAGTGCAAATAAACCTGGGGTGTACAACATCAGGCCTCGAGGGCCGGTGTCCTGCAGGTTTTAGGTATAACCCTGGGTCAACACACCTGAATCAAATGATTAGTTCATTACCAGGCCTCTGGAGAACTTCAAGAAATGTTGGGGAGGTAATTTAGCCATTTGAATCCCCTATGATGGATCAAGAATACATCTGAAACCTGCAGGACACCGGCCCTCGAGGCCTGGAGTTCGACACCTGTGAAATAAAGATTTGCCAAAGGAAGCCACATGCATTCAATTGGGACACTGACTAGCAAAGTGTCAAATGGAGAATGCGGGCGTCGATCTCGCTACCTCTCGCATGCTAAGCGAGCGCTCTACCATTTGAGCTAACTCCCCTGTGTCACATGTCTTACTTATTACAGGCTACACTTTGTCCATACTTGTTGTATGATCAAAATAGGGAAGGGGCACAAATCCTGAAATCTGCAAAACACCCAGGAGGTGGCTGAGAGACTAAGGCGGCTCGCTGACAATCCACTGTCATGCTAACGTGACTGAATGCCATCAGCCTTAGAGACAGACTGAGGAGACTGGACATCCAAGGGACTGTGGACTAGAGCCACTGCTAATTCACATTGAATGAAGCCAACTGAGGGAGGTGGTTCTAATCAATATGCTTACCGACCTCCTCCCCTTGGTTTTCAGTGTAGGGCAAGTGGGCCATTAGGAATGTTGCTATTCTGGAAGCAGAACGTCTTTCTACTACTGTATTAGCAGACCATTGTCTTTAACATGACCTGTGCAACAAGACCACATGGTGAACTAAAGTGAATACTGAGCCAAAGAAGAGCATTGCATCATGCCTGCTTTGGCAGCCAATCTTACACTGACAAGATGCATCAACATAAGCAGAAAGAGCTCTCGACGAGGATGGGATTCGAACCCACGCGTGCACAGCACAATGGATTAGCAGTCCATCGCCTTAACCTCTCGGCCACCTCATCTGCCGCACACCGCTCTTTGCCAGTAGCATTGGGAATTGACGAGGGATAATGTGTGAGCTGATCGCTGGTGTATGGACGCAGGGAGATTGACTCCAGATCCCCGACGAGGGGCTGCGTAACACTTTGGTAGAAGCCTGGAGTGATGCTGGCTTCTTCTTTGAGCCTGTTCTTCTTGGGGGTTGCCAGAGTGGATCGTCTGCCTCCATCTCACCCTGCCCCTAGCATTCTCCTCTGTCACACCAACCCTCTGCATGTCCTACTTGGCTACGTCTATGAACGTTGTCTTTGGTCTTTCTCTTATTCTCCTGCCCAGCAGCTCTGTATTTAACACCCTTTTCCCAGTATATCTTATATCCCTCCTCTGCACATGTGCAAATCACCTCAGCCTTGCTGGCCTAACGTCGTCTGCAAACGGCTCAAGCCCAGGTGTCCCTCGCACGTGGTCATTTCACATCTGTTCCATCCTGGACACTCCCAAGCAAAAGCTTATCATCTTCAACTCTGCAGACTCCATCCGTGCCACACATCAGAGCAGCTCTCACTACCATCTTCTAAAGCTTGCCTTTCGCACTTGCTGCTATCCTTGTGTGACAAATCACCCCTGAATTTGTTCTCCACCCACACCCAATGGATTGGCTACACACTTGGCTTTGGGTCTCCTCGCGGATGTCCAAAAGTGTCCTGGAGAATGCGGGTATCGATCCCGCTGCCTCTCACATGCAAAGCGAGCGCTCTACCATTTGAGCTAATTCCCCATTGAGGGTTGAGCACTGCAGCTTCATCGTGCCATACGGAGCCTCAGCTCAGGTGGACCTAATCACAACACCCCTCTTTCAATGTTTTCTGGGCTTGTCAACTACAACAAGACTCTTTGGTGCAATCGTAACTCACACGAGACATTTCCGAGCGATTCAAGTCTGGGCCCTACGCAGTACGCCAGGAGAGTGTCACTGGAAGCCCCTTTCAGCTGCTTCTGGAGAAAAGAGATGTCAGACTGGGCCGGGGGACTCTTTGCTGCCATCGGCCAGTATTGTGAGGGTAAGAGGGGAGACAATCACTTCATATGGTCAAAGATTGATGAGGTTTGAAGCCAGCGTTAACATGGTAGTACCTGAAAGGTAGTGAGCGGAGAAGTGCAAATAAACCTGGGGTGTACAACATCAGGCCTCGAGGGCCGGTGTCCTGCAGGTTTTAGGTATAACCCTGGGTCAACACACCTGAATCAAATGATTAGTTCATTACCAGGCCTCTGGAGAACTTCAAGAAATGTTGGGGAGGTAATTTAGCCATTTGAATCCCCTATGATGGATCAAGAATACATCTGAAACCTGCAGGACACCGGCCCTCGAGGCCTGGAGTTCGACACCTGTGAAATAAAGATTTGCCAAAGGAAGCCACATGCATTCAATTGGGACACTGACTAGCAAAGTGTCAAATGGAGAATGCGGGCGTCGATCCCGCTACCTCTCGCATGCTAAGCGAGCGCTCTACCATTTGAGCTAACTCCCCTGTGCCACATGTCTTACTTATTACAGGCTACACTTTGTCCATACTTGTTGTATGATCAAAATAGGGAAGGGGCACAAATCCTGAAATCTGCAAAGCACCCAGGAGGTGGCTGAGAGACTAAGGCGGCTCGCTGACAATCCACTGTCATGCTAACGTGACTGAATGCCATCAGCCTTAGAGACAGACTGAGGAGACTGGACATCCAAGGGACTGTGGACTAGAGCCACTGCTAATTCACATTGAATGAAGCCAACTGAGGGAGGTGGTTCTAATCAATATGCTCACCGACCTCCTCCCCTTGGTTTTCAGTGTAGGGCAAGTTGGCCATTAGGAATGTTGCTATTCTGGAAGCAGAACGTCTTTCTACTACTGTATTAGCAGACCATTGTCTTTAACATGACCTGTGCAACAAGACCACATGGTGAACTAAAGTGAATACTGAGCCAAAGAAGAGCATTGCATCATGCCTGCTTTGGCAGCCAATCTTACACTGACAAGATGCATCAACATAAGCAGAAAGAGCTCTCGACGAGGATGGGATTCGAACCCACGCGTGCACAGCACAATGGATTAGCAGTCCATCGCCTTAACCTCTCGGCCACCTCATCTGCCGCACACTGCTCTTTGCCAGTAGCATTGGGAATTGACGAGGGATAATGTGTGAGCTGATCGCTGGTGTATGGACGCAGGGAGATTGACTCCAGATCCCCGACGAGGGGCTGCGTAACACTTTGGTAGAAGCCTGGAGTGATGCTGGCTTCTTCTTTGAGCCTGTTCTTCTTGGGGGTTGCCAGAGTGGATCGTCTGCCTCCATCTCACCCTGCCCCTAGCATTCTCCTCTGTCACACCAACCCTCTGCATGTCCTACTTGGCTACGTCTATGAACGTTGTCTTTGGTCTTTCTCTTATTCTCCTGCCCAGCCGCTCCGTATTTAACACCCTTTTCCCAGTATATCTTATATCCCTCCTCTGCACATGTGCAAATCACCTCAGCCTTGCTGGCCTAACGTCGTCTGCAAACGGCTCAACCCCAGCTGTCCCTCGCACGTGGTCATTTCACATCTGTTCCATCCTGGACACTCCCAAGCAAAAGCTTATCATCTTCAACTCTGCAGACTCCATCTGTGCCACACATCAGAGCAGCTCTCACTACCATCTTCTAAAGCTTGCCTTTCGCACTTGCTGCTATCCTTGTGTGACAAATCACCCCTGAATTTGTTCTCCACCCACACCCAATGGATTGGCTACACGCATGGCTTTGGGTCTCCTCGCGGATGTCCAAAAGTGTCCTGGAGAATGCGGGTATCGATCCCGCTGCCTCTCACATGCAAAGCGAGCGCTCTACCATTTGAGCTAATTCCCCATTGAGGGTTGAGCACTGCAGCTTCATCGTGCCATACGGAGCCTCAGCTCAGGTGGAACTAATCACAACACCCCCCTTTCAATGTTTTCTGGGCTTGTCAACTACAACAAGACTCTTTGGTGCAATCGTAACTCACACGAGACATTTCCGAGCGATTCAAGTCTGGGCCCTACGCAGTACGCCAGGAGAGTGTCACTGGAAGCCCCTTTCAGCTGCTTCTGGAGAAAAGAGATGTCAGACTGGGCCGGGGGACTCTTTGCTGCCATCGGCCAGTATTGTGAGGGTAAGAGGGGAGACAATCACTTCATATGGTCAAAGATTGATGAGGTTTGAAGCCAGCGTTAACATGGTAGTACCTGAAAGGTAGTGAGCGGAGAAGTGCAAATAAACCTGGGGTGTACAACATCAGGCCTCGAGGGCCGGTGTCCTGCAGGTTTTAGGTATAACCCTGGGTCAACACACCTGAATCAAATGATTAGTTCATTACCAGGCCTCTGGAGAACTTCAAGAAATGTTGAGGAGGTAATTTAGCCATTTGAATCCCCTATGATGGATCAAGAATACATCTGAAACCTGCAGGACACCGGCCCTCGAGGCCTGGAGTTCGACACCTGTGAAATAAAGATTTGCCAAAGGAAGCCACATGCATTCAATTGGGACACTGACTAGCAAAGTGTCAAATGGAGAATGCGGGCGTCGATCCCGCTACCTCTCGCATGCTAAGCGAGCGCTCTACCATTTGAGCTAACTCCCCTGTGCCACATGTCTTACTTATTACAGGCTACACTTTGTCCATACTTGTTGTATGATCAAAATAGGGAAGGGGCACAAATCCTGAAATCTGCAAAGCGCCCAGGAGGTGGCTGAGAGACTAAGGCGGCTCGCTGACAATCCACTGTCATGCTAACGTGACTGAATGCCATCAGCCTTAGAGACAGACTGAGGAGACTGGACATCCAAGGGACTGTGGACTAGAGCCACTGCTAATTCACATTGATTGAAGCCAACTGAGGGAGGTGGTTCTAATCAATATGCTTACCGACCTCCTCCCCTTGGTTTTCAGTGTAGGGCAAGTTGGCCATTAGGAATGTTGCTATTCTGGAAGCAGAACGTCTTTCTACTACTGTATTAGCAGACCATTGTCTTTAACATGACCTGTGCAACAAGACCACATGGTGAACTAAAGTGAATACTGAGCCAAAGAAGAGCATTGCATCATGCCTGCTTTGGCAGCCAATCTTACACTGACAAGATGCATCAACATAAGCAGAAAGAGCTCTCGACGAGGATGGGATTCGAACCCACGCGTGCACAGCACAATGGATTAGCAGTCCATCGCCTTAACCTCTCGGCCACCTCATCTGCCGCACACTGCTCTTTGCCAGTAGCATTGGGAATTGACGAGGGATAATGTGTGAGCTGATCGCTGGTGTATGGACGCAGGGAGATTGACTCCAGATCCCCGACGAGGGGCTGCGTAACACTTTGGTAGAAGCCTGGAGTGATGCTGGCTTCTTCTTTGAGCCTGTTCTTCTTGGGGGTTGCCAGAGTGGATCGTCTGCCTCCATCTCACCCTGCCCCTAGCATTCTCCTCTGTCACACCAACCCTCTGCATGTCCTACTTGGCTACGTCTATGAACGTTGTCTTTGGTCTTTCTCTTATTCTCCTGCCCAGCCGCTCCGTATTTAACACCCTTTTCCCAGTATATCTTATATCCCTCCTCTGCACATGTGCAAATCACCTCAGCCTTGCTGGCCTAACGTCGTCTGCAAACGGCTCAACCCCAGCTGTCCCTCGCACGTGGTCATTTCACATCTGTTCCATCCTGGACACTCCCAAGCAAAAGCTTATCATCTTCAACTCTGCAGACTCCATCTGTGCCACACATCAGAGCAGCTCTCACTACCATCTTCTAAAGCTTGCCTTTCGCACTTGCTGCTATCCTTGTGTGACAAATCACCCCTGAATTTGTTCTCCACCCACACCCAATGGATTGGCTACACGCATGGCTTTGGGTCTCCTCGCGGATGTGCAAAAGTGTCCTGGAGAATGCGGGTATCGATCCCGCTGCCTCTCACATGCAAAGCGAGCGCTCTACCATTTGAGCTAATTCCCCATTGAGGGTTGAGCACTGCAGCTTCATCGTGCCATACGGAGCCTCAGCTCAGGTGGAACTAATCACAACACCCCCCTTTCAATGTTTTCTGGGCTTGTCAACTACAACAAGACTCTTTGGTGCAATCGTAACTCACACGAGACATTTCCGAGCGATTCAAGTCTGGGCCCTACGCAGTACGCCAGGAGAGTGTCACTGGAAGCCCCTTTCAGCTGCTTCTGGAGAAAAGAGATGTCAGACTGGGCCGGGGGACTCTTTGCTGCCATCGGCCAGTATTGTGAGGGTAAGAGGGGAGACAATCACTTCATATGGTCAAAGATTGATGAGGTTTGAAGCCAGCGTTAACATGGTAGTACCTGAAAGGTAGTGAGCGGAGAAGTGCAAATAAACCTGGGGTGTACAACATCAGGCCTCGAGGGCCGGTGTCCTGCAGGTTTTAGGTATAACCCTGGGTCAACACACCTGAATCAAATGATTAGTTCATTACCAGGCCTCTGGAGAACTTCAAGAAATGTTGAGGAGGTAATTTAGCCATTTGAATCCCCTATGATGGATCAAGAATACATCTGAAACCTGCAGGACACCGGCCCTCGAGGCCTGGAGTTCGACACCTGTGAAATAAAGATTTGCCAAAGGAAGCCACATGCATTCAATTGGGACACTGACTAGCAAAGTGTCAAATGGAGAATGCGGGCGTCGATCCCGCTACCTCTCGCATGCTAAGCGAGCGCTCTACCATTTGAGCTAACTCCCCTGTGCCACATGTCTTACTTATTACAGGCTACACTTTGTCCATACTTGTTGTATGATCAAAATAGGGAAGGGGCACAAATCCTGAAATCTGCAAAGCGCCCAGGAGGTGGCTGAGAGACTAAGGCGGCTCGCTGACAATCCACTGTCATGCTAACGTGACTGAATGCCATCAGCCTTAGAGACAGACTGAGGAGACTGGACATCCAAGGGACTGTGGACTAGAGCCACTGCTAATTCACATTGATTGAAGCCAACTGAGGGAGGTGGTTCTAATCAATATGCTTACCGACCTCCTCCCCTTGGTTTTCAGTGTAGGGCAAGTTGGCCATTAGGAATGTTGCTATTCTGGAAGCAGAACGTCTTTCTACTACTGTATTAGCAGACCATTGTCTTTAACATGACCTGTGCAACAAGACCACATGGTGAACTAAAGTGAATACTGAGCCAAAGAAGAGCATTGCATCATGCCTGCTTTGGCAGCCAATCTTACACTGACAAGATGCATCAACATAAGCAGAAAGAGCTCTCGACGAGGATGGGATTCGAACCCACGCGTGCACAGCACAATGGATTAGCAGTCCATCGCCTTAACCTCTCGGCCACCTCATCTGCCGCACACTGCTCTTTGCCAGTAGCATTGGGAATTGACGAGGGATAATGTGTGAGCTGATCGCTGGTGTATGGACGCAGGGAGATTGACTCCAGATCCCCGACGAGGGGCTGCGTAACACTTTGGTAGAAGCCTGGAGTGATGCTGGCTTCTTCTTTGAGCCTGTTCTTCTTGGGGGTTGCCAGAGTGGATCGTCTGCCTCCATCTCACCCTGCCCCTAGCATTCTCCTCTGTCACACCAACCCTCTGCATGTCCTACTTGGCTACGTCTATGAACGTTGTCTTTGGTCTTTCTCTTATTCTCCTGCCCAGCCGCTCCGTATTTAACACCCTTTTCCCAGTATATCTTATATCCCTCCTCTGCACATGTGCAAATCACCTCAGCCTTGCTGGCCTAACGTCGTCTGCAAACGGCTCAACCCCAGCTGTCCCTCGCACGTGGTCATTTCACATCTGTTCCATCCTGGACACTCCCAAGCAAAAGCTTATCATCTTCAACTCTGCAGACTCCATCTGTGCCACACATCAGAGCAGCTCTCACTACCATCTTCTAAAGCTTGCCTTTCGCACTTGCTGCTATCCTTGTGTGACAAATCACCCCTGAATTTGTTCTCCACCCACACCCAATGGATTGGCTACACGCATGGCTTTGGGTCTCCTCGCGGATGTGCAAAAGTGTCCTGGAGAATGCGGGTATCGATCCCGCTGCCTCTCACATGCAAAGCGAGCGCTCTACCATTTGAGCTAATTCCCCATTGAGGGTTGAGCACTGCAGCTTCATCGTGCCATACGGAGCCTCAGCTCAGGTGGAACTAATCACAACACCCCCCTTTCAATGTTTTCTGGGCTTGTCAACTGCAACAAGACTCTTTGGTGCAATCGTAACTCACACGAGACATTTCCGAGCGATTCAAGTCTGGGCCCTACGCAGTACGCCAGGAGAGTGTCACTGGAAGCCCCTTTCAGCTGCTTCTGGAGAAAAGAGATGTCAGACTGGGCCGGGGGACTCTTTGCTGCCATCGGCCAGTATTGTGAGGGTAAGAGGGGAGACAATCACTTCATATGGTCAAAGATTGATGAGGTTTGAAGCCAGCGTTAACATGGTAGTACCTGAAAGGTAGTGAGCGGAGAAGTGCAAATAAACCTGGGGTGTACAACATCAGGCCTCGAGGGCTGGTGTCCTGCAGGTTTTAGGTATAACCCTGGGTCAACACACCTGAATCAAATGATTAGTTCATTACCAGGCCTCTGGAGAACTTCAAGAAATGTTGGGGAGGTAATTTAGCCATTTGAATCCCCTATGATGGATCAAGAATACATCTGAAACCTGCAGGACACCGGCCCTCGAGGCCTGGAGTTCGACACCTGTGAAATAAAGATTTGCCAAAGGAAGCCACATGCATTCAATTGGGACACTGACTAGCAAAGTGTCAAATGGAGAATGCGGGCGTCGATCCCGCTACCTCTCGCATGCTAAGCGAGCGCTCTACCATTTGAGCTAACTCCCCTGTGCCACATGTCTTACTTATTACAGGCTACACTTTGTCCATACTTGTTGTATGATCAAAATAGGGAAGGGGCACAAATCCTGAAATCTGCAAAGCACCCAGGAGGTGGCTGAGAGACTAAGGCGGCTCGCTGACAATCCACTGTCATGCTAACGTGACTGAATGCCATCAGCCTTAGAGACAGACTGAGGAGACTGGACATCCAAGGGACTGTAGACTAGAGCCACTGCTAATTCACATTGAATGAAGCCAACTGAGGGAGGTGGTTCTAATCAATATGCTTACCGACCTCCTCCCCTTGGTTTTCAGTGTAGGGCAAGTGGGCCATTAGGAATGTTGCTATTCTGGAAGCAGAACGTCTTTCTACTACTGTATTAGCAGACCATTGTCTTTAACATGACCTGTGCAACAAGACCACATGGTGAATTAAAATGAAAACTGAGCATTGCATCATGCCTGCTTTGGCAGCCAATCTTACACTGACAAGATGCATCAACATAAGCAGAAAGAGCTCTCGACGAGGATGGGATTCGAACCCACGCGTGCACAGCACAATGGATTAGCAGTCCATCGCCTTAACCTCTCGGCCACCTCATCTGCCGCACACTGCTCTTTGCCAGTAGCATTGGGAATTGACGAGGGATAATGTGTGAGCTGATCGCTGGTGTATGGACGCAGGGAGATTGACTCCAGATCCCCGACGAGGGGCTGCGTAACACTTTGGTAGAAGCCTGGAGTGATGCTGGCTTCTTCTTTGAGCCTGTTCTTCTTGGGGGTTGCCAGAGTGGATCGTCTGCCTCCATCTCACCCTGCCCCTAGCATTCTCCTCTGTCACACCAACCCTCTGCATGTCCTACTTGGCTACGTCTATGAACGTTGTCTTTGGTCTTTCTCTTATTCTCCTGCCCAGCCGCTCCGTATTTAACACCCTTTTCCCAGTATATCTTATATCCCTCCTCTGCACATGTGCAAATCACCTCAGCCTTGCTGGCCTAACGTCATCTGCAAACGGCTCAACCCCAGCTGTCCCTCGCACGTGGTCATTTCACATCTGTTCCATCCTGGACACTCCCAAGCAAAAGCTTATCATCTTCAACTCTGCAGACTCCATCTGTGCCACACATCAGAGCAGCTCTCACTACCATCTTCTAAAGCTTGCCTTTCGCACTTGCTGCTATCCTTGTGTGACAAATCACCCCTGAATTTGTTCTCCACACACACCCAATGGATTGGCTACACGCATGGCTTTGGGTCTCCTCGCGGATGTCCAAAAGTGTCCTGGAGAATGCGGGTATCGATCCCGCTGCCTCTCACATGCAAAGCGAGCGCTCTACCATTTGAGCTAATTCCCCATTGAGGGTTGAGCACTGCAGCTTCATCGTGCCATACGGAGCCTCAGCTCAGGTGGAACTAATCACAACACCCCCCTTTCAATGTTTTCTGGGCTTGTCAACTACAACAAGACTCTTTGGTGCAATCGTAACTCACACGAGACATTTCCGAGCGATTCAAGTCTGGGCCCTACGCAGTACGCCAGGAGAGTGTCACTGGAAGCCCCTTTCAGCTGCTTCTGGAGAAAAGAGATGTCAGACTGGGCCGGGGGACTCTTTGCTGCCATCGGCCAGTATTGTGAGGGTAAGAGGGGAGACAATCACTTCATATGGTCAAAGATTGATGAGGTTTGAAGCCAGCGTTAACATGGTAGTACCTGAAAGGTAGTGAGCGGAGAAGTGCAAATAAACCTGGGGTGTACAACATCAGGCCTCGAGGGCCGGTGTCCTGCAGGTTTTAGGTATAACCCTGGGTCAACACACCTGAATCAAATGATTAGTTCATTACCAGGCCTCTGGAGAACTTCAAGAAATGTTGAGGAGGTAATTTAGCCATTTGAATCCCCTATGATGGATCAAGAATACATCTGAAACCTGCAGGACACCGGCCCTCGAGGCCTGGAGTTCGACACCTGTGAAATAAAGATTTGCCAAAGGAAGCCACATGCATTCAATTGGGACACTGACTAGCAAAGTGTCAAATGGAGAATGCGGGCGTCGATCCCGCTACCTCTCGCATGCTAAGCGAGCGCTCTACCATTTGAGCTAACTCCCCTGTGCCACATGTCTTACTTATTACAGGCTACACTTTGTCCATACTTGTTGTATGATCAAAATAGGGAAGGGGCACAAATCCTGAAATCTGCAAAGCGCCCAGGAGGTGGCTGAGAGACTAAGGCGGCTCGCTGACAATCCACTGTCATGCTAACGTGACTGAATGCCATCAGCCTTAGAGACAGACTGAGGAGACTGGACATCCAAGGGACTGTGGACTAGAGCCACTGCTAATTCACATTGATTGAAGCCAACTGAGGGAGGTGGTTCTAATCAATATGCTTACCGACCTCCTCCCCTTGGTTTTCAGTGTAGGGCAAGTTGGCCATTAGGAATGTTGCTATTCTGGAAGCAGAACGTCTTTCTACTACTGTATTAGCAGACCATTGTCTTTAACATGACCTGTGCAACAAGACCACATGGTGAACTAAAGTGAATACTGAGCCAAAGAAGAGCATTGCATCATGCCTGCTTTGGCAGCCAATCTTACACTGACAAGATGCATCAACATAAGCAGAAAGAGCTCTCGACGAGGATGGGATTCGAACCCACGCGTGCACAGCACAATGGATTAGCAGTCCATCGCCTTAACCTCTCGGCCACCTCATCTGCCGCACACTGCTCTTTGCCAGTAGCATTGGGAATTGACGAGGGATAATGTGTGAGCTGATCGCTGGTGTATGGACGCAGGGAGATTGACTCCAGATCCCCGACGAGGGGCTGCGTAACACTTTGGTAGAAGCCTGGAGTGATGCTGGCTTCTTCTTTGAGCCTGTTCTTCTTGGGGGTTGCCAGAGTGGATCGTCTGCCTCCATCTCACCCTGCCCCTAGCATTCTCCTCTGTCACACCAACCCTCTGCATGTCCTACTTGGCTACGTCTATGAACGTTGTCTTTGGTCTTTCTCTTATTCTCCTGCCCAGCCGCTCCGTATTTAACACCCTTTTCCCAGTATATCTTATATCCCTCCTCTGCACATGTGCAAATCACCTCAGCCTTGCTGGCCTAACGTCGTCTGCAAACGGCTCAACCCCAGCTGTCCCTCGCACGTGGTCATTTCACATCTGTTCCATCCTGGACACTCCCAAGCAAAAGCTTATCATCTTCAACTCTGCAGACTCCATCTGTGCCACACATCAGAGCAGCTCTCACTACCATCTTCTAAAGCTTGCCTTTCGCACTTGCTGCTATCCTTGTGTGACAAATCACCCCTGAATTTGTTCTCCACCCACACCCAATGGATTGGCTACACGCATGGCTTTGGGTCTCCTCGCGGATGTGCAAAAGTGTCCTGGAGAATGCGGGTATCGATCCCGCTGCCTCTCACATGCAAAGCGAGCGCTCTACCATTTGAGCTAATTCCCCATTGAGGGTTGAGCACTGCAGCTTCATCGTGCCATACGGAGCCTCAGCTCAGGTGGAACTAATCACAACACCCCCCTTTCAATGTTTTCTGGGCTTGTCAACTGCAACAAGACTCTTTGGTGCAATCGTAACTCACACGAGACATTTCCGAGCGATTCAAGTCTGGGCCCTACGCAGTACGCCAGGAGAGTGTCACTGGAAGCCCCTTTCAGCTGCTTCTGGAGAAAAGAGATGTCAGACTGGGCCGGGGGACTCTTTGCTGCCATCGGCCAGTATTGTGAGGGTAAGAGGGGAGACAATCACTTCATATGGTCAAAGATTGATGAGGTTTGAAGCCAGCGTTAACATGGTAGTACCTGAAAGGTAGTGAGCGGAGAAGTGCAAATAAACCTGGGGTGTACAACATCAGGCCTCGAGGGCTGGTGTCCTGCAGGTTTTAGGTATAACCCTGGGTCAACACACCTGAATCAAATGATTAGTTCATTACCAGGCCTCTGGAGAACTTCAAGAAATGTTGGGGAGGTAATTTAGCCATTTGAATCCCCTATGATGGATCAAGAATACATCTGAAACCTGCAGGACACCGGCCCTCGAGGCCTGGAGTTCGACACCTGTGAAATAAAGATTTGCCAAAGGAAGCCACATGCATTCAATTGGGACACTGACTAGCAAAGTGTCAAATGGAGAATGCGGGCGTCGATCCCGCTACCTCTCGCATGCTAAGCGAGCGCTCTACCATTTGAGCTAACTCCCCTGTGCCACATGTCTTACTTATTACAGGCTACACTTTGTCCATACTTGTTGTATGATCAAAATAGGGAAGGGGCACAAATCCTGAAATCTGCAAAGCACCCAGGAGGTGGCTGAGAGACTAAGGCGGCTCGCTGACAATCCACTGTCATGCTAACGTGACTGAATGCCATCAGCCTTAGAGACAGACTGAGGAGACTGGACATCCAAGGGACTGTAGACTAGAGCCACTGCTAATTCACATTGAATGAAGCCAACTGAGGGAGGTGGTTCTAATCAATATGCTTACCGACCTCCTCCCCTTGGTTTTCAGTGTAGGGCAAGTGGGCCATTAGGAATGTTGCTATTCTGGAAGCAGAACGTCTTTCTACTACTGTATTAGCAGACCATTGTCTTTAACATGACCTGTGCAACAAGACCACATGGTGAATTAAAATGAAAACTGAGCATTGCATCATGCCTGCTTTGGCAGCCAATCTTACACTGACAAGATGCATCAACATAAGCAGAAAGAGCTCTCGACGAGGATGGGATTCGAACCCACGCGTGCACAGCACAATGGATTAGCAGTCCATCGCCTTAACCTCTCGGCCACCTCATCTGCCGCACACTGCTCTTTGCCAGTAGCATTGGGAATTGACGAGGGATAATGTGTGAGCTGATCGCTGGTGTATGGACGCAGGGAGATTGACTCCAGATCCCCGACGAGGGGCTGCGTAACACTTTGGTAGAAGCCTGGAGTGATGCTGGCTTCTTCTTTGAGCCTGTTCTTCTTGGGGGTTGCCAGAGTGGATCGTCTGCCTCCATCTCACCCTGCCCCTAGCATTCTCCTCTGTCACACCAACCCTCTGCATGTCCTACTTGGCTACGTCTATGAACGTTGTCTTTGGTCTTTCTCTTATTCTCCTGCCCAGCCGCTCCGTATTTAACACCCTTTTCCCAGTATATCTTATATCCCTCCTCTGCACATGTGCAAATCACCTCAGCCTTGCTGGCCTAACGTCATCTGCAAACGGCTCAACCCCAGCTGTCCCTCGCACGTGGTCATTTCACATCTGTTCCATCCTGGACACTCCCAAGCAAAAGCTTATCATCTTCAACTCTGCAGACTCCATCTGTGCCACACATCAGAGCAGCTCTCACTACCATCTTCTAAAGCTTGCCTTTCGCACTTGCTGCTATCCTTGTGTGACAAATCACCCCTGAATTTGTTCTCCACACACACCCAATGGATTGGCTACACGCATGGCTTTGGGTCTCCTCGCGGATGTCCAAAAGTGTCCTGGAGAATGCGGGTATCGATCCCGCTGCCTCTCACATGCAAAGCGAGCGCTCTACCATTTGAGCTAATTCCCCATTGAGGGTTGAGCACTGCAGCTTCATCGTGCCATACGGGGTGCCAACACCCCCCTTTCAATGTTTTCTGGGCTTGTCAACTACAACAAGACTCTTTGGTGCAATCGTAACTCACACGAGACATTTCCGAGCGATTCAAGTCTGGGCCCTACGCAGTACGCCAGGAGAGTGTCACTGGAAGCCCCTTTCAGCTGCTTCTGGAGAAAAGAGATGTCAGACTGGGCCGGGGGACTCTTTGCTGCCATCGGCCAGTATTGTGAGGGTAAGAGGGGAGACAATCACTTCATATGGTCAAAGATTGATGAGGTTTGAAGCCAGCGTTAACATGGTAGTACCTGAAAGGTAGTGAGCGGAGAAGTGCAAATAAACCTGGGGTGTACAACATCAGGCCTCGAGGGCCGGTGTCCTGCAGGTTTTAGGTATAACCCTGGGTCAACACACCTGAATCAAATGATTAGTTCATTACCAGGCCTCTGGAGAACTTCAAGAAATGTTGGGGAGGTAATTTAGCCATTTGAATCCCCTATGATGGATCAAGAATACATCTGAAACCTGCAGGACACTGGCCCTCGAGGCCTGGAGTTCGACACCTGTGAAATAAAGATTTGCCAAAGGAAGCCACATGCATTCAATTGGGACACTGACTAGCAAAGTGTCAAATGGAGAATGCGGGCGTCGATCCCGCTACCTCTCGCATGCTAAGCGAGCGCTCTACCATTTGAGCTAACTCCCCTGTGCCACATGTCTTACTTATTACAGGCTACACTTTGTCCATACTTGTTGTATGATCAAAATAGGGAAGGGGCACAAATCCTGAAATCTGCAAAGCACCCAGGAGGTGGCTGAGAGACTAAGGCGGCTCGCTGACAATCCACTGTCATGCTAACGTGACTGAATGCCATCAGCCTTAGAGACAGACTGAGGAGACTGGACATCCAAGGGACTGTGGACTAGAGCCACTGCTAATTCACATTGAATGAAGCCAACTGAGGGAGGTGGTTCTAATCAATATGCTTACCGACTTCCTCCCCTTGGTTTTCAGTGTAGGGCAAGTTGGCCATTAGGAATGTTGCTATTCTGGAAGCAGAACGTCTTTCTACTACTGTATTAGCAGACCATTGTCTTTAACATGACCTGTGCAACAAGACCACATGGTGAACTAAAGTGAATACTGAGCCAAAGAAGAGCATTGCATCATGCCTGCTTTGGCAGCCAATCTTACACTGACAAGATGCATCAACATAAGCAGAAAGAGCTCTCGACGAGGATGGGATTCGAACCCACGCGTGCACAGCACAATGGATTAGCAGTCCATCGCCTTAACCTCTCGGCCACCTCATCTGCCGCACACTGCTCTTTGCCAGTAGCATTGGGAATTGACGAGGGATAATGTGTGAGCTGATCGCTGGTGTATGGACGCAGGGAGATTGACTCCAGATCCCCGACGAGGGGCTGCGTAACACTTTGGTAGAAGCCTGGAGTGATGCTGGCTTCTTCTTTGAGCCTGTTCTTCTTGGGGGTTGCCAGAGTGGATCGTCTGCCTCCATCTCACCCTGCCCCTAGCATTCTCCTCTGTCACACCAACCCTCTGCATGTCCTACTTGGCTACGTCTATGAACGTTGTCTTTGGTCTTTCTCTTATTCTCCTGCCCAGCCGCTCCGTATTTAACACCCTTTTCCCAGTATATCTTATATCCCTCCTCTGCACATGTGCAAATCACCTCAGCCTTGCTGGCCTAACGTCGTCTGCAAACGGCTCAACCCCAGCTGTCCCTCGCACGTGGTCATTTCACATCTGTTCCATCCTGGACACTCCCAAGCAAAAGCTTATCATCTTCAACTCTGCAGACTCCATCTGTGCCACACATCAGAGCAGCTCTCACTACCATCTTCTAAAGCTTGCCTTTCGCACTTGCTGCTATCCTTGTGTGACAAATCACCCCTGAATTTGTTCTCCACCCACACCCAATGGATTGGCTACACGCATGGCTTTGGGTCTCCTCGCGGATGTCCAAAAGTGTCCTGGAGAATGCGGGTATCGATCCCGCTGCCTCTCACATGCAAAGCGAGCGCTCTACCATTTGAGCTAATTCCCCATTGAGGGTTGAGCACTGCAGCTTCATCGTGCCATACGGAGCCTCAGCTCAGGTGGAACTAATCACAACACCCCCCTTTCAATGTTTTCTGGGCTTGTCAACTACAACAAGACTCTTTGGTGCAATCGTAACTCACACGAGACATTTCCGAGCGATTCAAGTCTGGGCCCTACGCAGTACGCCAGGAGAGTGTCACTGGAAGCCCCTTTCAGCTGCTTCTGGAGAAAAGAGATGTCAGACTGGGCCGGGGGACTCTTTGCTGCCATCGGCCAGTATTGTGAGGGTAAGAGGGGAGACAATCACTTCATATGGTCAAAGATTGATGAGGTTTGAAGCCAGCGTTAACATGGTAGTACCTGAAAGGTAGTGAGCGGAGAAGTGCAAATAAACCTGGGGTGTACAACATCAGGCCTCGAGGGCCGGTGTCCTGCAGGTTTTAGGTATAACCCTGGGTCAACACACCTGAATCAAATGATTAGTTCATTACCAGGCCTCTGGAGAACTTCAAGAAATGTTGGGGAGGTAATTTAGCCATTTGAATCCCCTATGATGGATCAAGAATACATCTGAAACCTGCAGGACACCGGCCCTCGAGGCCTGGAGTTCGACACCTGTGAAATAAAGATTTGCCAAAGGAAGCCACATGCATTCAATTGGGACACTGACTAGCAAAGTGTCAAATGGAGAATGCGGGCGTCGATCCCGCTACCTCTCGCATGCTAAGCGAGCGCTCTACCATTTGAGCTAACTCCCCTGTGCTACATGTCTTACTTATTACAGGCTACACTTTGTCCATACTTGTTGTATGATCAAAATAGGGAAGGGGCATAAATCCTGAAATCTGCAAAGCGCCCAGGAGGTGGCTGAGAGACTAAGGCGGCTCGCTGACAATCCACTGTCATGCTAACGTGACTGAATGCCATCAGCCTTAGAGACAGACTGAGGAGACTGGACATCCAAGGGACTGTGGACTAGAGCCACTGCTAATTCACATTGAATGAAGCCAACTGAGGGAGGTGGTTCTAATCAATATGCTTACCGACCTCCTCCCCTTGGTTTTCAGTGTAGGGCAAGTTGGCCATTAGGAATGTTGCTATTCTGGAAGCAGAACGTCTTTCTACTACTGTATTAGCAGACCATTGTCTTTAACATGACCTGTGCAACAAGACCACATGGTGAACTAAAGTGAATACTGAGCCAAAGAAGAGCATTGCATCATGCCTGCTTTGGCAGCCAATCTTACACTGACAAGATGCATCAACATAAGCAGAAAGAGCTCTCGACGAGGATGGGATTCGAACCCACGCGTGCACAGCACAATGGATTAGCAGTCCATCGCCTTAACCTCTCGGCCACCTCATCTGCCGCACACTGCTCTTTGCCAGTAGCATTGGGAATTGACGAGGGATAATGTGTGAGCTGATCGCTGGTGTATGGACGCAGGGAGATTGACTCCAGATCCCCGACGAGGGGCTGCGTAACACTTTGGTAGAAGCCTGGAGTGATGCTGGCTTCTTCTTTGAGCCTGTTCTTCTTGGGGGTTGCCAGAGTGGATCGTCTGCCTCCATCTCACCCTGCCCCTAGCATTCTCCTCTGTCACACCAACCCTCTGCATGTCCTACTTGGCTACGTCTATGAACGTTGTCTTTGGTCTTTCTCTTATTCTCCTGCCCAGCCGCTCCGTATTTAACACCCTTTTCCCAGTATATCTTATATCCCTCCTCTGCACATGTGCAAATCACCTCAGCCTTGCTGGCCTAACGTCGTCTGCAAACGGCTCAACCCCAGCTGTCCCTCGCACGTGGTCATTTCACATCTGTTCCATCCTGGACACTCCCAAGCAAAAGCTTATCATCTTCAACTCTGCAGACTCCATCTGTGCCACACATCAGAGCAGCTCTCACTACCATCTTCTAAAGCTTGCCTTTCGCACTTGCTGCTATCCTTGTGTGACAAATCACCCCTGAATTTGTTCTCCACCCACACCCAATGGATTGGCTACACGCATGGCTTTGGGTCTCCTCGCGGATGTGCAAAAGTGTCCTGGAGAATGCGGGTATCGATCCCGCTGCCTCTCACATGCAAAGCGAGCGCTCTACCATTTGAGCTAATTCCCCATTGAGGGTTGAGCACTGCAGCTTCATCGTGCCATACGGAGCCTCAGCTCAGGTGGAACTAATCACAACACCCCCCTTTCAATGTTTTCTGGGCTTGTCAACTGCAACAAGACTCTTTGGTGCAATCGTAACTCACACGAGACATTTCCGAGCGATTCAAGTCTGGGCCCTACGCAGTACGCCAGGAGAGTGTCACTGGAAGCCCCTTTCAGCTGCTTCTGGAGAAAAGAGATGTCAGACTGGGCCGGGGGACTCTTTGCTGCCATCGGCCAGTATTGTGAGGGTAAGAGGGGAGACAATCACTTCATATGGTCAAAGATTGATGAGGTTTGAAGCCAGCGTTAACATGGTAGTACCTGAAAGGTAGTGAGCGGAGAAGTGCAAATAAACCTGGGGTGTACAACATCAGGCCTCGAGGGCTGGTGTCCTGCAGGTTTTAGGTATAACCCTGGGTCAACACACCTGAATCAAATGATTAGTTCATTACCAGGCCTCTGGAGAACTTCAAGAAATGTTGGGGAGGTAATTTAGCCATTTGAATCCCCTATGATGGATCAAGAATACATCTGAAACCTGCAGGACACCGGCCCTCGAGGCCTGGAGTTCGACACCTGTGAAATAAAGATTTGCCAAAGGAAGCCACATGCATTCAATTGGGACACTGACTAGCAAAGTGTCAAATGGAGAATGCGGGCGTCGATCCCGCTACCTCTCGCATGCTAAGCGAGCGCTCTACCATTTGAGCTAACTCCCCTGTGCCACATGTCTTACTTATTACAGGCTACACTTTGTCCATACTTGTTGTATGATCAAAATAGGGAAGGGGCACAAATCCTGAAATCTGCAAAGCACCCAGGAGGTGGCTGAGAGACTAAGGCGGCTCGCTGACAATCCACTGTCATGCTAACGTGACTGAATGCCATCAGCCTTAGAGACAGACTGAGGAGACTGGACATCCAAGGGACTGTGGACTAGAGCCACTGCTAATTCACATTGAATGAAGCCAACTGAGGGAGGTGGTTCTAATCAATATGCTTACCGACCTCCTCCCCTTGGTTTTCAGTGTAGGGCAAGTGGGCCATTAGGAATGTTGCTATTCTGGAAGCAGAACGTCTTTCTACTACTGTATTAGCAGACCATTGTCTTTAACATGACCTGTGCAACAAGACCACATGGTGAATTAAAATGAAAACTGAGCATTGCATCATGCCTGCTTTGGCAGCCAATCTTACACTGACAAGATGCATCAACATAAGCAGAAAGAGCTCTCGACGAGGATGGGATTCGAACCCACGCGTGCACAGCACAATGGATTAGCAGTCCATCGCCTTAACCTCTCGGCCACCTCATCTGCCGCACACTGCTCTTTGCCAGTAGCATTGGGAATTGACGAGGGATAATGTGTGAGCTGATCGCTGGTGTATGGACGCAGGGAGATTGACTCCAGATCCCCGACGAGGGGCTGCGTAACACTTTGGTAGAAGCCTGGAGTGATGCTGGCTTCTTCTTTGAGCCTGTTCTTCTTGGGGGTTGCCAGAGTGGATCGTCTGCCTCCATCTCACCCTGCCCCTAGCATTCTCCTCTGTCACACCAACCCTCTGCATGTCCTACTTGGCTACGTCTATGAACGTTGTCTTTGGTCTTTCTCTTATTCTCCTGCCCAGCCGCTCCGTATTTAACACCCTTTTCCCAGTATATCTTATATCCCTCCTCTGCACATGTGCAAATCACCTCAGCCTTGCTGGCCTAATGTCATCTGCAAACGGCTCAACCCCAGCTGTCCCTCGCACGTGGTCATTTCACATCTGTTCCATCCTGGACACTCCCAAGCAAAAGCTTATCATCTTCAACTCTGCAGACTCCATCTGTGCCACACATCAGAGCAGCTCTCACTACCATCTTCTAAAGCTTGCCTTTCGCACTTGCTGCTATCCTTGTGTGACAAATCACCCCTGAATTTGTTCTCCACACACACCCAATGGATTGGCTACACGCATGGCTTTGGGTCTCCTCGCGGATGTCCAAAAGTGTCCTGGAGAATGCGGGTATCGATCCCGCTGCCTCTCACATGCAAAGCGAGCGCTCTACCATTTGAGCTAATTCCCCATTGAGGGTTGAGCACTGCAGCTTCATCGTGCCATACGGGGTGCCAACACCCCCCTTTCAATGTTTTCTGGGCTTGTCAACTACAACAAGACTCTTTGGTGCAATCGTAACTCACACGAGACATTTCCGAGCGATTCAAGTCTGGGCCCTACGCAGTACGCCAGGAGAGTGTCACTGGAAGCCCCTTTCAGCTGCTTCTGGAGAAAAGAGATGTCAGACTGGGCCGGGGGACTCTTTGCTGCCATCGGCCAGTATTGTGAGGGTAAGAGGGGAGACAATCACTTCATATGGTCAAAGATTGATGAGGTTTGAAGCCAGCGTTAACATGGTAGTACATGAAAGGTAGTGAGCGGAGAAGTGCAAATAAACCTGGGGTGTACAACATCAGGCCTCGAGGGCCGGTGTCCTGCAGGTTTTAGGTATAACCCTGGGTCAACACACCTGAATCAAATGATTAGTTCATTACCAGGCCTCTGGAGAACTTCAAGAAATGTTGGGGAGGTAATTTAGCCATTTGAATCCCCTATGATGGATCAAGAATACATCTGAAACCTGCAGGACACTGGCCCTCGAGGCCTGGAGTTCGACACCTGTGAAATAAAGATTTGCCAAAGGAAGCCACATGCATTCAATTGGGACACTGACTAGCAAAGTGTCAAATGGAGAATGCGGGCGTCGATCCCGCTACCTCTCGCATGCTAAGCGAGCGCTCTACCATTTGAGCTAACTCCCCTGTGCCACATGTCTTACTTATTACAGGCTACACTTTGTCCATACTTGTTGTATGATCAAAATAGGGAAGGGGCACAAATCCTGAAATCTGCAAAGCACCCAGGAGGTGGCTGAGAGACTAAGGCGGCTCGCTGACAATCCACTGTCATGCTAACGTGACTGAATGCCATCAGCCTTAGAGACAGACTGAGGAGACTGGACATCCAAGGGACTGTGGACTAGAGCCACTGCTAATTCACATTGAATGAAGCCAACTGAGGGAGGTGGTTCTAATCAATATGCTTACCGACTTCCTCCCCTTGGTTTTCAGTGTAGGGCAAGTTGGCCATTAGGAATGTTGCTATTCTGGAAGCAGAACGTCTTTCTACTACTGTATTAGCAGACCATTGTCTTTAACATGACCTGTGCAACAAGACCACATGGTGAACTAAAGTGAATACTGAGCCAAAGAAGAGCATTGCATCATGCCTGCTTTGGCAGCCAATCTTACACTGACAAGATGCATCAACATAAGCAGAAAGAGCTCTCGACGAGGATGGGATTCGAACCCACGCGTGCACAGCACAATGGATTAGCAGTCCATCGCCTTAACCTCTCGGCCACCTCATCTGCCGCACACTGCTCTTTGCCAGTAGCATTGGGAATTGACGAGGGATAATGTGTGAGCTGATCGCTGGTGTATGGACGCAGGGAGATTGACTCCAGATCCCCGACGAGGGGCTGCGTAACACTTTGGTAGAAGCCTGGAGTGATGCTGGCTTCTTCTTTGAGCCTGTTCTTCTTGGGGGTTGCCAGAGTGGATCGTCTGCCTCCATCTCACCCTGCCCCTAGCATTCTCCTCTGTCACACCAACCCTCTGCATGTCCTACTTGGCTACGTCTATGAACGTTGTCTTTGGTCTTTCTCTTATTCTCCTGCCCAGCCGCTCCGTATTTAACACCCTTTTCCCAGTATATCTTATATCCCTCCTCTGCACATGTGCAAATCACCTCAGCCTTGCTGGCCTAACGTCGTCTGCAAACGGCTCAACCCCAGCTGTCCCTCGCACGTGGTCATTTCACATCTGTTCCATCCTGGACACTCCCAAGCAAAAGCTTATCATCTTCAACTCTGCAGACTCCATCTGTGCCACACATCAGAGCAGCTCTCACTACCATCTTCTAAAGCTTGCCTTTCGCACTTGCTGCTATCCTTGTGTGACAAATCACCCCTGAATTTGTTCTCCACCCACACCCAATGGATTGGCTACACGCATGGCTTTGGGTCTCCTCGCGGATGTCCAAAAGTGTCCTGGAGAATGCGGGTATCGATCCCGCTGCCTCTCACATGCAAAGCGAGCGCTCTACCATTTGAGCTAATTCCCCATTGAGGGTTGAGCACTGCAGCTTCATCGTGCCATACGGAGCCTCAGCTCAGGTGGAACTAATCACAACACCCCCCTTTCAATGTTTTCTGGGCTTGTCAACTACAACAAGACTCTTTGGTGCAATCGTAACTCACACGAGACATTTCCGAGCGATTCAAGTCTGGGCCCTACGCAGTACGCCAGGAGAGTGTCACTGGAAGCCCCTTTCAGCTGCTTCTGGAGAAAAGAGATGTCAGACTGGGCCGGGGGACTCTTTGCTGCCATCGGCCAGTATTGTGAGGGTAAGAGGGGAGACAATCACTTCATATGGTCAAAGATTGATGAGGTTTGAAGCCAGCGTTAACATGGTAGTACCTGAAAGGTAGTGAGCGGAGAAGTGCAAATAAACCTGGGGTGTACAACATCAGGCCTCGAGGGCCGGTGTCCTGCAGGTTTTAGGTATAACCCTGGGTCAACACACCTGAATCAAATGATTAGTTCATTACCAGGCCTCTGGAGAACTTCAAGAAATGTTGGGGAGGTAATTTAGCCATTTGAATCCCCTATGATGGATCAAGAATACATCTGAAACCTGCAGGACACCGGCCCTCGAGGCCTGGAGTTCGACACCTGTGAAATAAAGATTTGCCAAAGGAAGCCACATGCATTCAATTGGGACACTGACTAGCAAAGTGTCAAATGGAGAATGCGGGCGTCGATCCCGCTACCTCTCGCATGCTAAGCGAGCGCTCTACCATTTGAGCTAACTCCCCTGTGCTACATGTCTTACTTATTACAGGCTACACTTTGTCCATACTTGTTGTATGATCAAAATAGGGAAGGGGCATAAATCCTGAAATCTGCAAAGCGCCCAGGAGGTGGCTGAGAGACTAAGGCGGCTCGCTGACAATCCACTGTCATGCTAACGTGACTGAATGCCATCAGCCTTAGAGACAGACTGAGGAGACTGGACATCCAAGGGACTGTGGACTAGAGCCACTGCTAATTCACATTGAATGAAGCCAACTGAGGGAGGTGGTTCTAATCAATATGCTTACCGACCTCCTCCCCTTGGTTTTCAGTGTAGGGCAAGTTGGCCATTAGGAATGTTGCTATTCTGGAAGCAGAACGTCTTTCTACTACTGTATTAGCAGACCATTGTCTTTAACATGACCTGTGCAACAAGACCACATGGTGAACTAAAGTGAATACTGAGCCAAAGAAGAGCATTGCATCATGCCTGCTTTGGCAGCCAATCTTACACTGACAAGATGCATCAACATAAGCAGAAAGAGCTCTCGACGAGGATGGGATTCGAACCCACGCGTGCACAGCACAATGGATTAGCAGTCCATCGCCTTAACCTCTCGGCCACCTCATCTGCCGCACACTGCTCTTTGCCAGTAGCATTGGGAATTGACGAGGGATAATGTGTGAGCTGATCGCTGGTGTATGGACGCAGGGAGATTGACTCCAGATCCCCGACGAGGGGCTGCGTAACACTTTGGTAGAAGCCTGGAGTGATGCTGGCTTCTTCTTTGAGCCTGTTCTTCTTGGGGGTTGCCAGAGTGGATCGTCTGCCTCCATCTCACCCTGCCCCTAGCATTCTCCTCTGTCACACCAACCCTCTGCATGTCCTACTTGGCTACGTCTATGAACGTTGTCTTTGGTCTTTCTCTTATTCTCCTGCCCAGCCGCTCCGTATTTAACACCCTTTTCCCAGTATATCTTATATCCCTCCTCTGCACATGTGCAAATCACCTCAGCCTTGCTGGCCTAACGTCGTCTGCAAACGGCTCAACCCCAGCTGTCCCTCGCACGTGGTCATTTCACATCTGTTCCATCCTGGACACTCCCAAGCAAAAGCTTATCATCTTCAACTCTGCAGACTCCATCTGTGCCACACATCAGAGCAGCTCTCACTACCATCTTCTAAAGCTTGCCTTTCGCACTTGCTGCTATCCTTGTGTGACAAATCACCCCTGAATTTGTTCTCCACCCACACCCAATGGATTGGCTACACGCATGGCTTTGGGTCTCCTCGCGGATGTGCAAAAGTGTCCTGGAGAATGCGGGTATCGATCCCGCTGCCTCTCACATGCAAAGCGAGCGCTCTACCATTTGAGCTAATTCCCCATTGAGGGTTGAGCACTGCAGCTTCATCGTGCCATACGGAGCCTCAGCTCAGGTGGAACTAATCACAACACCCCCCTTTCAATGTTTTCTGGGCTTGTCAACTGCAACAAGACTCTTTGGTGCAATCGTAACTCACACGAGACATTTCCGAGCGATTCAAGTCTGGGCCCTACGCAGTACGCCAGGAGAGTGTCACTGGAAGCCCCTTTCAGCTGCTTCTGGAGAAAAGAGATGTCAGACTGGGCCGGGGGACTCTTTGCTGCCATCGGCCAGTATTGTGAGGGTAAGAGGGGAGACAATCACTTCATATGGTCAAAGATTGATGAGGTTTGAAGCCAGCGTTAACATGGTAGTACATGAAAGGTAGTGAGCGGAGAAGTGCAAATAAACCTGGGGTGTACAACATCAGGCCTCGAGGGCCGGTGTCCTGCAGGTTTTAGGTATAACCCTGGGTCAACACACCTGAATCAAATGATTAGTTCATTACCAGGCCTCTGGAGAACTTCAAGAAATGTTGGGGAGGTAATTTAGCCATTTGAATCCCCTATGATGGATCAAGAATACATCTGAAACCTGCAGGACACTGGCCCTCGAGGCCTGGAGTTCGACACCTGTGAAATAAAGATTTGCCAAAGGAAGCCACATGCATTCAATTGGGACACTGACTAGCAAAGTGTCAAATGGAGAATGCGGGCGTCGATCCCGCTACCTCTCGCATGCTAAGCGAGCGCTCTACCATTTGAGCTAACTCCCCTGTGCCACATGTCTTACTTATTACAGGCTACACTTTGTCCATACTTGTTGTATGATCAAAATAGGGAAGGGGCACAAATCCTGAAATCTGCAAAGCACCCAGGAGGTGGCTGAGAGACTAAGGCGGCTCGCTGACAATCCACTGTCATGCTAACGTGACTGAATGCCATCAGCCTTAGAGACAGACTGAGGAGACTGGACATCCAAGGGACTGTGGACTAGAGCCACTGCTAATTCACATTGAATGAAGCCAACTGAGGGAGGTGGTTCTAATCAATATGCTTACCGACTTCCTCCCCTTGGTTTTCAGTGTAGGGCAAGTTGGCCATTAGGAATGTTGCTATTCTGGAAGCAGAACGTCTTTCTACTACTGTATTAGCAGACCATTGTCTTTAACATGACCTGTGCAACAAGACCACATGGTGAACTAAAGTGAATACTGAGCCAAAGAAGAGCATTGCATCATGCCTGCTTTGGCAGCCAATCTTACACTGACAAGATGCATCAACATAAGCAGAAAGAGCTCTCGACGAGGATGGGATTCGAACCCACGCGTGCACAGCACAATGGATTAGCAGTCCATCGCCTTAACCTCTCGGCCACCTCATCTGCCGCACACTGCTCTTTGCCAGTAGCATTGGGAATTGACGAGGGATAATGTGTGAGCTGATCGCTGGTGTATGGACGCAGGGAGATTGACTCCAGATCCCCGACGAGGGGCTGCGTAACACTTTGGTAGAAGCCTGGAGTGATGCTGGCTTCTTCTTTGAGCCTGTTCTTCTTGGGGGTTGCCAGAGTGGATCGTCTGCCTCCATCTCACCCTGCCCCTAGCATTCTCCTCTGTCACACCAACCCTCTGCATGTCCTACTTGGCTACGTCTATGAACGTTGTCTTTGGTCTTTCTCTTATTCTCCTGCCCAGCCGCTCCGTATTTAACACCCTTTTCCCAGTATATCTTATATCCCTCCTCTGCACATGTGCAAATCACCTCAGCCTTGCTGGCCTAACGTCGTCTGCAAACGGCTCAACCCCAGCTGTCCCTCGCACGTGGTCATTTCACATCTGTTCCATCCTGGACACTCCCAAGCAAAAGCTTATCATCTTCAACTCTGCAGACTCCATCTGTGCCACACATCAGAGCAGCTCTCACTACCATCTTCTAAAGCTTGCCTTTCGCACTTGCTGCTATCCTTGTGTGACAAATCACCCCTGAATTTGTTCTCCACCCACACCCAATGGATTGGCTACACGCATGGCTTTGGGTCTCCTCGTGGATGTCCAAAAGTGTCCTGGAGAATGCGGGTATCGATCCCGCTGCCTCTCACATGCAAAGCGAGCGCTCTACCATTTGAGCTAATTCCCCATTGAGGGTTGAGCACTGCAGCTTCATCGTGCCATACGGAGCCTCAGCTCAGGTGGAACTAATCACAACACCCCCCTTTCAATGTTTTCTGGGCTTGTCAACTACAACAAGACTCTTTGGTGCAATCGTAACTCACACGAGACATTTCCGAGCGATTCAAGTCTGGGCCCTACGCAGTACGCCAGGAGAGTGTCACTGGAAGCCCCTTTCAGCTGCTTCTGGAGAAAAGAGATGTCAGACTGGGCCGGGGGACTCTTTGCTGCCATCGGCCAGTATTGTGAGGGTAAGAGGGGAGACAATCACTTCATATGGTCAAAGATTGATGAGGTTTGAAGCCAGCGTTAACATGGTAGTACCTGAAAGGTAGTGAGCGGAGAAGTGCAAATAAACCTGGGGTGTACAACATCAGGCCTCGAGGGCCGGTGTCCTGCAGGTTTTAGGTATAACCCTGGGTCAACACACCTGAATCAAATGATTAGTTCATTACCAGGCCTCTGGAGAACTTCAAGAAATGTTGGGGAGGTAATTTAGCCATTTGAATCCCCTATGATGGATCAAGAATACATCTGAAACCTGCAGGACACCGGCCCTCGAGGCCTGGAGTTCGACACCTGTGAAATAAAGATTTGCCAAAGGAAGCCACATGCATTCAATTGGGACACTGACTAGCAAAGTGTCAAATGGAGAATGCGGGCGTCGATCCCGCTACCTCTCGCATGCTAAGCGAGCGCTCTACCATTTGAGCTAACTCCCCTGTGCTACATGTCTTACTTATTACAGGCTACACTTTGTCCATACTTGTTGTATGATCAAAATAGGGAAGGGGCATAAATCCTGAAATCTGCAAAGCGCCCAGGAGGTGGCTGAGAGACTAAGGCGGCTCGCTGACAATCCACTGTCATGCTAACGTGACTGAATGCCATCAGCCTTAGAGACAGACTGAGGAGACTGGACATCCAAGGGACTGTGGACTAGAGCCACTGCTAATTCACATTGAATGAAGCCAACTGAGGGAGGTGGTTCTAATCAATATGCTTACCGACCTCCTCCCCTTGGTTTTCAGTGTAGGGCAAGTGGGCCATTAGGAATGTTGCTATTCTGGAAGCAGAACGTCTTTCTACTACTGTATTAGCAGACCATTGTCTTTAACATGACCTGTGCAACAAGACCACATGGTGAACTAAAGTGAATACTGAGCCAAAGAAGAGCATTGCATCATGCCTGCTTTGGCAGCCAATCTTACACTGACAAGATGCATCAACATAAGCAGAAAGAGCTCTCGACGAGGATGGGATTCGAACCCACGCGTGCACAGCACAATGGATTAGCAGTCCATCGCCTTAACCTCTCGGCCACCTCATCTGCCGCACACTGCTCTTTGCCAGTAGCATTGGGAATTGACGAGGGATAATGTGTGAGCTGATCGCTGGTGTATGGACGCAGGGAGATTGACTCCAGATCCCCGACGAGGGGCTGCGTAACACTTTGGTAGAAGCCTGGAGTGATGCTGGCTTCTTCTTTGAGCCTGTTCTTCTTGGGGGTTGCCAGAGTGGATCGTCTGCCTCCATCTCACCCTGCCCCTAGCATTCTCCTCTGTCACACCAACCCTCTGCATGTCCTACTTGGCTACGTCTATGAACGTTGTCTTTGGTCTTTCTCTTATTTTCCTGCCCAGCCGCTCCGTATTTAACACCCTTTTCCCAGTATATCTTATATCCCTCCTCTGCACATGTGCAAATCACCTCAGCCTTGCTGGCCTAACGTCGTCTGCAAACGGCTCAACCCCAGCTGTCCCTCGCACGTGGTCATTTCACATCTGTTCCATCCTGGACATTCCCAAGCAAAAGCTTATCATCTTCAACTCTGCAGACTCCATCTGTGCCACACATCAGAGCAGCTCTCACTACCATCTTCTAAAGCTTGCCTTTCGCACTTGCTGCTATCCTTGTGTGACAAATCACCCCTGAATTTGTTCTCCACACACACCCAATGGATTGGCTACACGCATGGCTTTGGGTCTCCTCGCGGATGTCCAAAAGTGTCCTGGAGAATGCGGGTATCGATCCCGCTGCCTCTCACATGCAAAGCGAGCGCTCTACCATTTGAGCTAATTCCCCATTGAGGGTTGAGCACTGCAGCTTCATCGTGCCATACGGAGCCTCAGCTCAGGTGGAACTAATCACAACACCCCCCTTTCAATGTTTTCTGGGCTTGTCAACTACAACAAGACTCTTTGGTGCAATCGTAACTCACACGAGACATTTCCGAGCGATTCAAGTCTGGGCCCTACGCAGTACGCCAGGAGAGTGTCACTGGAAGCCCCTTTCAGCTGCTTCTGGAGAAAAGAGATGTCAGACTGGGCCGGGGGACTCTTTGCTGCCATCGGCCAGTATTGTGAGGGTAAGAGGGGAGACAATCACTTCATATGGTCAAAGATTGATGAGGTTTGAAGCCAGCGTTAACATGGTAGTACCTGAAAGGTAGTGAGCGGAGAAGTGCAAATAAACCTGGGGTGTACAACATCAGGCCTCGAGGGCCGGTGTCCTGCAGGTTTTAGGTATAACCCTGGGTCAACACACCTGAATCAAATGATTAGTTCATTACCAGGCCTCTGGAGAACTTCAAGAAATGTTGGGGAGGTAATTTAGCCATTTGAATCCCCTATGATGGATCAAGAATACATCTGAAACCTGCAGGACACCGGCCCTCGAGGCCTGGAGTTCGACACCTGTGAAATAAAGATTTGCCAAAGGAAGCCACATGCATTCAATTGGGACACTGACTAGCAAAGTGTCAAATGGAGAATGCGGGCGTCGATCCCGCTACCTCTCGCATGCTAAGCGAGCGCTCTACCATTTGAGCTAACTCCCCTGTGCCACATGTCTTACTTATTACAGGCTACACTTTGTCCATACTTGTTGTATGATCAAAATAGGGAAGGGGCACAAATCCTGAAATCTGCAAAGCGCCCAGGAGGTGGCTGAGAGACTAAGGCGGCTCGCTGACAATCCACTGTCATGCTAACGTGACTGAATGCCATCAGCCTTAGAGACAGACTGAGGAGACTGGACATCCAAGGGACTGTGGACTAGAGCCACTGCTAATTCACATTGAATGAAGCCAACTGAGGGAGGTGGTTCTAATCAATATGCTTACCGACCTCCTCCCCTTGGTTTTCAGTGTAGGGCAAGTGGGCCATTAGGAATGTTGCTATTCTGGAAGCAGAACGTCTTTCTACTACTGTATTAGCAGACCATTGTCTTTAACATGACCTGTGCAACAAGACCACATGGTGAACTAAAGTGAATACTGAGCCAAAGAAGAGCATTGCATCATGCCTGCTTTGGCAGCCAATCTTACACTGACAAGATGCATCAACATAAGCAGAAAGAGCTCTCGACGAGGATGGGATTCGAACCCACGCGTGCACAGCACAATGGATTAGCAGTCCATCGCCTTAACCTCTCGGCCACCTCATCTGCCGCACACTGCTCTTTGCCAGTAGCATTGGGAATTGACGAGGGATAATGTGTGAGCTGATCGCTGGTGTATGGACGCAGGGAGATTGACTCCAGATCCCCGACGAGGGGCTGCGTAACACTTTGGTAGAAGCCTGGAGTGATGCTGGCTTCTTCTTTGAGCCTGTTCTTCTTGGGGGTTGCCAGAGTGGATCGTCTGCCTCCATCTCACCCTGCCCCTAGCATTCTCCTCTGTCACACCAACCCTCTGCATGTCCTACTTGGCTACGTCTATGAACGTTGTCTTTGGTCTTTCTCTTATTTTCCTGCCCAGCCGCTCCGTATTTAACACCCTTTTCCCAGTATATCTTATATCCCTCCTCTGCACATGTGCAAATCACCTCAGCCTTGCTGGCCTAACGTCGTCTGCAAACGGCTCAACCCCAGCTGTCCCTCGCACGTGGTCATTTCACATCTGTTCCATCCTGGACACTCCCAAGCAAAAGCTTATCATCTTCAACTCTGCAGACTCCATCTGTGCCACACATCAGAGCAGCTCTCACTACCATCTTCTAAAGCTTGCCTTTCGCACTTGCTGCTATCCTTGTGTGACAAATCACCCCTGAATTTGTTCTCCACACACACCCAATGGATTGGCTACACGCATGGCTTTGGGTCTCCTCGCGGATGTCCAAAAGTGTCCTGGAGAATGCGGGTATCGATCCCGCTGCCTCTCACATGCAAAGCGAGCGCTCTACCATTTGAGCTAATTCCCCATTGAGGGTTGAGTACTGCAGCTTCATCGTGCCATACGGAGCCTCAGCTCAGGTGGAACTAATCACAACACCCCCCTTTCAATGTTTTCTGGGATTGTCAACTACAACAAGACTCTTTGGTGCAATCGTAACTCACACGAGACATTTCCGAGCGATTCAAATCTGGGCCCTACGCAGTACGCCAGGAGAGTGTCACTGGAAGCCCCTTTCAGCTGCTTCTGGAGAAAAGAGATGTCAGACTGGGCCGGGGGACTCTTTGCTGCCATCGGCCAGTATTGTGAGGGTAAGAGGGGAGACAATCACTTCATATGGTCAAAGATTGATGAGGTTTGAAGCCAGCGTTAACATGGTAGTACCTGAAAGGTAGTGAGCGGAGAAGTGCAAATAAACCTGGGGTGTACAACATCAGGCCTCGAGGGCCGGTGTCCTGCAGGTTTTAGGTATAACCCTGGGTCAACACACCTGAATCAAATGATTAGTTCATTACCAGGCCTCTGGAGAACTTCAAGAAATGTTGGGGAGGTAATTTAGCCATTTGAATCCCCTATGATGGATCAAGAATACATCTGAAACCTGCAGGACACTGGCCCTCGAGGCCTGGAGTTCGACACCTGTGAAATAAAGATTTGCCAAAGGAAGCCACATGCATTCAATTGGGACACTGACTAGCAAAGTGTCAAATGGAGAATGCGGGCGTCGATCCCGCTACCTCTCGCATGCTAAGCGAGCGCTCTACCATTTGAGCTAACTCCCCTGTGCCACATGTCTTACTTATTACAGGCTACACTTTGTCCATACTTGTTGTATGATCAAAATAGGGAAGGGGCACAAATCCTGAAATCTGCAAAGCACCCAGGAGGTGGCTGAGAGACTAAGGCGGCTCGCTGACAATCCACTGTCATGCTAACGTGACTGAATGCCATCAGCCTTAGAGACAGACTGAGGAGACTGGACATCCAAGGGACTGTGGACTAGAGCCACTGCTAATTCACATTGAATGAAGCCAACTGAGGGAGGTGGTTCTAATCAATATGCTTACCGACTTCCTCCCCTTGGTTTTCAGTGTAGGGCAAGTTGGCCATTAGGAATGTTGCTATTCTGGAAGCAGAACGTCTTTCTACTACTGTATTAGCAGACCATTGTCTTTAACATGACCTGTGCAACAAGACCACATGGTGAACTAAAGTGAATACTGAGCCAAAGAAGAGCATTGCATCATGCCTGCTTTGGCAGCCAATCTTACACTGACAAGATGCATCAACATAAGCAGAAAGAGCTCTCGACGAGGATGGGATTCGAACCCACGCGTGCACAGCACAATGGATTAGCAGTCCATCGCCTTAACCTCTCGGCCACCTCATCTGCCGCACACTGCTCTTTGCCAGTAGCATTGGGAATTGACGAGGGATAATGTGTGAGCTGATCGCTGGTGTATGGACGCAGGGAGATTGACTCCAGATCCCCGACGAGGGGCTGCGTAACACTTTGGTAGAAGCCTGGAGTGATGCTGGCTTCTTCTTTGAGCCTGTTCTTCTTGGGGGTTGCCAGAGTGGATCGTCTGCCTCCATCTCACCCTGCCCCTAGCATTCTCCTCTGTCACACCAACCCTCTGCATGTCCTACTTGGCTACGTCTATGAACGTTGTCTTTGGTCTTTCTCTTATTCTCCTGCCCAGCCGCTCCGTATTTAACACCCTTTTCCCAGTATATCTTATATCCCTCCTCTGCACATGTGCAAATCACCTCAGCCTTGCTGGCCTAACGTCGTCTGCAAACGGCTCAACCCCAGCTGTCCCTCGCACGTGGTCATTTCACATCTGTTCCATCCTGGACACTCCCAAGCAAAAGCTTATCATCTTCAACTCTGCAGACTCCATCTGTGCCACACATCAGAGCAGCTCTCACTACCATCTTCTAAAGCTTGCCTTTCGCACTTGCTGCTATCCTTGTGTGACAAATCACCCCTGAATTTGTTCTCCACCCACACCCAATGGATTGGCTACACGCATGGCTTTGGGTCTCCTCGCGGATGTCCAAAAGTGTCCTGGAGAATGCGGGTATCGATCCCGCTGCCTCTCACATGCAAAGCGAGCGCTCTACCATTTGAGCTAATTCCCCATTGAGGGTTGAGCACTGCAGCTTCATCGTGCCATACGGAGCCTCAGCTCAGGTGGAACTAATCACAACACCCCCCTTTCAATGTTTTCTGGGCTTGTCAACTACAACAAGACTCTTTGGTGCAATCGTAACTCACACGAGACATTTCCGAGCGATTCAAGTCTGGGCCCTACGCAGTACGCCAGGAGAGTGTCACTGGAAGCCCCTTTCAGCTGCTTCTGGAGAAAAGAGATGTCAGACTGGGCCGGGGGACTCTTTGCTGCCATCGGCCAGTATTGTGAGGGTAAGAGGGGAGACAATCACTTCATATGGTCAAAGATTGATGAGGTTTGAAGCCAGCGTTAACATGGTAGTACCTGAAAGGTAGTGAGCGGAGAAGTGCAAATAAACCTGGGGTGTACAACATCAGGCCTCGAGGGCCGGTGTCCTGCAGGTTTTAGGTATAACCCTGGGTCAACACACCTGAATCAAATGATTAGTTCATTACCAGGCCTCTGGAGAACTTCAAGAAATGTTGGGGAGGTAATTTAGCCATTTGAATCCCCTATGATGGATCAAGAATACATCTGAAACCTGCAGGACACTGGCCCTCGAGGCCTGGAGTTCGACACCTGTGAAATAAAGATTTGCCAAAGGAAGCCACATGCATTCAATTGGGACACTGACTAGCAAAGTGTCAAATGGAGAATGCGGGCGTCGATCCCGCTACCTCTCGCATGCTAAGCGAGCGCTCTACCATTTGAGCTAACTCCCCTGTGCCACATGTCTTACTTATTACAGGCTACACTTTGTCCATACTTGTTGTATGATCAAAATAGGGAAGGGGCACAAATCCTGAAATCTGCAAAGCGCCCAGGAGGTGGCTGAGAGACTAAGGCGGCTCGCTGACAATCCACTGTCATGCTAACGTGACTGAATGCCATCAGCCTTAGAGACAGACTGAGGAGACTGGACATCCAAGGGACTGTGGACTAGAGCCACTGCTAATTCACATTGAATGAAGCCAACTGAGGGAGGTGGTTCTAATCAATATGCTTACCGACCTCCTCCCCTTGGTTTTCAGTGTAGGGCAAGTGGGCCATTAGGAATGTTGCTATTCTGGAAGCAGAACGTCTTTCTACTACTGTATTAGCAGACCATTGTCTTTAACATGACCTGTGCAACAAGACCACATGGTGAACTAAAGTGAATACTGAGCCAAAGAAGAGCATTGCATCATGCCTGCTTTGGCAGCCAATCTTACACTGACAAGATGCATCAACATAAGCAGAAAGAGCTCTCGACGAGGATGGGATTCGAACCCACGCGTGCACAGCACAATGGATTAGCAGTCCATCGCCTTAACCTCTCGGCCACCTCATCTGCCGCACACTGCTCTTTGCCAGTAGCATTGGGAATTGACGAGGGATAATGTGTGAGCTGATCGCTGGTGTATGGACGCAGGGAGATTGACTCCAGATCCCCGACGAGGGGCTGCGTAACACTTTGGTAGAAGCCTGGAGTGATGCTGGCTTCTTCTTTGAGCCTGTTCTTCTTGGGGGTTGCCAGAGTGGATCGTCTGCCTCCATCTCACCCTGCCCCTAGCATTCTCCTCTGTCACACCAACCCTCTGCATGTCCTACTTGGCTACGTCTATGAACGTTGTCTTTGGTCTTTCTCTTATTCTCCTGCCCAGCCGCTCCGTATTTAACACCCTTTTCCCAGTATATCTTATATCCCTCCTCTGCACATGTGCAAATCACCTCAGCCTTGCTGGCCTAACGTCGTCTGCAAACGGCTCAACCCCAGCTGTCCCTCGCACGTGGTCATTTCACATCTGTTCCATCCTGGACACTCCCAAGCAAAAGCTTATCATCTTCAACTCTGCAGACTCCATCTGTGCCACACATCAGAGCAGCTCTCACTACCATCTTCTAAAGCTTGCCTTTCGCACTTGCTGCTATCCTTGTGTGACAAATCACCCCTGAATTTGTTCTCCACCCACACCCAATGGATTGGCTACACGCATGGCTTTGGGTCTCCTCGCGGATGTCCAAAAGTGTCCTGGAGAATGCGGGTATCGATCCCGCTGCCTCTCACATGCAAAGCGAGCGCTCTACCATTTGAGCTAATTCCCCATTGAGGGTTGAGCACTGCAGCTTCATCGTGCCATACGGAGCCTCAGCTCAGGTGGAACTAATCACAACACCCCCCTTTCAATGTTTTCTGGGCTTGTCAACTACAACAAGACTCTTTGGTGCAATCGTAACTCACACGAGACATTTCCGAGCGATTCAAGTCTGGGCCCTACGCAGTACGCCAGGAGAGTGTCACTGGAAGCCCCTTTCAGCTGCTTCTGGAGAAAAGAGATGTCAGACTGGGCCGGGGGACTCTTTGCTGCCATCGGCCAGTATTGTGAGGGTAAGAGGGGAGACAATCACTTCATATGGTCAAAGATTGATGAGGTTTGAAGCCAGCGTTAACATGGTAGTACCTGAAAGGTAGTGAGCGGAGAAGTGCAAATAAACCTGGGGTGTACAACATCAGGCCTCGAGGGCCGGTGTCCTGCAGGTTTTAGGTATAACCCTGGGTCAACACACCTGAATCAAATGATTAGTTCATTACCAGGCCTCTGGAGAACTTCAAGAAATGTTGGGGAGGTAATTTAGCCATTTGAATCCCCTATGATGGATCAAGAATACATCTGAAACCTGCAGGACACCGGCCCTCGAGGCCTGGAGTTCGACACCTGTGAAATAAAGATTTGCCAAAGGAAGCCACATGCATTCAATTGGGACACTGACTAGCAAAGTGTCAAATGGAGAATGCGGGCGTCGATCCCGCTACCTCTCGCATGCTAAGCGAGCGCTCTACCATTTGAGCTAACTCCCCTGTGCCACATGTCTTACTTATTACAGGCTACACTTTGTCCATACTTGTTGTATGATCAAAATAGGGAAGGGGCACAAATCCTGAAATCTGCAAAGCGCCCAGGAGGTGGCTGAGAGACTAAGGCGGCTCGCTGACAATCCACTGTCATGCTAACGTGACTGAATGCCATCAGCCTTAGAGACAGACTGAGGAGACTGGACATCCAAGGGACTGTGGACTAGAGCCACTGCTAATTCACATTGAATGAAGCCAACTGAGGGAGGTGGTTCTAATCAATATGCTTACCGACCTCCTCCCCTTGGTTTTCAGTGTAGGGCAAGTGGGCCATTAGGAATGTTGCTATTCTGGAAGCAGAACGTCTTTCTACTACTGTATTAGCAGACCATTGTCTTTAACATGACCTGTGCAACAAGACCACATGGTGAACTAAAGTGAATACTGAGCCAAAGAAGAGCATTGCATCATGCCTGCTTTGGCAGCCAATCTTACACTGACAAGATGCATCAACATAAGCAGAAAGAGCTCTCGACGAGGATGGGATTCGAACCCACGCGTGCACAGCACAATGGATTAGCAGTCCATCGCCTTAACCTCTCGACCACCTCATCTGCCGCACACTGCTCTTTGCCAGTAGCATTGGGAATTGACGAGGGATAATGTGTGAGCTGATCGCTGGTGTATGGACGCAGGGAGATTGACTCCAGATCCCCGACGAGGGGCTGCGTAACACTTTGGTAGAAGCCTGGAGTGATGCTGGCTTCTTCTTTGAGCCTGTTCTTCTTGGGGGTTGCCAGAGTGGATCGTCTGCCTCCATCTCACCCTGCCCCTAGCATTCTCCTCTGTCACACCAACCCTCTGCATGTCCTACTTGGCTACGTCTATGAACGTTGTCTTTGGTCTTTCTCTTATTCTCCTGCCCAGCCGCTCCGTATTTAACACCCTTTTCCCAGTATATCTTATATCCCTCCTCTGCACATGTGCAAATCACCTCAGCCTTGCTGGCCTAACGTCGTCTGCAAACGGCTCAACCCCAGCTGTCCCTCGCACGTGGTCATTTCACATCTGTTCCATCCTGGACACTCCCAAGCAAAAGCTTATCATCTTCAACTCTGCAGACTCCATCTGTGCCACACATCAGAGCAGCTCTCACTACCATCTTCTAAAGCTTGCCTTTCGCACTTGCTGCTATCCTTGTGTGACAAATCACCCCTGAATTTGTTCTCCACACACACCCAATGGATTGGCTACACGCATGGCTTTGGGTCTCCTCGCGGATGTCCAAAAGTGTCCTGGAGAATGCGGGTATCGATCCCGCTGCCTCTCACATGCAAAGCGAGCGCTCTACCATTTGAGCTAATTCCCCATTGAGGGTTGAGCACTGCAGCTTCATCGTGCCATACGGAGCCTCAGCTCAGGTGGAACTAATCACAACACCCCCCTTTCAATGTTTTCTGGGATTGTCAACTACAACAAGACTCTTTGGTGCAATCGTAACTCACACGAGACATTTCCGAGCGATTCAAGTCTGGGCCCTACGCAGTACGCCAGGAGAGTGTCACTGGAAGCCCCTTTCAGCTGCTTCTGGAGAAAAGAGATGTCAGACTGGGCCGGGGGACTCTTTGCTGCCATCGGCCAGTATTGTGAGGGTAAGAGGGGAGACAATCACTTCATATGGTCAAAGATTGATGAGGTTTGAAGCCAGCGTTAACATGGTAGTACCTGAAAGGTAGTGAGCGGAGAAGTGCAAATAAACCTGGGGTGTACAACATCAGGCCTCGAGGGCCGGTGTCCTGCAGGTTTTAGGTATAACCCTGGGTCAACACACCTGAATCAAATGATTAGTTCATTACCAGGCCTCTGGAGAACTTCAAGAAATGTTGGGGAGGTAATTTAGCCATTTGAATCCCCTATGATGGATCAAGAATACATCTGAAACCTGCAGGACACCGGCCCTCGAGGCCTGGAGTTCGACACCTGTGAAATAAAGATTTGCCAAAGGAAGCCACATGCATTCAATTGGGACACTGACTAGCAAAGTGTCAAATGGAGAATGCGGGCGTCGATCCCGCTACCTCTCGCATGCTAAGCGAGCGCTCTACCATTTGAGCTAACTCCCCTGTGCTACATGTCTTACTTATTACAGGCTACACTTTGTCCATACTTGTTGTATGATCAAAATAGGGAAGGGGCACAAATCCTGAAATCTGCAAAGCACCCAGGAGGTGGCTGAGAGACTAAGGCGGCTCGCTGACAATCCACTGTCATGCTAACGTGACTGAATGCCATCAGCCTTAGAGACAGACTGAGGAGACTGGACATCCAAGGGACTGTGGACTAGAGCCACTGCTAATTCACATTGAATGAAGCCAACTGAGGGAGGTGGTTCTAATCAATATGCTTACCGACCTCCTCCCCTTGGTTTTCAGTGTAGGGCAAGTTGGCCATTAGGAATGTTGCTATTCTGGAAGCAGAACGTCTTTCTACTACTGTATTAGCAGACCATTGTCTTTAACATGACCTGTGCAACAAGACCACATGGTGAACTAAAGTGAATACTGAGCCAAAGAAGAGCATTGCATCATGCCTGCTTTGGCAGCCAATCTTACACTGACAAGATGCATCAACATAAGCAGAAAGAGCTCTCGACGAGGATGGGATTCAAACCCACGCGTGCACAGCACAATGGATTAGCAGTCCATCGCCTTAACCTCTCGGCCACCTCATCTGCCGCACACTGCTCTTTGCCAGTAGCATTGGGAATTGACGAGGGATAATGTGTGAGCTGATCGCTGGTGTATGGACGCAGGGAGATTGACTCCAGATCCCCGACGAGGGGCTGCGTAACACTTTGGTAGAAGCCTGGAGTGATGCTGGCTTCTTCTTTGAGCCTGTTCTTCTTGGGGGTTGCCAGAGTGGATCGTCTGCCTCCATCTCACCCTGCCCCTAGCATTCTCCTCTGTCACACCAACCCTCTGCATGTCCTACTTGGCTACGTCTATGAACGTTGTCTTTGGTCTTTCTCTTATTCTCCTGCCCAGCCGCTCCGTATTTAACACCCTTTTCCCAGTATATCTTATATCCCTCCTCTGCACATGTGCAAATCACCTCAGCCTTGCTGGCCTAACGTCGTCTGCAAACGGCTCAACCCCAGCTGTCCCTCGCACGTGGTCATTTCACATCTGTTCCATCCTGGACACTCCCAAGCAAAAGCTTATCATCTTCAACTCTGCAGACTCCATCTGTGCCACACATCAGAGCAGCTCTCACTACCATCTTCTAAAGCTTGCCTTTCGCACTTGCTGCTATCCTTGTGTGACAAATCACCCCTGAATTTGTTCTCCACCCACACCCAATGGATTGGCTACACGCATGGCTTTGGGTTTCCTCGCGGATGTCCAAAAGTGTCCTGGAGAATGCGGGTATCGATCCCGCTGCCTCTCACATGCAAAGCGAGCGCTCTACCATTTGAGCTAATTCCCCATTGAGGGTTGAGCACTGCAGCTTCATCGTGCCATACGGAGCCTCAGCTCAGGTGGAACTAATCACAACACCCCCCTTTCAATGTTTTCTGGGCTTGTCAACTACAACAAGACTCTTTGGTGCAATCGTAACTCACACGAGACATTTCCGAGCGATTCAAGTCTGGGCCCTACGCAGTACGCCAGGAGAGTGTCACTGGAAGCCCCTTTCAGCTGCTTCTGGAGAAAAGAGATGTCAGACTGGGCCGGGGGACTCTTTGCTGCCATCGGCCAGTATTGTGAGGGTAAGAGGGGAGACAATCACTTCATATGGTCAAAGATTGATGAGGTTTGAAGCCAGCGTTAACATGGTAGTACCTGAAAGGTAGTGAGCGGAGAAGTGCAAATAAACCTGGGGTGTACAACATCAGGCCTCGAGGGCCGGTGTCCTGCAGGTTTTAGGTATAACCCTGGGTCAACACACCTGAATCAAATGATTAGTTCATTACCAGGCCTCTGGAGAACTTCAAGAAATGTTGGGGAGGTAATTTAGCCATTTGAATCCCCTATGATGGATCAAGAATACATCTGAAACCTGCAGGACACCGGCCCTCGAGGCCTGGAGTTCGACACCTGTGAAATAAAGATTTGCCAAAGGAAGCCACATGCATTCAATTGGGACACTGACTAGCAAAGTGTGAAATGGAGAATGCGGGCGTCGATCCCGCTACCTCTCGCATGCTAAGCGAGCGCTCTACCATTTGAGCTAACTCCCCTGTGCTACATGTCTTACTTATTACAGGCTACACTTTGTCCATACTTGTTGTATGATCAAAATAGGGAAGGGGCACAAATCCTGAAATCTGCAAAGCACCCAGGAGGTGGCTGAGAGACTAAGGCGGCTCGCTGACAATCCACTGTCATGCTAACGTGACTGAATGCCATCAGCCTTAGAGACAGACTGAGGAGACTGGACATCCAAGGGACTGTGGACTAGAGCCACTGCTAATTCACATTGAATGAAGCCAACTGAGGGAGGTGGTTCTAATCAATATGCTTACCGACCTCCTCCCCTTGGTTTTCAGTGTAGGGCAAGTTGGCCATTAGGAATGTTGCTATTCTGGAAGCAGAACGTCTTTCTACTACTGTATTAGCAGACCATTGTCTTTAACATGACCTGTGCAACAAGACCACATGGTGAACTAAAGTGAATACTGAGCCAAAGAAGAGCATTGCATCATGCCTGCTTTGGCAGCCAATCTTACACTGACAAGATGCATCAACATAAGCAGAAAGAGCTCTCGACGAGGATGGGATTCGAACCCACGCGTGCACAGGACAGTGGATTAGCAGTCCATCGCCTTAACCTCTCGGCCACCTCATCTGCCGCACACTGCTCTTTGCCAGTAGCATTGGGAATTGACGAGGGATAATGTGTGAGCTGATCGCTGGTGTATGGACGCAGGGAGATTGACTCCAGATCCCCGACGAGGGGCTGCGTAACACTTTGGTAGAAGCCTGGAGTGATGCTGGCTTCTTCTTTGAGCCTGTTCTTCTTGGGGGTTGCCAGAGTGGATCGTCTGCCTCCATCTCACCCTGCCCCTAGCATTCTCCTCTGTCACACCAACCCTCTGCATGTCCTACTTGGCTACGTCTATGAACGTTGTCTTTGGTCTTTCTCTTATTCTCCTGCCCAGCCGCTCCGTATTTAACACCCTTTTCCCAGTATATCTTATATCCCTCCTCTGCACATGTGCAAATCACCTCAGCCTTGCTGGCCTAACGTCGTCTGCAAACGGCTCAACCCCAGCTGTCCCTCGCACGTGGTCATTTCACATCTGTTCCATCCTGGACACTCCCAAGCAAAAGCTTATCATCTTCAACTCTGCAGACTCCATCTGTGCCACACATCAGAGCAGCTCTCACTACCATCTTCTAAAGCTTGCCTTTCGCACTTGCTGCTATCCTTGTGTGACAAATCACCCCTGAATTTGTTCTCCACACACACCCAATGGATTGGCTACACGCATGGCTTTGGGTCTCCTCGCGGATGTCCAAAAGTGTCCTGGAGAATGCGGGTATCGATCCCGCTGCCTCTCACATGCAAAGCGAGCGCTCTACCATTTGAGCTAATTCCCCATTGAGGGTTGAGCACTGCAGCTTCATCGTGCCATACGGAGCCTCAGCTCAGGTGGAACTAATCACAACACCCCCCTTTCAATGTTTTCTGGGCTTGTCAACTACAACAAGACTCTTTGGTGCAATCGTAACTCACACGAGACATTTCCGAGCGATTCAAGTCTGGGCCCTACGCAGTACGCCAGGAGAGTGTCACTGGAAGCCCCTTTCAGCTGCTTCTGGAGAAAAGAGATGTCAGACTGGGCCGGGGGACTCTTTGCTGCCATCGGCCAGTATTGTGAGGGTAAGAGGGGAGACAATCACTTCATATGGTCAAAGATTGATGAGGTTTGAAGCCAGCGTTAACATGGTAGTACCTGAAAGGTAGTGAGCGGAGAAGTGCAAATAAACCTGGGGTGTACAACATCAGGCCTCGAGGGCCGGTGTCCTGCAGGTTTTAGGTATAACCCTGGGTCAACACACCTGAATCAAATGATTAGTTCATTACCAGGCCTCTGGAGAACTTCAAGAAATGTTGGGGAGGTAATTTAGCCATTTGAATCCCCTATGATGGATCAAGAATACATCTGAAACCTGCAGGACACCGGCCCTCGAGGCCTGGAGTTCGACACCTGTGAAATAAAGATTTGCCAAAGGAAGCCACATGCATTCAATTGGGACACTGACTAGCAAAGTGTCAAATGGAGAATGCGGGCGTCGATCCCGCTACCTCTCGCATGCTAAGCGAGCGCTCTACCATTTGAGCTAACTCCCCTGTGCCACATGTCTTACTTATTACAGGCTACACTTTGTCCATACTTGTTGTATGATCAAAATAGGGAAGGGGCACAAATCCTGAAATCTGCAAAGCACCCAGGAGGTGGCTGAGAGACTAAGGCGGCTCGCTGACAATCCACTGTCATGCTAACGTGACTGAATGCCATCAGCCTTAGAGACAGACTGAGGAGACTGGACATCCAAGGGACTGTGGACTAGAGCCACTGCTAATTCACATTGAATGAAGCCAACTGAGGGAGGTGGTTCTAATCAATATGCTTACCGACCTCCTCCCCTTGGTTTTCAGTGTAGGGCAAGTTGGCCATTAGGAATGTTGCTATTCTGGAAGCAGAACGTCTTTCTACTACTGTATTAGCAGACCATTGTCTTTAACATGACCTGTGCAACAAGACCACATGGTGAACTAAAGTGAATACTGAGCCAAAGAAGAGCATTGCATCATGCCTGCTTTGGCAGCCAATCTTACACTGACAAGATGCATCAACATAAGCAGAAAGAGCTCTCGACGAGGATGGGATTCGAACCCACGCGTGCACAGCACAATGGATTAGCAGTCCATCGCCTTAACCTCTCGGCCACCTCATCTGCCGCACACTGCTCTTTGCCAGTAGCATTGGGAATTGACGAGGGATAATGTGTGAGCTGATCGCTGGTGTATGGACGCAGGGAGATTGACTCCAGATCCCCGACGAGGGGCTGCGTAACACTTTGGTAGAAGCCTGGAGTGATGCTGGCTTCTTCTTTGAGCCTGTTCTTCTTGGGGGTTGCCAGAGTGGATCGTCTGCCTCCATCTCACCCTGCCCCTAGCATTCTCCTCTGTCACACCAACCCTCTGCATGTCCTACTTGGCTACGTCTATGAACGTTGTCTTTGGTCTTTCTCTTATTCTCCTGCCCAGCCGCTCCGTATTTAACACCCTTTTCCCAGTATATCTTATATCCCTCCTCTGCACATGTGCAAATCACCTCAGCCTTGCTGGCCTAACGTCGTCTGCAAACGGCTCAACCCCAGCTGTCCCTCGCACGTGGTCATTTCACATCTGTTCCATCCTGGACACTCCCAAGCAAAAGCTTATCATCTTCAACTCTGCAGACTCCATCTGTGCCACACATCAGAGCAGCTCTCACTACCATCTTCTAAAGCTTGCCTTTCGCACTTGCTGCTATCCTTGTGTGACAAATCACCCCTGAATTTGTTCTCCACACACACCCAATGGATTGGCTACACGCATGGCTTTGGGTCTCCTCGCGGATGTCCAAAAGTGTCCTGGAGAATGCGGGTATCGATCCCGCTGCCTCTCACATGCAAAGCGAGCGCTCTACCATTTGAGCTAATTCCCCATTGAGGGTTGAGCACTGCAGCTTCATCGTGCCATACGGAGCCTCAGCTCAGGTGGAACTAATCACAACACCCCCCTTTCAATGTTTTCTGGGATTGTCAACTACAACAAGACTCTTTGGTGCAATCGTAACTCACACGAGACATTTCCGAGCGATTCAAGTCTGGGCCCTACGCAGTACGCCAGGAGAGTGTCACTGGAAGCCCCTTTCAGCTGCTTCTGGAGAAAAGAGATGTCAGACTGGGCCGGGGGACTCTTTGCTGCCATCGGCCAGTATTGTGAGGGTAAGAGGGGAGACAATCACTTCATATGGTCAAAGATTGATGAGGTTTGAAGCCAGCGTTAACATGGTAGTACCTGAAAGGTAGTGAGCGGAGAAGTGCAAATAAACCTGGGGTGTACAACATCAGGCCTCGAGGGCCGGTGTCCTGCAGGTTTTAGGTATAACCCTGGGTCAACACACCTGAATCAAATGATTAGTTCATTACCAGGCCTCTGGAGAACTTCAAGAAATGTTGGGGAGGTAATTTAGCCATTTGAATCCCCTATGATGGATCAAGAATACATCTGAAACCTGCAGGACACCGGCCCTCGAGGCCTGGAGTTCGACACCTGTGAAATAAAGATTTGCCAAAGGAAGCCACATGCATTCAATTGGGACACTGACTAGCAAAGTGTCAAATGGAGAATGCGGGCGTCGATCCCGCTACCTCTCGCATGCTAAGCGAGCGCTCTACCATTTGAGCTAACTCCCCTGTGCTACATGTCTTACTTATTACAGGCTACACTTTGTCCATACTTGTTGTATGATCAAAATAGGGAAGGGGCACAAATCCTGAAATCTGCAAAGCACCCAGGAGGTGGCTGAGAGACTAAGGCGGCTCGCTGACAATCCACTGTCATGCTAACGTGACTGAATGCCATCAGCCTTAGAGACAGACTGAGGAGACTGGACATCCAAGGGACTGTGGACTAGAGCCACTGCTAATTCACATTGAATGAAGCCAACTGAGGGAGGTGGTTCTAATCAATATGCTTACCGACCTCCTCCCCTTGGTTTTCAGTGTAGGGCAAGTTGGCCATTAGGAATGTTGCTATTCTGGAAGCAGAACGTCTTTCTACTACTGTATTAGCAGACCATTGTCTTTAACATGACCTGTGCAACAAGACCACATGGTGAACTAAAGTGAATACTGAGCCAAAGAAGAGCATTGCATCATGCCTGCTTTGGCAGCCAATCTTACACTGACAAGATGCATCAACATAAGCAGAAAGAGCTCTCGACGAGGATGGGATTCAAACCCAAGCGTGCACAGCACAATGGATTAGCAGTCCATCGCCTTAACCTCTCGGCCACCTCATCTGCCGCACACTGCTCTTTGCCAGTAGCATTGGGAATTGACGAGGGATAATGTGTGAGCTGATCGCTGGTGTATGGACGCAGGGAGATTGACTCCAGATCCCCGACGAGGGGCTGCGTAACACTTTGGTAGAAGCCTGGAGTGATGCTGGCTTCTTCTTTGAGCCTGTTCTTCTTGGGGGTTGCCAGAGTGGATCGTCTGCCTCCATCTCACCCTGCCCCTAGCATTCTCCTCTGTCACACCAACCCTCTGCATGTCCTACTTGGCTACGTCTATGAACGTTGTCTTTGGTCTTTCTCTTATTCTCCTGCCCAGCCGCTCCGTATTTAACACCCTTTTCCCAGTATATCTTATATCCCTCCTCTGCACATGTGCAAATCACCTCAGCCTTGCTGGCCTAACGTCGTCTGCAAACGGCTCAACCCCAGCTGTCCCTCGCACGTGGTCATTTCACATCTGTTCCATCCTGGACACTCCCAAGCAAAAGCTTATCATCTTCAACTCTGCAGACTCCATCTGTGCCACACATCAGAGCAGCTCTCACTACCATCTTCTAAAGCTTGCCTTTCGCACTTGCTGCTATCCTTGTGTGACAAATCACCCCTGAATTTGTTCTCCACCCACACCCAATGGATTGGCTACACGCATGGCTTTGGGTTTCCTCGCGGATGTCCAAAAGTGTCCTGGAGAATGCGGGTATCGATCCCGCTGCCTCTCACATGCAAAGCGAGCGCTCTACCATTTGAGCTAATTCCCCATTGAGGGTTGAGCACTGCAGCTTCATCGTGCCATACGGAGCCTCAGCTCAGGTGGAACTAATCACAACACCCCCCTTTCAATGTTTTCTGGGCTTGTCAACTACAACAAGACTCTTTGGTGCAATCGTAACTCACACGAGACATTTCCGAGCGATTCAAGTCTGGGCCCTACGCAGTACGCCAGGAGAGTGTCACTGGAAGCCCCTTTCAGCTGCTTCTGGAGAAAAGAGATGTCAGACTGGGCCGGGGGACTCTTTGCTGCCATCGGCCAGTATTGTGAGGGTAAGAGGGGAGACAATCACTTCATATGGTCAAAGATTGATGAGGTTTGAAGCCAGCGTTAACATGGTAGTACCTGAAAGGTAGTGAGCGGAGAAGTGCAAATAAACCTGGGGTGTACAACATCAGGCCTCGAGGGCCGGTGTCCTGCAGGTTTTAGGTATAACCCTGGGTCAACACACCTGAATCAAATGATTAGTTCATTACCAGGCCTCTGGAGAACTTCAAGAAATGTTGGGGAGGTAATTTAGCCATTTGAATCCCCTATGATGGATCAAGAATACATCTGAAACCTGCAGGACACCGGCCCTCGAGGCCTGGAGTTCGACACCTGTGAAATAAAGATTTGCCAAAGGAAGCCACATGCATTCAATTGGGACACTGACTAGCAAAGTGTCAAATGGAGAATGCGGGCGTCGATCCCGCTACCTCTCGCATGCTAAGTGAGCGCTCTACCATTTGAGCTAACTCCCCTGTGCCACATGTCTTACTTATTACAGGCTACACTTTGTCCATACTTGTTGTATGATCAAAATAGGGAAGGGGCACAAATCCTGAAATCTGCAAAGCACCCAGGAGGTGGCTGAGAGACTAAGGCGGCTCGCTGACAATCCACTGTCATGCTAACGTGACTGAATGCCATCAGCCTTAGAGACAGACTGAGGAGACTGGACATCCAAGGGACTGTGGACTAGAGCCACTGCTAATTCACATTGAATGAAGCCAACTGAGGGAGGTGGTTCTAATCAATATGCTTACCGACCTCCTCCCCTTGGTTTTCAGTGTAGGGCAAGTTGGCCATTAGGAATGTTGCTATTCTGGAAGCAGAACGTCTTTCTACTACTGTATTAGCAGACCATTGTCTTTAACATGACCTGTGCAACAAGACCACATGGTGAACTAAAGTGAATACTGAGCCAAAGAAGAGCATTGCATCATGCCTGCTTTGGCAGCCAATCTTACACTGACAAGATGCATCAACATAAGCAGAAAGAGCTCTCGACGAGGATGGGATTCGAACCCACGCGTGCACAGGACAGTGGATTAGCAGTCCATCGCCTTAACCTCTCGGCCACCTCATCTGCCGCACACTGCTCTTTGCCAGTAGCATTGGGAATTGACGAGGGATAATGTGTGAGCTGATCGCTGGTGTATGGACGCAGGGAGATTGACTCCAGATCCCCGACGAGGGGCTGCGTAACACTTTGGTAGAAGCCTGGAGTGATGCTGGCTTCTTCTTTGAGCCTGTTCTTCTTGGGGGTTGCCAGAGTGGATCGTCTGCCTCCATCTCACCCTGCCCCTAGCATTCTCCTCTGTCACACCAACCCTCTGCATGTCCTACTTGGCTACGTCTATGAACGTTGTCTTTGGTCTTTCTCTTATTCTCCTGCCCAGCCGCTCCGTATTTAACACCCTTTTCCCAGTATATCTTATATCCCTCCTCTGCACATGTGCAAATCACCTCAGCCTTGCTGGCCTAACGTCGTCTGCAAACGGCTCAACCCCAGCTGTCCCTCGCACGTGGTCATTTCACATCTGTTCCATCCTGGACACTCCCAAGCAAAAGCTTATCATCTTCAACTCTGCAGACTCCATCTGTGCCACACATCAGAGCAGCTCTCACTACCATCTTCTAAAGCTTGCCTTTCGCACTTGCTGCTATCCTTGTGTGACAAATCACCCCTGAATTTGTTCTCCACACACACCCAATGGATTGGCTACACGCATGGCTTTGGGTCTCCTCGCGGATGTCCAAAAGTGTCCTGGAGAATGCGGGTATCGATCCCGCTGCCTCTCACATGCAAAGCGAGCGCTCTACCATTTGAGCTAATTCCCCATTGAGGGTTGAGCACTGCAGCTTCATCGTGCCATACGGAGCCTCAGCTCAGGTGGAACTAATCACAACACCCCCCTTTCAATGTTTTCTGGGCTTGTCAACTACAACAAGACTCTTTGGTGCAATCGTAACTCACACGAGACATTTCCGAGCGATTCAAGTCTGGGCCCTACGCAGTACGCCAGGAGAGTGTCACTGGAAGCCCCTTTCAGCTGCTTCTGGAGAAAAGAGATGTCAGACTGGGCCGGGGGACTCTTTGCTGCCATCGGCCAGTATTGTGAGGGTAAGAGGGGAGACAATCACTTCATATGGTCAAAGATTGATGAGGTTTGAAGCCAGCGTTAACATGGTAGTACCTGAAAGGTAGTGAGCGGAGAAGTGCAAATAAACCTGGGGTGTACAACATCAGGCCTCGAGGGCCGGTGTCCTGCAGGTTTTAGGTATAACCCTGGGTCAACACACCTGAATCAAATGATTAGTTCATTACCAGGCCTCTGGAGAACTTCAAGAAATGTTGGGGAGGTAATTTAGCCATTTGAATCCCCTATGATGGATCAAGAATACATCTGAAACCTGCAGGACACCGGCCCTCGAGGCCTGGAGTTCGACACCTGTGAAATAAAGATTTGCCAAAGGAAGCCACATGCATTCAATTGGGACACTGACTAGCAAAGTGTCAAATGGAGAATGCGGGCGTCGATCCCGCTACCTCTCGCATGCTAAGCGAGCGCTCTACCATTTGAGCTAACTCCCCTGTGCCACATGTCTTACTTATTACAGGCTACACTTTGTCCATACTTGTTGTATGATCAAAATAGGGAAGGGGCACAAATCCTGAAATCTGCAAAGCACCCAGGAGGTGGCTGAGAGACTAAGGCGGCTCGCTGACAATCCACTGTCATGCTAACGTGACTGAATGCCATCAGCCTTAGAGACAGACTGAGGAGACTGGACATCCAAGGGACTGTGGACTAGAGCCACTGCTAATTCACATTGAATGAAGCCAACTGAGGGAGGTGGTTCTAATCAATATGCTTACCGACCTCCTCCCCTTGGTTTTCAGTGTAGGGCAAGTTGGCCATTAGGAATGTTGCTATTCTGGAAGCAGAACGTCTTTCTACTACTGTATTAGCAGACCATTGTCTTTAACATGACCTGTGCAACAAGACCACATGGTGAACTAAAGTGAATACTGAGCCAAAGAAGAGCATTGCATCATGCCTGCTTTGGCAGCCAATCTTACACTGACAAGATGCATCAACATAAGCAGAAAGAGCTCTCGACGAGGATGGGATTCGAACCCACGCGTGCACAGCACAATGGATTAGCAGTCCATCGCCTTAACCTCTCGGCCACCTCATCTGCCGCACACTGCTCTTTGCCAGTAGCATTGGGAATTGACGAGGGATAATGTGTGAGCTGATCGCTGGTGTATGGACGCAGGGAGATTGACTCCAGATCCCCGACGAGGGGCTGCGTAACACTTTGGTAGAAGCCTGGAGTGATGCTGGCTTCTTCTTTGAGCCTGTTCTTCTTGGGGGTTGCCAGAGTGGATCGTCTGCCTCCATCTCACCCTGCCCCTAGCATTCTCCTCTGTCACACCAACCCTCTGCATGTCCTACTTGGCTACGTCTATGAACGTTGTCTTTGGTCTTTCTCTTATTCTCCTGCCCAGCCGCTCCGTATTTAACACCCTTTTCCCAGTATATCTTATATCCCTCCTCTGCACATGTGCAAATCACCTCAGCCTTGCTGGCCTAACGTCGTCTGCAAACGGCTCAACCCCAGCTGTCCCTCGCACGTGGTCATTTCACATCTGTTCCATCCTGGACACTCCCAAGCAAAAGCTTATCATCTTCAACTCTGCAGACTCCATCTGTGCCACACATCAGAGCAGCTCTCACTACCATCTTCTAAAGCTTGCCTTTCGCACTTGCTGCTATCCTTGTGTGACAAATCACCCCTGAATTTGTTCTCCACACACACCCAATGGATTGGCTACACGCATGGCTTTGGGTCTCCTCGCGGATGTCCAAAAGTGTCCTGGAGAATGCGGGTATCGATCCCGCTGCCTCTCACATGCAAAGCGAGCGCTCTACCATTTGAGCTAATTCCCCATTGAGGGTTGAGCACTGCAGCTTCATCGTGCCATACGGAGCCTCAGCTCAGGTGGAACTAATCACAACACCCCCCTTTCAATGTTTTCTGGGATTGTCAACTACAACAAGACTCTTTGGTGCAATCGTAACTCACACGAGACATTTCCGAGCGATTCAAGTCTGGGCCCTACGCAGTACGCCAGGAGAGTGTCACTGGAAGCCCCTTTCAGCTGCTTCTGGAGAAAAGAGATGTCAGACTGGGCCGGGGGACTCTTTGCTGCCATCGGCCAGTATTGTGAGGGTAAGAGGGGAGACAATCACTTCATATGGTCAAAGATTGATGAGGTTTGAAGCCAGCGTTAACATGGTAGTACCTGAAAGGTAGTGAGCGGAGAAGTGCAAATAAACCTGGGGTGTACAACATCAGGCCTCGAGGGCCGGTGTCCTGCAGGTTTTAGGTATAACCCTGGGTCAACACACCTGAATCAAATGATTAGTTCATTACCAGGCCTCTGGAGAACTTCAAGAAATGTTGGGGAGGTAATTTAGCCATTTGAATCCCCTATGATGGATCAAGAATACATCTGAAACCTGCAGGACACCGGCCCTCGAGGCCTGGAGTTCGACACCTGTGAAATAAAGATTTGCCAAAGGAAGCCACATGCATTCAATTGGGACACTGACTAGCAAAGTGTCAAATGGAGAATGCGGGCGTCGATCCCGCTACCTCTCGCATGCTAAGCGAGCGCTCTACCATTTGAGCTAACTCCCCTGTGCCACATGTCTTACTTATTACAGGCTACACTTTGTCCATACTTGTTGTATGATCAAAATAGGGAAGGGGCACAAATCCTGAAATCTGCAAAGCGCCCAGGAGGTGGCTGAGAGACTAAGGCGGCTCGCTGACAATCCACTGTCATGCTAACGTGACTGAATGCCATCAGCCTTAGAGACAGACTGAGGAGACTGGACATCCAAGGGACTGTGGACTAGAGCCACTGCTAATTCACATTGAATGAAGCCAACTGAGGGAGGTGGTTCTAATCAATATGCTTACCGACCTCCTCCCCTTGGTTTTCAGTGTAGGGCAAGTGGGCCATTAGGAATGTTGCTATTCTGGAAGCAGAACGTCTTTCTACTACTGTATTAGCAGACCATTGTCTTTAACATGACCTGTGCAACAAGACCACATGGTGAATTAAAATGAAAACTGAGCATTGCATCATGCCTGCTTTGGCAGCCAATCTTACACTGACAAGATGCATCAACATAAGCAGAAAGAGCTCTCGACGAGGATGGGATTCGAACCCACGCGTGCACAGCACAATGGATTAGCAGTCCATCGCCTTAACCTCTCGGCCACCTCATCTGCCGCACACTGCTCTTTGCCAGTAGCATTGGGAATTGACGAGGGATAATGTGTGAGCTGATCGCTGGTGTATGGACGCAGGGAGATTGACTCCAGATCCCCGACGAGGGGCTGCGTAACACTTTGGTAGAAGCCTGGAGTGATGCTGGCTTCTTCTTTGAGCCTGTTCTTCTTGGGGGTTGCCAGAGTGGATCGTCTGCCTCCATCTCACCCTGCCCCTAGCATTCTCCTCTGTCACACCAACCCTCTGCATGTCCTACTTGGCTACGTCTATGAACGTTGTCTTTGGTCTTTCTCTTATTCTCCTGCCCAGCCGCTCCGTATTTAACACCCTTTTCCCAGTATATCTTATATCCCTCCTCTGCACATGTGCAAATCACCTCAGCCTTGCTGGCCTAACGTCGTCTGCAAACGGCTCAACCCCAGCTGTCCCTCGCACGTGGTCATTTCACATCTGTTCCATCCTGGACACTCCCAAGCAAAAGCTTATCATCTTCAACTCTGCAGACTCCATCTGTGCCACACATCAGAGCAGCTCTCACTACCATCTTCTAAAGCTTGCCTTTCGCACTTGCTGCTATCCTTGTGTGACAAATCACCCCTGAATTTGTTCTCCACACACACCCAATGGATTGGCTACACGCATGGCTTTGGGTCTCCTCGCGGATGTCCAAAAGTGTCCTGGAGAATGCGGGTATCGATCCCGCTGCCTCTCACATGCAAAGCGAGCGCTCTACCATTTGAGCTAATTCCCCATTGAGGGTTGAGCACTGCAGCTTCATCGTGCCATACGGAGCCTCAGCTCAGGTGGAACTAATCACAACACCCCCCTTTCAATGTTTTCTGGGATTGTCAACTACAACAAGACTCTTTGGTGCAATCGTAACTCACACGAGACATTTCCGAGCGATTCAAGTCTGGGCCCTACGCAGTACGCCAGGAGAGTGTCACTGGAAGCCCCTTTCAGCTGCTTCTGGAGAAAAGAGATGTCAGACTGGGCCGGGGGACTCTTTGCTGCCATCGGCCAGTATTGTGAGGGTAAGAGGGGAGACAATCACTTCATATGGTCAAAGATTGATGAGGTTTGAAGCCAGCGTTAACATGGTAGTACCTGAAAGGTAGTGAGCGGAGAAGTGCAAATAAACCTGGGGTGTACAACATCAGGCCTCGAGGGCCGGTGTCCTGCAGGTTTTAGGTATAACCCTGGGTCAACACACCTGAATCAAATGATTAGTTCATTACCAGGCCTCTGGAGAACTTCAAGAAATGTTGGGGAGGTAATTTAGCCATTTGAATCCCCTATGATGGATCAAGAATACATCTGAAACCTGCAGGACACCGGCCCTCGAGGCCTGGAGTTCGACACCTGTGAAATAAAGATTTGCCAAAGGAAGCCACATGCATTCAATTGGGACACTGACTAGCAAAGTGTCAAATGGAGAATGCGGGCGTCGATCCCGCTACCTCTCGCATGCTAAGCGAGCGCTCTACCATTTGAGCTAACTCCCCTGTGCCACATGTCTTACTTATTACAGGCTACACTTTGTCCATACTTGTTGTATGATCAAAATAGGGAAGGGGCACAAATCCTGAAATCTGCAAAGCGCCCAGGAGGTGGCTGAGAGACTAAGGCGGCTCGCTGACAATCCACTGTCATGCTAACGTGACTGAATGCCATCAGCCTTAGAGACAGACTGAGGAGACTGGACATCCAAGGGACTGTGGACTAGAGCCACTGCTAATTCACATTGAATGAAGCCAACTGAGGGAGGTGGTTTTAATCAATATGCTTACCGACCTCCTCCCCTTGGTTTTCAGTGTAGGGCAAGTGGGCCATTAGGAATGTTGCTATTCTGGAAGCAGAACGTCTTTCTACTACTGTATTAGCAGACCATTGTCTTTAACATGACCTGTGCAACAAGACCACATGGTGAATTAAAATGAAAACTGAGCATTGCATCATGCCTGCTTTGGCAGCCAATCTTACACTGACAAGATGCATCAACATAAGCAGAAAGAGCTCTCGACGAGGATGGGATTCAAACCCACGCGTGCACAGCACAGTGGATTAGCAGTCCATCGCCTTAACCTCTCGGCCACCTCATCTGCCGCACACTGCTCTTTGCCAGTAGCATTGGGAATTGACGAGGGATAATGTGTGAGCTGATCGCTGGTGTATGGACGCAGGGAGATTGACTCCAGATCCCCGACGAGGGGCTGCGTAACACTTTGGTAGAAGCCTGGAGTGATGCTGGCTTCTTCTTTGAGCCTGTTCTTCTTGGGGGTTGCCAGAGTGGATCGTCTGCCTCCATCTCACCCTGCCCCTAGCATTCTCCTCTGTCACACCAACCCTCTGCATGTCCTACTTGGCTACGTCTATGAACGTTGTCTTTGGTCTTTCTCTTATTCTCCTGCCCAGCCGCTCCGTATTTAACACCCTTTTCCCAGTATATCTTATATCCCTCCTCTGCACATGTGCAAATCACCTCAGCCTTGCTGGCCTAACGTCGTCTGCAAACGGCTCAACCCCAGCTGTCCCTCGCACGTGGTCATTTCACATCTGTTCCATCCTGGACACTCCCAAGCAAAAGCTTATCATCTTCAACTCCATCTGTGCCACACATCAGAGCAGCTCTCACTACCATCTTCTAAAGCTTGCCTTTCGCACTTGCTGCTATCCTTGTGTGACAAATCACCCCTGAATTTGTTCTCCACCCACACCCAATGGATTGGCTACACGCATGGCTTTGGGTCTCCTCGCGGATGTCCAAAAGTGTCCTGGAGAATGCGGGTATCGATCCCGCTGCCTCTCACATGCAAAGCGAGCGCTCTACCATTTGAGCTAATTCCCCATTGAGGGTTGAGCACTGCAGCTTCATCGTGCCATACGGAGCCTCAGCTCAGGTGGAACTAATCACAACACCCCCCTTTCAATGTTTTCTGGGCTTGTCAACTGCAACAAGACTCTTTGGTGCAATCGTAACTCACACGAGACATTTCCGAGCGATTCAAGTCTGGGCCCTACGCAGTACGCCAGGAGAGTGTCACTGGAAGCCCCTTTCAGCTGCTTCTGGAGAAAAGAGATGTCAGACTGGGCCGGGGGACTCTTTGCTGCCATCGGCCAGTATTGTGAGGGTAAGAGGGGAGACAATCACTTCATATGGTCAAAGATTGATGAGGTTTGAAGCCAGCGTTAACATGGTAGTACCTGAAAGGTAGTGAGCGGAGAAGTGCAAATAAACCTGGGGTGTACAACATCAGGCCTCGAGGGCCGGTGTCCTGCAGGTTTTAGGTATAACCCTGGGTCAACACACCTGAATCAAATGATTAGTTCATTACCAGGCCTCTGGAGAACTTCAAGAAATGTTGGGGAGGTAATTTAGCCATTTGAATCCCCTATGATGGATCAAGAATACATCTGAAACCTGCAGGACACCGGCCCTCGAGGCCTGGAGTTCGACACCTGTGAAATAAAGATTTGCCAAAGGAAGCCACATGCATTCAATTGGGACACTGACTAGCAAAGTGTCAAATGGAGAATGCGGGCGTCGATCCCGCTACCTCTCGCATGCTAAGCGAGCGCTCTACCATTTGAGCTAACTCCCCTGTGCCACATGTCTTACTTATTACAGGCTACACTTTGTCCATACTTGTTGTATGATCAAAATAGGGAAGGGGCACAAATCCTGAAATCTGCAAAGCACCCAGGAGGTGGCTGAGAGACTAAGGCGGCTCGCTGACAATCCACTGTCATGCTAACGTGACTGAATGCCATCAGCCTTAGAGACAGACTGAGGAGACTGGACATCCAAGGGACTGTGGACTAGAGCCACTGCTAATTCACATTGAATGAAGCCAACTGAGGGAGGTGGTTCTAATCAATATGCTTACCGACCTCCTCCCCTTGGTTTTCAGTGTAGGGCAAGTTGGCCATTAGGAATGTTGCTATTCTGGAAGCAGAACGTCTTTCTACTACTGTATTAGCAGACCATTGTCTTTAACATGACCTGTGCAACAAGACCACATGGTGAACTAAAGTGAATACTGAGCCAAAGAAGAGCATTGCATCATGCCTGCTTTGGCAGCCAATCTTACACTGACAAGATGCATCAACATAAGCAGAAAGAGCTCTCGACGAGGATGGGATTCGAACCCACGCGTGCACAGCACAATGGATTAGCAGTCCATCGCCTTAACCTCTCGGCCACCTCATCTGCCGCACACTGCTCTTTGCCAGTAGCATTGGGAATTGACGAGGGATAATGTGTGAGCTGATCGCTGGTGTATGGACGCAGGGAGATTGACTCCAGATCCCCGACGAGGGGCTGCGTAACACTTTGGTAGAAGCCTGGAGTGATGCTGGCTTCTTCTTTGAGCCTGTTCTTCTTGGGGGTTGCCAGAGTGGATCGTCTGCCTCCATCTCACCCTGCCCCTAGCATTCTCCTCTGTCACACCAACCCTCTGCATGTCCTACTTGGCTACGTCTATGAACGTTGTCTTTGGTCTTTCTCTTATTCTCCTGCCCAGCCGCTCCGTATTTAACACCCTTTTCCCAGTATATCTTATATCCCTCCTCTGCACATGTGCAAATCACCTCAGCCTTGCTGGCCTAACGTCGTCTGCAAACGGCTCAACCCCAGCTGTCCCTCGCACGTGGTCATTTCACATCTGTTCCATCCTGGACACTCCCAAGCAAAAGCTTATCATCTTCAACTCTGCAGACTCCATCTGTGCCACACATCAGAGCAGCTCTCACTACCATCTTCTAAAGCTTGCCTTTCGCACTTGCTGCTATCCTTGTGTGACAAATCACCCCTGAATTTGTTCTCCACACACACCCAATGGATTGGCTACACGCATGGCTTTGGGTCTCCTCGCGGATGTCCAAAAGTGTCCTGGAGAATGCGGGTATCGATCCCGCTGCCTCTCACATGCAAAGCGAGCGCTCTACCATTTGAGCTAATTCCCCATTGAGGGTTGAGCACTGCAGCTTCATCGTGCCATACGGAGCCTCAGCTCAGGTGGAACTAATCACAACACCCCCCTTTCAATGTTTTCTGGGCTTGTCAACTACAACAAGACTCTTTGGTGCAATCGTAACTCACACGAGACATTTCCGAGCGATTCAAGTCTGGGCCCTACGCAGTACGCCAGGAGAGTGTCACTGGAAGCCCCTTTCAGCTGCTTCTGGAGAAAAGAGATGTCAGACTGGGCCGGGGGACTCTTTGCTGCCATCGGCCAGTATTGTGAGGGTAAGAGGGGAGACAATCACTTCATATGGTCAAAGATTGATGAGGTTTGAAGCCAGCGTTAACATGGTAGTACCTGAAAGGTAGTGAGCGGAGAAGTGCAAATAAACCTGGGGTGTACAACATCAGGCCTCGAGGGCCGGTGTCCTGCAGGTTTTAGGTATAACCCTGGGTCAACACACCTGAATCAAATGATTAGTTCATTACCAGGCCTCTGGAGAACTTCAAGAAATGTTGGGGAGGTAATTTAGCCATTTGAATCCCCTATGATGGATCAAGAATACATCTGAAACCTGCAGGACACCGGCCCTCGAGGCCTGGAGTTCGACACCTGTGAAATAAAGATTTGCCAAAGGAAGCCACATGCATTCAATTGGGACACTGACTAGCAAAGTGTCAAATGGAGAATGCGGGCGTCGATCCCGCTACCTCTCGCATGCTAAGCGAGCGCTCTACCATTTGAGCTAACTCCCCTGTGCCACATGTCTTACTTATTACAGGCTACACTTTGTCCATACTTGTTGTATGATCAAAATAGGGAAGGGGCACAAATCCTGAAATCTGCAAAGCACCCAGGAGGTGGCTGAGAGACTAAGGCGGCTCGCTGACAATCCACTGTCATGCTAACGTGACTGAATGCCATCAGCCTTAGAGACAGACTGAGGAGACTGGACATCCAAGGGACTGTGGACTAGAGCCACTGCTAATTCACATTGAATGAAGCCAACTGAGGGAGGTGGTTCTAATCAATATGCTTACCGACCTCCTCCCCTTGGTTTTCAGTGTAGGGCAAGTTGGCCATTAGGAATGTTGCTATTCTGGAAGCAGAACGTCTTTCTACTACTGTATTAGCAGACCATTGTCTTTAACATGACCTGTGCAACAAGACCACATGGTGAACTAAAGTGAATACTGAGCCAAAGAAGAGCATTGCATCATGCCTGCTTTGGCAGCCAATCTTACACTGACAAGATGCATCAACATAAGCAGAAAGAGCTCTCGACGAGGATGGGATTCGAACCCACGCGTGCACAGCACAATGGATTAGCAGTCCATCGCCTTAACCTCTCGGCCACCTCATCTGCCGCACACTGCTCTTTGCCAGTAGCATTGGGAATTGACGAGGGATAATGTGTGAGCTGATCGCTGGTGTATGGACGCAGGGAGATTGACTCCAGATCCCCGACGAGGGGCTGCGTAACACTTTGGTAGAAGCCTGGAGTGATGCTGGCTTCTTCTTTGAGCCTGTTCTTCTTGGGGGTTGCCAGAGTGGATCGTCTGCCTCCATCTCACCCTGCCCCTAGCATTCTCCTCTGTCACACCAACCCTCTGCATGTCCTACTTGGCTACGTCTATGAACGTTGTCTTTGGTCTTTCTCTTATTCTCCTGCCCAGCCGCTCCGTATTTAACACCCTTTTCCCAGTATATCTTATATCCCTCCTCTGCACATGTGCAAATCACCTCAGCCTTGCTGGCCTAACGTCGTCTGCAAACGGCTCAACCCCAGCTGTCCCTCGCACGTGGTCATTTCACATCTGTTCCATCCTGGACACTCCCAAGCAAAAGCTTATCATCTTCAACTCTGCAGACTCCATCTGTGCCACACATCAGAGCAGCTCTCACTACCATCTTCTAAAGCTTGCCTTTCGCACTTGCTGCTATCCTTGTGTGACAAATCACCCCTGAATTTGTTCTCCACCCACACCCAATGGATTGGCTACACGCATGGCTTTGGGTCTCCTCGCGGATGTCCAAAAGTGTCCTGGAGAATGCGGGTATCGATCCCGCTGCCTCTCACATGCAAAGCGAGCGCTCTACCATTTGAGCTAATTCCCCATTGAGGGTTGAGCACTGCAGCTTCATCGTGCCATACGGAGCCTCAGCTCAGGTGGAACTAATCACAACACCCCCCTTTCAATGTTTTCTGGGCTTGTCAACTACAACAAGACTCTTTGGTGCAATCGTAACTCACACGAGACATTTCCGAGCGATTCAAGTCTGGGCCCTACGCAGTACGCCAGGAGAGTGTCACTGGAAGCCCCTTTCAGCTGCTTCTGGAGAAAAGAGATGTCAGACTGGGCCGGGGGACTCTTTGCTGCCATCGGCCAGTATTGTGAGGGTAAGAGGGGAGACAATCACTTCATATGGTCAAAGATTGATGAGGTTTGAAGCCAGCGTTAACATGGTAGTACCTGAAAGGTAGTGAGCGGAGAAGTGCAAATAAACCTGGGGTGTACAACATCAGGCCTCGAGGGCCGGTGTCCTGCAGGTTTTAGGTATAACCCTGGGTCAACACACCTGAATCAAATGATTAGTTCATTACCAGGCCTCTGGAGAACTTCAAGAAATGTTGGGGAGGTAATTTAGCCATTTGAATCCCCTATGATGGATCAAGAATACATCTGAAACCTGCAGGACACCGGCCCTCGAGGCCTGGAGTTCGACACCTGTGAAATAAAGATTTGCCAAAGGAAGCCACATGCATTCAATTGGGACACTGACTAGCAAAGTGTCAAATGGAGAATGCGGGCGTCGATCCCGCTACCTCTCGCATGCTAAGTGAGCGCTCTACCATTTGAGCTAACTCCCCTGTGCCACATGTCTTACTTATTACAGGCTACACTTTGTCCATACTTGTTGTATGATCAAAATAGGGAAGGGGCACAAATCCTGAAATCTGCAAAGCACCCAGGAGGTGGCTGAGAGACTAAGGCGGCTCGCTGACAATCCACTGTCATGCTAACGTGACTGAATGCCATCAGCCTTAGAGACAGACTGAGGAGACTGGACATCCAAGGGACTGTGGACTAGAGCCACTGCTAATTCACATTGAATGAAGCCAACTGAGGGAGGTGGTTCTAATCAATATGCTTACCGACCTCCTCCCCTTGGTTTTCAGTGTAGGGCAAGTTGGCCATTAGGAATGTTGCTATTCTGGAAGCAGAACGTCTTTCTACTACTGTATTAGCAGACCATTGTCTTTAACATGACCTGTGCAACAAGACCACATGGTGAACTAAAGTGAATACTGAGCCAAAGAAGAGCATTGCATCATGCCTGCTTTGGCAGCCAATCTTACACTGACAAGATGCATCAACATAAGCAGAAAGAGCTCTCGACGAGGATGGGATTCGAACCCACGCGTGCACAGCACAATGGATTAGCAGTCCATCGCCTTAACCTCTCGGCCACCTCATCTGCCGCACACTGCTCTTTGCCAGTAGCATTGGGAATTGACGAGGGATAATGTGTGAGCTGATCGCTGGTGTATGGACGCAGGGAGATTGACTCCAGATCCCCGACGAGGGGCTGCGTAACACTTTGGTAGAAGCCTGGAGTGATGCTGGCTTCTTCTTTGAGCCTGTTCTTCTTGGGGGTTGCCAGAGTGGATCGTCTGCCTCCATCTCACCCTGCCCCTAGCATTCTCCTCTGTCACACCAACCCTCTGCATGTCCTACTTGGCTACGTCTATGAACGTTGTCTTTGGTCTTTCTCTTATTCTCCTGCCCAGCCGCTCCGTATTTAACACCCTTTTCCCAGTATATCTTATATCCCTCCTCTGCACATGTGCAAATCACCTCAGCCTTGCTGGCCTAACGTCGTCTGCAAACGGCTCAACCCCAGCTGTCCCTCGCACGTGGTCATTTCACATCTGTTCCATCCTGGACACTCCCAAGCAAAAGCTTATCATCTTCAACTCTGCAGACTCCATCTGTGCCACACATCAGAGCAGCTCTCACTACCATCTTCTAAAGCTTGCCTTTCGCACTTGCTGCTATCCTTGTGTGACAAATCACCCCTGAATTTGTTCTCCACACACACCCAATGGATTGGCTACACGCATGGCTTTGGGTCTCCTCGCGGATGTCCAAAAGTGTCCTGGAGAATGCGGGTATCGATCCCGCTGCCTCTCACATGCAAAGCGAGCGCTCTACCATTTGAGCTAATTCCCCATTGAGGGTTGAGCACTGCAGCTTCATCGTGCCATACGGAGCCTCAGCTCAGGTGGAACTAATCACAACACCCCCCTTTCAATGTTTTCTGGGCTTGTCAACTACAACAAGACTCTTTGGTGCAATCGTAACTCACACGAGACATTTCCGAGCGATTCAAGTCTGGGCCCTACGCAGTACGCCAGGAGAGTGTCACTGGAAGCCCCTTTCAGCTGCTTCTGGAGAAAAGAGATGTCAGACTGGGCCGGGGGACTCTTTGCTGCCATCGGCCAGTATTGTGAGGGTAAGAGGGGAGACAATCACTTCATATGGTCAAAGATTGATGAGGTTTGAAGCCAGCGTTAACATGGTAGTACCTGAAAGGTAGTGAGCGGAGAAGTGCAAATAAACCTGGGGTGTACAACATCAGGCCTCGAGGGCCGGTGTCCTGCAGGTTTTAGGTATAACCCTGGGTCAACACACCTGAATCAAATGATTAGTTCATTACCAGGCCTCTGGAGAACTTCAAGAAATGTTGGGGAGGTAATTTAGCCATTTGAATCCCCTATGATGGATCAAGAATACATCTGAAACCTGCAGGACACCGGCCCTCGAGGCCTGGAGTTCGACACCTGTGAAATAAAGATTTGCCAAAGGAAGCCACATGCATTCAATTGGGACACTGACTAGCAAAGTGTCAAATGGAGAATGCGGGCGTCGATCCCGCTACCTCTCGCATGCTAAGCGAGCGCTCTACCATTTGAGCTAACTCCCCTGTGCCACATGTCTTACTTATTACAGGCTACACTTTGTCCATACTTGTTGTATGATCAAAATAGGGAAGGGGCACAAATCCTGAAATCTGCAAAGCGCCCAGGAGGTGGCTGAGAGACTAAGGCGGCTCGCTGACAATCCACTGTCATGCTAACGTGACTGAATGCCATCAGCCTTAGAGACAGACTGAGGAGACTGGACATCCAAGGGACTGTGGACTAGAGCCACTGCTAATTCACATTGAATGAAGCCAACTGAGGGAGGTGGTTCTAATCAATATGCTTACCGACCTCCTCCCCTTGGTTTTCAGTGTAGGGCAAGTTGGCCATTAGGAATGTTGCTATTCTGGAAGCAGAACGTCTTTCTACTACTGTATTAGCAGACCATTGTCTTTAACATGACCTGTGCAACAAGACCACATGGTGAACTAAAGTGAATACTGAGCCAAAGAAGAGCATTGCATCATGCCTGCTTTGGCAGCCAATCTTACACTGACAAGATGCATCAACATAAGCAGAAAGAGCTCTTGACGAGGATGGGATTCGAACCCACGCGTGCACAGCACAATGGATTAGCAGTCCATCGCCTTAACCTCTCGGCCACCTCATCTGCCGCACACTGCTCTTTGCCAGTAGCATTGGGAATTGACGAGGGATAATGTGTGAGCTGATCGCTGGTGTATGGACGCAGGGAGATTGACTCCAGATCCCCGACGAGGGGCTGCGTAACACTTTGGTAGAAGCCTGGAGTGATGCTGGCTTCTTCTTTGAGCCTGTTCTTCTTGGGGGTTGCCAGAGTGGATCGTCTGCCTCCATCTCACCCTGCCCCTAGCATTCTCCTCTGTCACACCAACCCTCTGCATGTCCTACTTGGCTACGTCTATGAACGTTGTCTTTGGTCTTTCTCTTATTCTCCTGCCCAGCCGCTCCGTATTTAACACCCTTTTCCCAGTATATCTTATATCCCTCCTCTGCACATGTGCAAATCACCTCAGCCTTGCTGGCCTAACGTCGTCTGCAAACGGCTCAACCCCAGCTGTCCCTCGCACGTGGTCATTTCACATCTGTTCCATCCTGGACACTCCCAAGCAAAAGCTTATCATCTTCAACTCTGCAGACTCCATCTGTGCCACACATCAGAGCAGCTCTCACTACCATCTTCTAAAGCTTGCCTTTCGCACTTGCTGCTATCCTTGTGTGACAAATCACCCCTGAATTTGTTCTCCACACACACCCAATGGATTGGCTACACGCATGGCTTTGGGTCTCCTCGCGGATGTCCAAAAGTGTCCTGGAGAATGCGGGTATCGATCCCGCTGCCTCTCACATGCAAAGCGAGCGCTCTACCATTTGAGCTAATTCCCCATTGAGGGTTGAGCACTGCAGCTTCATCGTGCCATACGGAGCCTCAGCTCAGGTGGAACTAATCACAACACCCCCCTTTCAATGTTTTCTGGGCTTGTCAACTACAACAAGACTCTTTGGTGCAATCGTAACTCACACGAGACATTTCCGAGCGATTCAAGTCTGGGCCCTACGCAGTACGCCAGGAGAGTGTCACTGGAAGCCCCTTTCAGCTGCTTCTGGAGAAAAGAGATGTCAGACTGGGCCGGGGGACTCTTTGCTGCCATCGGCCAGTATTGTGAGGGTAAGAGGGGAGACAATCACTTCATATGGTCAAAGATTGATGAGGTTTGAAGCCAGCGTTAACATGGTAGTACCTGAAAGGTAGTGAGCGGAGAAGTGCAAATAAACCTGGGGTGTACAACATCAGGCCTCGAGGGCCGGTGTCCTGCAGGTTTTAGGTATAACCCTGGGTCAACACACCTGAATCAAATGATTAGTTCATTACCAGGCCTCTGGAGAACTTCAAGAAATGTTGGGGAGGTAATTTAGCCATTTGAATCCCCTATGATGGATCAAGAATACATCTGAAACCTGCAGGACACCGGCCCTCGAGGCCTGGAGTTCGACACCTGTGAAATAAAGATTTGCCAAAGGAAGCCACATGCATTCAATTGGGACACTGACTAGCAAAGTGTGAAATGGAGAATGCGGGCGTCGATCCCGCTACCTCTCGCATGCTAAGCGAGCGCTCTACCATTTGAGCTAACTCCCCTGTGCTACATGTCTTACTTATTACAGGCTACACTTTGTCCATACTTGTTGTATGATCAAAATAGGGAAGGGGCACAAATCCTGAAATCTGCAAAGCACCCAGGAGGTGGCTGAGAGACTAAGGAGGCTCGCTGACAATCCACTGTCATGCTAACGTGACTGAATGCCATCAGCCTTAGAGACAGACTGAGGAGACTGGACATCCAAGGGACTGTGGACTAGAGCCACTGCTAATTCACATTGAATGAAGCCAACTGAGGGAGGTGGTTCTAATCAATATGCTTACCGACCTCCTCCCCTTGGTTTTCAGTGTAGGGCAAGTTGGCCATTAGGAATGTTGCTATTCTGGAAGCAGAACGTCTTTCTACTACTGTATTAGCAGACCATTGTCTTTAACATGACCTGTGCAACAAGACCACATGGTGAATTAAAATGAAAACTGAGCATTGCATCATGCCTGCTTTGGCAGCCAATCTTACACTGACAAGATGCATCAACATAAGCAGAAAGAGCTCTCGACGAGGATGGGATTCGAACCCACGCGTGAACAGCACAATGGATTAGCAGTCCATCGCCTTAACCTCTCGGCCACCTCATCTGCCGCACACTGCTCTTTGCCAGTAGCATTGGGAATTGACGAGGGATAATGTGTGAGCTGATCGCTGGTGTATGGACGCAGGGAGATTGACTCCAGATCCCCGACGAGGGGCTGCGTAACACTTTGGTAGAAGCCTGGAGTGATGCTGGCTTCTTCTTTGAGCCTGTTCTTCTTGGGGGTTGCCAGAGTGGATCGTCTGCCTCCATCTCACCCTGCCCCTAGCATTCTCCTCTGTCACACCAACCCTCTGCATGTCCTACTTGGCTACGTCTATGAACGTTGTCTTTGGTCTTTCTCTTATTCTCCTGCCCAGCCGCTCCGTATTTAACACCCTTTTCCCAGTATATCTTATATCCCTCCTCTGCACATGTGCAAATCACCTCAGCCTTGCTGGCCTAACGTCGTCTGCAAACGGCTCAACCCCAGCTGTCCCTCGCACGTGGTCATTTCACATCTGTTCCATCCTGGACACTCCCAAGCAAAAGCTTATCATCTTCAACTCTGCAGACTCCATCTGTGCCACACATCAGAGCAGCTCTCACTACCATCTTCTAAAGCTTGCCTTTCGCACTTGCTGCTATCCTTGTGTGACAAATCACCCCTGAATTTGTTCTCCACACACACCCAATGGATTGGCTACACGCATGGCTTTGGGTCTCCTCGCGGATGTCCAAAAGTGTCCTGGAGAATGCGGGTATCGATCCCGCTGCCTCTCACATGCAAAGCGAGCGCTCTACCATTTGAGCTAATTCCCCATTGAGGGTTGAGCACTGCAGCTTCATCGTGCCATACGGAGCCTCAGCTCAGGTGGAACTAATCACAACACCCCCCTTTCAATGTTTTCTGGGCTTGTCAACTACAACAAGACTCTTTGGTGCAATCGTAACTCACACGAGACATTTCCGAGCGATTCAAGTCTGGGCCCTACGCAGTACGCCAGGAGAGTGTCACTGGAAGCCCCTTTCAGCTGCTTCTGGAGAAAAGAGATGTCAGACTGGGCCGGGGGACTCTTTGCTGCCATCGGCCAGTATTGTGAGGGTAAGAGGGGAGACAATCACTTCATATGGTCAAAGATTGATGAGGTTTGAAGCCAGCGTTAACATGGTAGTACCTGAAAGGTAGTGAGCGGAGAAGTGCAAATAAACCTGGGGTGTACAACATCAGGCCTCGAGGGCCGGTGTCCTGCAGGTTTTAGGTATAACCCTGGGTCAACACACCTGAATCAAATGATTAGTTCATTACCAGGCCTCTGGAGAACTTCAAGAAATGTTGGGGAGGTAATTTAGCCATTTGAATCCCCTATGATGGATCAAGAATACATCTGAAACCTGCAGGACACCGGCCCTCGAGGCCTGGAGTTCGACACCTGTGAAATAAAGATTTGCCAAAGGAAGCCACATGCATTCAATTGGGACACTGACTAGCAAAGTGTCAAATGGAGAATGCGGGCGTCGATCCCGCTACCTCTCGCATGCTAAGCGAGCGCTCTACCATTTGAGCTAACTCCCCTGTGCCACATGTCTTACTTATTACAGGCTACACTTTGTCCATACTTGTTGTATGATCAAAATAGGGAAGGGGCACAAATCCTGAAATCTGCAAAGCACCCAGGAGGTGGCTGAGAGACTAAGGCGGCTCGCTGACAATCCACTGTCATGCTAACGTGACTGAATGCCATCAGCCTTAGAGACAGACTGAGGAGACTGGACATCCAAGGGACTGTGGACTAGAGCCACTGCTAATTCACATTGAATGAAGCCAACTGAGGGAGGTGGTTCTAATCAATATGCTTACCGACCTCCTCCCCTTGGTTTTCAGTGTAGGGCAAGTGGGCCATTAGGAATGTTGCTATTCTGGAAGCAGAACGTCTTTCTACTACTGTATTAGCAGACCATTGTCTTTAACATGACCTGTGCAACAAGACCACATGGTGAATTAAAATGAAAACTGAGCATTGCATCATGCCTGCTTTGGCAGCCAATCTTACACTGACAAGATGCATCAACATAAGCAGAAAGAGCTCTCGACGAGGATGGGATTCGAACCCACGCGTGCACAGCACAATGGATTAGCAGTCCATCGCCTTAACCTCTCGGCCACCTCATCTGCCGCACACTGCTCTTTGCCAGTAGCATTGGGAATTGACGAGGGATAATGTGTGAGCTGATCGCTGGTGTATGGACGCAGGGAGATTGACTCCAGATCCCCGACGAGGGGCTGCGTAACACTTTGGTAGAAGCCTGGAGTGATGCTGGCTTCTTCTTTGAGCCTGTTCTTCTTGGGGGTTGCCAGAGTGGATCGTCTGCCTCCATCTCACCCTGCCCCTAGCATTCTCCTCTGTCACACCAACCCTCTGCATGTCCTACTTGGCTACGTCTATGAACGTTGTCTTTGGTCTTTCTCTTATTCTCCTGCCCAGCCGCTCCGTATTTAACACCCTTTTCCCAGTATATCTTATATCCCTCCTCTGCACATGTGCAAATCACCTCAGCCTTGCTGGCCTAACGTCGTCTGCAAACGGCTCAACCCCAGCTGTCCCTCGCACGTGGTCATTTCACATCTGTTCCATCCTGGACACTCCCAAGCAAAAGCTTATCATCTTCAACTCTGCAGACTCCATCTGTGCCACACATCAGAGCAGCTCTCACTACCATCTTCTAAAGCTTGCCTTTCGCACTTGCTGCTATCCTTGTGTGACAAATCACCCCTGAATTTGTTCTCCACCCACACCCAATGGATTGGCTACACGCATGGCTTTGGGTCTCCTCGCGGATGTCCAAAAGTGTCCTGGAGAATGCGGGTATCGATCCCGCTGCCTCTCACATGCAAAGCGAGCGCTCTACCATTTGAGCTAATTCCCCATTGAGGGTTGAGCACTGCAGCTTCATCGTGCCATACGGAGCCTCAGCTCAGGTGGAACTAATCACAACACCCCCCTTTCAATGTTTTCTGGGCTTGTCAACTACAACAAGACTCTTTGGTGCAATCGTAACTCACACGAGACATTTCCGAGCGATTCAAGTCTGGGCCCTACGCAGTACGCCAGGAGAGTGTCACTGGAAGCCCCTTTCAGCTGCTTCTGGAGAAAAGAGATGTCAGACTGGGCCGGGGGACTCTTTGCTGCCATCGGCCAGTATTGTGAGGGTAAGAGGGGAGACAATCACTTCATATGGTCAAAGATTGATGAGGTTTGAAGCCAGCGTTAACATGGTAGTACCTGAAAGGTAGTGAGCGGAGAAGTGCAAATAAACCTGGGGTGTACAACATCAGGCCTCGAGGGCCGGTGTCCTGCAGGTTTTAGGTATAACCCTGGGTCAACACACCTGAATCAAATGATTAGTTCATTACCAGGCCTCTGGAGAACTTCAAGAAATGTTGGGGAGGTAATTTAGCCATTTGAATCCCCTATGATGGATCAAGAATACATCTGAAACCTGCAGGACACCGGCCCTCGAGGCCTGGAGTTCGACACCTGTGAAATAAAGATTTGCCAAAGGAAGCCACATGCATTCAATTGGGACACTGACTAGCAAAGTGTCAAATGGAGAATGCGGGCGTCGATCCCGCTACCTCTCGCATGCTAAGCGAGCGCTCTACCATTTGAGCTAACTCCCCTGTGCCACATGTCTTACTTATTACAGGCTACACTTTGTCCATACTTGTTGTATGATCAAAATAGGGAAGGGGCACAAATCCTGAAATCTGCAAAGCACCCAGGAGGTGGCTGAGAGACTAAGGCGGCTCGCTGACAATCCACTGTCATGCTAACGTGACTGAATGCCATCAGCCTTAGAGACAGACTGAGGAGACTGGACATCCAAGGGACTGTGGACTAGAGCCACTGCTAATTCACATTGAATGAAGCCAACTGAGGGAGGTGGTTCTAATCAATATGCTTACCGACCTCCTCCCCTTGGTTTTCAGTGTAGGGCAAGTGGGCCATTAGGAATGTTGCTATTCTGGAAGCAGAACGTCTTTCTACTACTGTATTAGCAGACCATTGTCTTTAACATGACCTGTGCAACAAGACCACATGGTGAATTAAAATGAAAACTGAGCATTGCATCATGCCTGCTTTGGCAGCCAATCTTACACTGACAAGATGCATCAACATAAGCAGAAAGAGCTCTCGACGAGGATGGGATTCGAACCCACGCGTGCACAGCACAATGGATTAGCAGTCCATCGCCTTAACCTCTCGGCCACCTCATCTGCCGCACACTGCTCTTTGCCAGTAGCATTGGGAATTGACGAGGGATAATGTGTGAGCTGATCGCTGGTGTATGGACGCAGGGAGATTGACTCCAGATCCCCGACGAGGGGCTGCGTAACACTTTGGTAGAAGCCTGGAGTGATGCTGGCTTCTTCTTTGAGCCTGTTCTTCTTGGGGGTTGCCAGAGTGGATCGTCTGCCTCCATCTCACCCTGCCCCTAGCATTCTCCTCTGTCACACCAACCCTCTGCATGTCCTACTTGGCTACGTCTATGAACGTTGTCTTTGGTCTTTCTCTTATTCTCCTGCCCAGCCGCTCCGTATTTAACACCCTTTTCCCAGTATATCTTATATCCCTCCTCTGCACATGTGCAAATCACCTCAGCCTTGCTGGCCTAACGTCGTCTGCAAACGGCTCAACCCCAGCTGTCCCTCGCACGTGGTCATTTCACATCTGTTCCATCCTGGACACTCCCAAGCAAAAGCTTATCATCTTCAACTCTGCAGACTCCATCTGTGCCACACATCAGAGCAGCTCTCACTACCATCTTCTAAAGCTTGCCTTTCGCACTTGCTGCTATCCTTGTGTGACAAATCACCCCTGAATTTGTTCTCCACCCACACCCAATGGATTGGCTACACGCATGGCTTTGGGTCTCCTCGCGGATGTCCAAAAGTGTCCTGGAGAATGCGGGTATCGATCCCGCTGCCTCTCACATGCAAAGCGAGCGCTCTACCATTTGAGCTAATTCCCCATTGAGGGTTGAGCACTGCAGCTTCATCGTGCCATACGGAGCCTCAGCTCAGGTGGAACTAATCACAACACCCCCCTTTCAATGTTTTCTGGGCTTGTCAACTACAACAAGACTCTTTGGTGCAATCGTAACTCACACGAGACATTTCCGAGCGATTCAAGTCTGGGCCCTACGCAGTACGCCAGGAGAGTGTCACTGGAAGCCCCTTTCAGCTGCTTCTGGAGAAAAGAGATGTCAGACTGGGCCGGGGGACTCTTTGCTGCCATCGGCCAGTATTGTGAGGGTAAGAGGGGAGACAATCACTTCATATGGTCAAAGATTGATGAGGTTTGAAGCCAGCGTTAACATGGTAGTACCTGAAAGGTAGTGAGCGGAGAAGTGCAAATAAACCTGGGGTGTACAACATCAGGCCTCGAGGGCCGGTGTCCTGCAGGTTTTAGGTATAACCCTGGGTCAACACACCTGAATCAAATGATTAGTTCATTACCAGGCCTCTGGAGAACTTCAAGAAATGTTGGGGAGGTAATTTAGCCATTTGAATCCCCTATGATGGATCAAGAATACATCTGAAACCTGCAGGACACCGGCCCTCGAGGCCTGGAGTTCGACACCTGTGAAATAAAGATTTGCCAAAGGAAGCCACATGCATTCAATTGGGACACTGACTAGCAAAGTGTCAAATGGAGAATGCGGGCGTCGATCCCGCTACCTCTCGCATGCTAAGCGAGCGCTCTACCATTTGAGCTAACTCCCCTGTGCCACATGTCTTACTTATTACAGGCTACACTTTGTCCATACTTGTTGTATGATCAAAATAGGGAAGGGGCACAAATCCTGAAATCTGCAAAGCACCCAGGAGGTGGCTGAGAGACTAAGGCGGCTCGCTGACAATCCACTGTCATGCTAACGTGACTGAATGCCATCAGCCTTAGAGACAGACTGAGGAGACTGGACATCCAAGGGACTGTGGACTAGAGCCACTGCTAATTCACATTGAATGAAGCCAACTGAGGGAGGTGGTTCTAATCAATATGCTTACCGACCTCCTCCCCTTGGTTTTCAGTGTAGGGCAAGTGGGCCATTAGGAATGTTGCTATTCTGGAAGCAGAACGTCTTTCTACTACTGTATTAGCAGACCATTGTCTTTAACATGACCTGTGCAACAAGACCACATGGTGAATTAAAATGAAAACTGAGCATTGCATCATGCCTGCTTTGGCAGCCAATCTTACACTGACAAGATGCATCAACATAAGCAGAAAGAGCTCTCGACGAGGATGGGATTCGAACCCACGCGTGCACAGCACAATGGATTAGCAGTCCATCGCCTTAACCTCTCGGCCACCTCATCTGCCGCACACTGCTCTTTGCCAGTAGCATTGGGAATTGACGAGGGATAATGTGTGAGCTGATCGCTGGTGTATGGACGCAGGGAGATTGACTCCAGATCCCCGACGAGGGGCTGCGTAACACTTTGGTAGAAGCCTGGAGTGATGCTGGCTTCTTCTTTGAGCCTGTTCTTCTTGGGGGTTGCCAGAGTGGATCGTCTGCCTCCATCTCACCCTGCCCCTAGCATTCTCCTCTGTCACACCAACCCTCTGCATGTCCTACTTGGCTACGTCTATGAACGTTGTCTTTGGTCTTTCTCTTATTCTCCTGCCCAGCCGCTCCGTATTTAACACCCTTTTCCCAGTATATCTTATATCCCTCCTCTGCACATGTGCAAATCACCTCAGCCTTGCTGGCCTAACGTCGTCTGCAAACGGCTCAACCCCAGCTGTCCCTCGCACGTGGTCATTTCACATCTGTTCCATCCTGGACACTCCCAAGCAAAAGCTTATCATCTTCAACTCTGCAGACTCCATCTGTGCCACACATCAGAGCAGCTCTCACTACCATCTTCTAAAGCTTGCCTTTCGCACTTGCTGCTATCCTTGTGTGACAAATCACCCCTGAATTTGTTCTCCACCCACACCCAATGGATTGGCTACACGCATGGCTTTGGGTCTCCTCGCGGATGTCCAAAAGTGTCCTGGAGAATGCGGGTATCGATCCCGCTGCCTCTCACATGCAAAGCGAGCGCTCTACCATTTGAGCTAATTCCCCATTGAGGGTTGAGCACTGCAGCTTCATCGTGCCATACGGAGCCTCAGCTCAGGTGGAACTAATCACAACACCCCCCTTTCAATGTTTTCTGGGCTTGTCAACTACAACAAGACTCTTTGGTGCAATCGTAACTCACACGAGACATTTCCGAGCGATTCAAGTCTGGGCCCTACGCAGTACGCCAGGAGAGTGTCACTGGAAGCCCCTTTCAGCTGCTTCTGGAGAAAAGAGATGTCAGACTGGGCCGGGGGACTCTTTGCTGCCATCGGCCAGTATTGTGAGGGTAAGAGGGGAGACAATCACTTCATATGGTCAAAGATTGATGAGGTTTGAAGCCAGCGTTAACATGGTAGTACCTGAAAGGTAGTGAGCGGAGAAGTGCAAATAAACCTGGGGTGTACAACATCAGGCCTCGAGGGCCGGTGTCCTGCAGGTTTTAGGTATAACCCTGGGTCAACACACCTGAATCAAATGATTAGTTCATTACCAGGCCTCTGGAGAACTTCAAGAAATGTTGGGGAGGTAATTTAGCCATTTGAATCCCCTATGATGGATCAAGAATACATCTGAAACCTGCAGGACACCGGCCCTCGAGGCCTGGAGTTCGACACCTGTGAAATAAAGATTTGCCAAAGGAAGCCACATGCATTCAATTGGGACACTGACTAGCAAAGTGTGAAATGGAGAATGCGGGCGTCGATCCCGCTACCTCTCGCATGCTAAGCGAGCGCTCTACCATTTGAGCTAACTCCCCTGTGCCACATGTCTTACTTATTACAGGCTACACTTTGTCCATACTTGTTGTATGATCAAAATAGGGAAGGGGCACAAATCCTGAAATCTGCAAAGCGCCCCGGAGGTGCCTGAGAGACTAAGGCGGCTCGCTGACAATCCACTGTGTTTTCTGTTAGCGTCTGAAACTGAAGTTGATCCAAGAATATGTCCTGTTCTTCTGAGGTTTGAGCACATTCTGATTTATACAATTTATCATAAAATTCTCTAAAGCTGTCATTAATTTCCAATGGATCTACTGTTATATTCCCTGAAGAGGTCTTTATACTATTAATTGCTCTTTCACTCTGCATTTTTTTAATTCTCCATGCCAAAAGTCTACCTGCTTTCTCTCCTTGGTCATAATAATATTGCTTCAGCCACATTAGACTTTTTGCTGCTGCATCAGATGATAATTTATTATATTCAGTTCTCAGATGTAGCAACTCACTTTGTTTTGTTGAGTCGTAACTAACGTTTAAGTCCAATTCCAAAGATTTAATCTGTTTATCCAGGGTTTGCATTCGCTTTCTTTGCTGTTTATTCTTTGTACTCGTAAAGCTAAGAATTTCACCTCTAATATATGCTTTGAATCCTTCCCATCTCAGTAAGGCACAAGTTTGATCTGTATTTAACTCAAAGTAATTTTCTGTTTTCTCCTCTATAAATTTAACAAATTCAGGATTCTGCAGCCATTTTGTTTGAAGCCACCAGCGAGGGGGGTTATGGATAAACTTTCCTAGATGGATACTCAGTGAGATAGCTGCATGATCACTGATCACTATGCTGACACTGTTTGATCCTTGATAAACGTTCTCTTGAGACAAGAAAGTAATCTATACGTGAGCGGGATTTATGTATACTTGAATGACAGGAGAATTCTATTTATCAGGATTTTGTTCTCTCCATACTTCTACCAAGTTGATATCTGATATAAATCGATTTATTTGTTGTCTAGTTTGTGCTTTATATGTATCTGAACCTGTTGAGCGATCTATACTCGGATTGAGAGTGCAGTTAAAGTCTCCTCCAAGCATATACAGTCCTTGCAAAGCAGATAAAGTAAGAAACAGATCTTCAATAAATTTGGGCTTATTTTCATTTGGGCCATTGAGACTCACCAAGTTTAAAGTAATAGAAAGGATGGTACCCTGAGTGAGTACGTACCTACCAGCAGGGTCTTTTATTATTTTCGTCATTTGGGATGGTATGCTTCTTTGAATCAAAATAATTACACCTCTCGCATAGTTATTGTATGATGCGTGGATCACCTGGCCAGGCCATCTGTTCCTCACAGACTTTAGTTCACAGTCTGTCAGATGTGTTTCTTGAAGAAAAACTATTTTTGATTTCAATTGCTTGATCCTGCTTATAACCTGTTTCAGTTTGATCAGTTTCCTGAGACCCCGGACATTCCAACTAGTGACTTTTATGTCAGAGATATTGCGGGTGTTTAGTTGGTCCATACTTGGAGTTTTCATTCTGTAATATTAAGATAACAACACGTGATGCTGATGTCAAGTAAACAAAAGTGACAAGTAAACTTTGAATAAAATAAAATAAGATAAGATAAGATAAGATAAGATAAGATAACCTTTATTAGTCCCACACGTGGGAAATTTGTTTTGTCACAGCAGGAAGTGGACAGTGCAAAAGTTATGAGGCAAAAATTAGAATACAATAAGAATAAATACAGTACACAACTGTACAGAATAGAATAAAATAAAATACTATATACAGTAGAATAAAATAAAATAAATATACAATAAGATAAAAATAGAATACAAATACAAATACTATATACAACTGAGTAAAATACAACGATGACAGAAAAGATTATTGCACTTAGTATTATTGCACATGTATGGATGTGTGTGTTTGATCAGTTAAAGTCTTTATTATGGAGTCTGACAGCAGTGGGGAGGAAAGACCTGCGAAATCTCTCCGTCCCACACCGTGGGTGCCGCAGTCTCCCACTGAAGGAGCTGCTCAGTGCTGTCACAGTCTGCTGCATGGGGTGGGAGATGTTGTCCATCAGGGATGACAGCTTAGCCGCCGTTCTCCTGTCACTCACCACCTCCACTGGGTCCAGAGGGCATCCTAGAACAGAGCTGGCCCTTCGGATCACCCTGTTCAGTCTCTTCCTGTCCCCAGCAGAGATGCTGCCGCCCCAGCAGACCACGCCATAAAAGATAGCAGAAGCCACAACAGAGTCATAGAATTTCTTCAGGAGTGGGCCCTCCACTCCAAACGACCTGAGTCTCCGCAGCAGGTACAGCCTGCTCTGCCCTTTCCTGTAGAGGGCGTCTGAGTTATGAGTCCAGTCCAGTCTATTGTTCAGATGAACACCAAGGTACCTGTAGCTGTCCACAGCCTCAATGTCCATACCTTGGATGTTCAGTGGTTGCAGTGGAGAATGCTTGTGCCTGCGGAAGTCTACCACCAGTTCCTTGGTTTTACTGGCGTTGATCTGGAGGTAGTTCAGCTGGCACCAGTCCACAAAGTCTTGGGTCAGACCTCTGTACTCCTTGTCGTCCCCATCAGCGATGAGGCCGACTATTGCAGAGTCATCAGAGAACTTCTGCAGGAAGCACTGGGTGGAATTGTGGGAGAAGTCTGCAGTGTAGATGGTGAAGAGGAACGGAGCCAGAACCGTTCCCTGTGGGGCCCCCGTACTGCAGACGACCCTGTCCGACACACAGCCCTGAGTCCTCACATACTGTGGTCGGTCGGTGAGGTAGTCCAGGATCCAGGTAGTGAGGTGATGGTCCACTCCAGAGTTCACCAGCTTGTCCTTTAGAACCGAGGGAAGAATGGTGTTGAAGGCACTGGAGAAATCAAAGAACATGATTCTCACAGTGCTTCCAGCGGTCTCCAGGTGAGCGAGGGAACGATGTAGGAGGTGAATGACGGCATCATCCGCTCCAATGCCAGGCTGGTAGGCAAACTGAAGTGGGTCCAGTGATGAGCTTGTTAGGCGCCGAAGCTGAGCCATAGAGAAATAAATAGAGAAAAAAAACCCTGGCATTGACCCATAACACTTAAAGTCCCCCCCCTTCCCTTACTCAGAGTAGTAAACTAGGGGCTGTGCTATTCCACTACAAAGGGGAATAGCTGAACTACAAGAACCCAACCCAACTAAGGCAACAGTGGTGTCCGTCAACCATGCATACACCATATTCAAACATAACATAAACATAACAAACCCATATGTGTTAACATATCAGACTAGCCACTAAATTAGAATAATTCCATGGCAGTGTCCTTTTTGTAACTTACAGAATCCCACTTGAAAGGATAAAAGTTAAACCAAAGTAGGTAACATTGTTGTGTTCAAGAGGGAGAAAGAGAGAAAAAGGAAAAACAAACAAACAAAAAATTACGTTTGTAGTGGCGTTATTAAAACGTAATGGAAGAAGCTCTAAAAAAGAAAAAAAATACTTCCTGTGTCCAATAACATGGCAAGTCAATGAGTAGCAAAAAGCCAAATATTATAACTGAGTGAAAATACAGATTTTTACAGCTCGTCTATTAGTTATGAGCAGCTGATTCTGCAGTTCAGGGAGTGAAACGCTCACCGCTACAGTTAGTCCTGTCCAGTGTGTCTACGGTGGAAATCCTTGGCCTCCTTTGGAGATGAAAACAGGCGTATCTTCCCATCGTTGAGGATCCTCATCTTGCATGGATTATATTGAAAACCGCGGAACACTCCTTCGTCGGCAAACACTTTTCTGATCGCGTTGAACTCCGTTCGCTGCCGGATGGTCTCAGCTGAGAAATCTTGGGCAAAAAAGAGTTTGTTTCCGTCGTGCTTGATGTTACTGTGTTTTGTGGAGCGGAAAACAAACTCCCGATCTTGGAAGTTCAGGAATCGGATAAGGACAGCTCTGTGTTGGTTTGGCTTTGGAGGTGCTAGGATGCGGTGAGCCCTCTCAATAACGAACAATCTGTCGGTCTCAAGCCAGCACGGTAACATCTCCCTTATAAACTCCAGCAGTGGCCGCTGACCCTCGGCGCCCTCCCGGAGGCCAAATAGCCGCAGGTTCTTCCTTCGGCCCCGGTTCTCCAGGTCGTCGGTTTTTGCCTCCAGGTAGGATATCCGCTTCATGGCACTGCTGAGATCGGCCACGCTCTTTCCCAGGAGCTCCTCTGCCGACATTATTCTATTTTCAGCTTCCGCCAGTCGTGTAGCATTTGCAGCAACATTTTGCTTTACCTCCATCATGTTTGTCTCCAAAGCAGCAACTGGCTTCGTCATTTCGCCCATATGGTTATCTATGCTGTCCAGTTTAGTTCCGAATACACTAAACTCGGAGCGCAATGACCGAAGTTCAGCTAACACCGTGCTAAGGTCACCCATGCTACTAGCGCTAGCAGCTCCCTCGCTGTTTTCAGGCATTGCCAAAATATCGGTTTTAACTGGTTTTTGGGAACCGCGTTTTTGGGTGAAAATATCACAGTCCTTGAGATTAGTCGTTTTTGACATTTTCCAATAGCAATTAAGTTTCTAGTTTTGGGTTGTTCATGCAGGTTACACGGAGCAACCACTTTATGCTGCCATCTTGATCCGCGGCTCCATAGCACCCCCCATGCACCTCATTTTACTGTGTACAGTGACAATAACATACATCATGAAGTCAGCGAAACTTAATGCAGCTGGACACCGCTGGGTGGCGGAGCTGGCAGATTATCGGTTCACTCTTAAGTACAGGCCAGGGGCAGCGAATCGAGATGTAGATTACTTATCAAGAAGAGGAAAGCCCATTAAAGCCATCATGCAGGAATGCACAGAGGAATGTCAGCAGGATGCCATTGAATGTGTTGGGAAAGCTGTCACCTGTAATTTCAACGCACTTCCAGAGGGATGCATCATCTCAGAACCATCCATCCATCCATCCGCTTCTCAGGGTCACAGGGGGCACTGGAGCCTATCCCATCTGTCATAGGGCGAGAGGCAGGGTACACCCTGGACAGGTCGCCAGTCTGTCACAGGGCCAACACACAGGTACAGACAACCATTCGCGCTCACATTCACTCGCACCTAATGGCAATTTGGATTTTTCCAATTAACCTATCCCCACAAGCTGCATGTCTTTGGACGGTGGGAGGAAGCCGGAGTCCCCAGAGGGAACCCACACAAACACGGGGAGAACATGCAAACTCAATGCAGAAAGACCCCGGCCTGATGGTGGAATTGAACTCAGGACCTTCTTGCTGTGCGGCAACAATGCTAACCACCGTGCCATCTCAGAACCAATTCAGCCATTTGCAGTTGACGACATCAGAGAAGCCCAGGATGCAGACATAGCCATAAACCGAGTTTTGTCCCTGAAAAGAACACACTACCTGAAGCATAAAGAAAAGATGGCGGCGAGTGAGGCAGTTAGGTACCTTCTTCTTCATTTGCAGATTGATGGAGATGGCATTCTGAGGCGTGAGACCACAAGGAGAATGCAGTTAGTTGTTCCTGACTCATTAAAGCCCATGGTCTATAAAAATCTACATGGGGAGATGGGACATTTAGGAGCAGACAGGATGGTTGCTCTCACCAGGGAGCGCTTCTTCTGGCCTAAAATGAGGCAGGAAATGGAGCACTATGCCACTCAGGTGTGTCGCTGTATAAAGAAGAAGAAGCCTAACAGAATAACCAGAACACCAATTCAGAGCATTGAAACCTCTGCGCCGTTTGAGATGATATCCATTGACTATCTGCATTTGGACAAGTGCACAGGAGGTGAAGAATACATACTCGTAGTTGTGGATCATTTCACCAAATATGCCCAGGCATAAGCGACAAAGGACAAGTCTGGGAAGTAAGCTCTTTGATAACTTTATCATGCGCTTCGGTTTCCCATCCAAAATACACCGTGACCAGGGGAAAGAATTTGAGAACAATCTTTTCCGCAAGCTTCAAGGCTACTGCGGTATCAGCCATTCTCGTACCTCCCCATATCACCCACAGGCCAATCCTGCAGAGCGCTTCAATAGGACACTCCTAGGTATGCTCCGGACACTTGATGAATCTCAGAAGTCAAGATGGAAAGACCATTTGAACAAAGTAGTTCATGCCTACAACTCGACTGTGCACGAAGCAACAGGATTTTCTCCATTCTTCCTTCTCTTTGGCCGTGAACCAACCTTGCCTATCGACCTGCTCGTCCCAAAAAGAGAAGAAGAGAAGAGTCAATCACACATTGGCTATGCAGAGAAATGGAGAGGAGTTATGCAAGAGGTCTACGCAATTGCGAGGCAGAACATGAGAAAGATTGCAAGAAGGGGACAGAAAAACTACAATCAACGTGCATGGAGCTCTGTGCTTCAGCCAGGTGACCATGTCTTGGTGAGAAATCTCACACCCAGAGGAGGTCCTGGGAAACTGCGCAGCTATTGGGAGGATATGATTCATGTCATCACTGAGAGGAAAGGTCCTGATAGTCCAGTGTATGTGGTTGAGCCACTGCAGGGGACAGGAAGAAGACGAGTGTTACACCGTAACCTACTGTTGCCGTGTCCTTACCTGGTTGACGAGTCTGGGGTGTGCGAAAGCAGCCTGAAAGAGAAAAGCCGTGGAAACAAACGGAGGCAGTCAGCAAGAAGACATCATCAGACCAAGCCCGATACTGACCAAACAGACACAGGCAGTTCTAGTGAAGATGACTGTCACATGTGGACAGCACTCAGATATGCCGATCCACCCGTCAACCCAGAAACAGAGGATTTCTGCCCCCGGAGTGACGCACTCGGAGAGAAGTCTGAGCCTGCTTTCAGAGCACAGGGGCATCCTGAAGAGGAACAGGTGGAGGAGAGACGCAGTTTGGAGGAGGAGGTTGAAGCTCCAGCTGTTGGACCCGAGAGTGAGCAGAGTGAGGCTGAGACACGGAGGCACAAGCCAAAGAGAATGAGACAGCCCCGGCGTGTCTACACATATGAAAAACTAGGCTAGCCAACCGTCCAGCAATGGAGCACGTGCCCTGTCAGTGTGAACATCCATCCATCCATCATTCCTCTGTCCCACCATCATTCATGTATCCTTTACAGTATCAATAGATATAACAGAAAAACACAGAGTCAACTTCACAAGAGAGTTTAATCTAAGCGTAACATTACAGTTGCAGTTCATGTTGATGTGGTATTGACACACAGTTAAAAGAGAAACAGGTACTCTGAGCATTATTACTATAATAAATAGAGGGAAGGTTTATCATTCTAGCGTCAAAGAGTTAAGACAGTAGTGGGTACAATACAGGTTTAATGAACTCATGGTTTTGAAGTGTGTAATCACATGATGTTGGGGTGTAAATGGTATTCTCCTTGTCCCACTGCGAAGATTCGGCGGGCCCACCAATACTTCGAGGGATAACCCACCCTTCAGTACAAAAGGACTATGAACATTTAGTTTTGTATCGTGACCATGAGAGACTTGTCCTGAGATACTAAGAGATGGTATAACCTCTCACCCAGTAATGTGTAATATGTGTGGAAATACTTGTTTGCTCGCTCATCTTCGGTTAAATGTTCTATTTTTGGTAAAATGACAAAGATTAGAAAGAAAATGTGTGGCAACATTTTTCTTTTGTGGGGGAGGGTGTTGCGCTCTAAAAGTAGTTATAAAACTTACATTTTTCTGAATCGTTGGGAAAATCTTTAAAGACTATTCTTATTTAATTGTGTTTTGTTTTTGGACACATTTCTAGTTAACTTTTGTAGTTTACTGGCTCCAGGAGGTCAGAGTTCAGACGTGTGATGTCATCAGTAAGCGCAGAAGAAAAAACAGTGTCTGAGACGTGAGAGAGCGATGTTTTGCTGATGATAGGCTATGCTGCCTGTAAACTCCAAACCTGAACTGAGGAGAATAAAGTTGCAAAAAACAGGAGAGTGGAGTCATGTCTCTCTGAGGGTGCAACACAGGCATGCACTCAAAGACTAACCCTAAACTGGAAGACTGACGTGGAGTCTCACGCAGTGATCCCGCGCCGGTGGAGGCTTCACCACACCATTAAGTAGCTCCCTCCGCTGACGCTGATCCGCTGCAGGTGTGTGGCATCCTCCTTGGGCGTGGCCAATCATCCACAGGCCTGACGGTGCTGTAGCCCGGCCTCCTGGCCACAGCCACAACCACACACACACCCACACCCACACACATACACATACATAGACACATGGAACAAAACCCCAGACAGCAGAACAGAGCACCCACCAAATAATACCAATAATAATAATAATAGCGATAATAGTCCACACTTCTCACGGACCCCGAGTCCCCAGAGCTGGGTCCGTGACAGTGACACGCCGGCATGTCTATATCCCTGCAACATCTGTCGGACGGACGGTCGGTCAGTATGAGTGAGCATGAATGTGGGTAACTGTGCTCACCTCCACCCAGAAGTGGGCGTAGCTGCCCAGGGCTGGTGCTGGCACACCTGTTCCTCACCTGCAGATCTTTGCCCAGCTGAGGATAGCTGCAGACCACAGGGAGAAGGCTGGTCCACCGACGGCCTGCTCAGATGTTAGCTATTGGCTTACACTGAACCCAAATGAAACCTCACAGCGCTGTTTCACACTGTGAAGACGGCATCAGCCAGACATTCAGCACGCATTAGGCGCTGAAAGCTTCACTACAGCAAGCCTGCACGCTGTACCCCCGTGGGTCACGCCCACCGCCAAATGTCACGGCGTGTGACCGAGACACGCCGACCAGTGTGACAAAACCGCAGCGAGAACACACGGCTCTTTAAAAGGTGATGACCAGACAACAAGGCCTCACAGAAACAGATATACAATCTACACACACACACAAAATGTGTTGTGAAGTTCATGGCATCATTGTAAAAGCAGATCACTTTCTGCTTGTGCACACACAGCATTCCTTCAAGGGATATATCTGTCTGCCACACACACACACACACACGCACATACAGACACACACACGCACATACACATACAGACACACACGCACAGAGTTGTGAATTGTGCATGACATCATTATAAACACAGATCACTTCCAGGCTCGGTTTTCTTCCACTGAGTGAGTTACTGTTCCAGCACACACCCTGTCATGTTTCCATCCACCCAGAGGACGTTAAATCCACTCACATTCATCCGTTGCACCCAGAAAAGTGTAACTACATCTGCTGCCTCATTAACTCCTGCCCCACCCTAAACCTGAGCTCGGCTGCAGTCAGCTCACAGTTAATGTCCTGAAATGGATGAAAACCTCAGTGTGGTTCAGTGCGGACAGGTGATGACAGGTCTGCAGGCCGCGTGCTGTCTGCAGCTTGTTTTGTGGTTTGGGTGAAGTTTAACAAGCTTTGCCTCCTTCCAGGATTTACTTTGGACCCGACTCTATCACCTGTCACTCCACTCAGTGTCACATCACAATGTGTTGTTGCTGGACAACAGAGCAAAATGAGTCAATTTTATAATTAAGGCTCTAACAATGGGCCATTCCCCTTCTGTTGGCCAGAGTCATGTGACTCTCTGGCTTTCTTTTGCAGCCACAAAAATGAGCAAAGTCAATGTGAGGTGATGGAGCGAGGTGCATGCAGGTCCTCCACACTTGAGTTCCTTCATTTTGTTTACAGCACTTTTATTCTTACTTTTTCAGTCTCTGATAGTGCTGAAACCTGCAGCAGTGAGTCAGTCCCCACAGCCGTTTACAGCCTGTGTTTGTGCTGTTGGAGCCTTTTGGAGCGTTTTTAATGACATCACATGACCAATAATGTGACTGCTGTGAGGTCACTGTGCTGACAGGCAGAATCAGCTTCACTGAGTGAAACTGGGATGTTATTTGAGTGTTACTAACAGTGTGGGGCGTGAGAGGCTACATGGATGACCAGCTGTTCATTGTAAAAGTACCATGTTTTTACCATGGACCCATTTAGCTACGCTAACCCTGGGCTGCTGATTGATGTTAATACCAACATAAGTGGGCTCTCATGCATGTTGACATTGCTGCAAACACACTGAACATGTAGAGATAATTAAGCCTGCCCAGTCCAGGAATTAACTCATGGAACAGTTAGACATTACAAACCAGCAGCGTATAATCATCATAACGAAGACTTTGTTTATTCGACTGCTGAACTATATCACAGTATTTGTCCCCCATTTGTCCTTCAGCTCTTAAACTAATGATTTTGGAAAAACCCAAATATGATGCAAGGACCCAGGAATGCATTATGTCAGTGTAAGGCCTCACAATGATATAAATACAGACACATGTGTGTGTGTGTGTTTAACACCCTGCAGCAGCATCGCATCACGCCCCGAGAGGGCTGAAATGTCAAACATGTGTTAACACCCAACTGTCTCTCTCACACACACACACACACACACACACGTGCACAGATACACACACACACACACACGTGCACAGACACACACACACTGATGTTTTGTCAGCATCGTAAAGGATTTACAGAAATCAAATCAGATGATGTGTGTGTGTGTGTGTGGGGGGGGGGGGGGGGGGGGGGGTTTATTACATAAAGGGTGTGACGGACGGCTCGTGTGTGTCCTGTGCAGAGGTGTGGGGGGAGAGACAGTGTTTGTCTGAAGCACCGTGAGCTCCGATCAAAGGTTTGTTCCATTTGCTTCAGTTCTTCTCAGCTTTAAACTTTCAGTAAAAATGCTTCTAAATTTTTATATTTTAAATTTTTAAGGTTTGAATTTGTAACCTTCAGTCCAGGAAAGAGTTTGTCTTTAGTTTTTAGTCCTGTTTAACTTCTGTTTGTGGTCAGGGAGGAAATACAGTTTTAAAAGTTTCAGCGTCTCGATAGATTAAAACTTGTTTGCTGCTCGGAAAGAGGAAACAGGGAGCAACTTCACAGTACTGACAATTTCTAGAGCCAAAACTTATTGATATTTCTGATTTTTGTCTATAATCTAATGTAATTGATGATGCAATGGTTGTTTTATTTTATATAAACTGCAGCTTGCTGTTTCTACAACACAACAAATTAACAAATTTCCCACACGCGGGACTAGTAAAGGTTATCTTATCTTATCTAACAATAACAACAAATGTGGTTGCTTTACCAGATTTTAACATAATGTGATTTTAAGAAATAGTTTGTCTGGTTTTGACGTCTTTTTATTTATCTAAAAAATTTGAAACTACTCCATTAGAGCAGCCAAAGAGGATACACAATGTTAGCTTACTCAAGGCTGCAGATCCTCTGCTTTATCCTGACTAATGTGCATATTTAGAGGCCCTTGTTCAGGTGTACACCACCTCTTGCCCTATGACAGCTGGGACAGGCTGGATGGATGTTATAATGCTACAGGCTTCATTAGCAGATGGATGACATCACAGCTGTTATGCTCACCTTACATACACACTGTGGGTGAAGCTCAGATTCAATTCAATTCAATTTTATTTACACAGCACCAAATCACAACAGTCACCTCAAGGTGCTTTATATTGTGAGGTAGACCCTACAATAATACATACAGAGAAAAACCCAACAATCATATGACCCCCTATGAGCAGCACTTTGGTGACAGTGGGAAGGAAAAACTCCCTTTGAACAGGAAGAAACCTCCAGCAGAACCAGGCTCAGGGAGGGGCGGGGCCATCTGCTGTGATTGGTTGGGGAGAGAGAAGGAAGACAGGATAAAGACATGCTGTGGAAGAGCGACAGAGGTTAATAACAGATATGATTCAGTGCAGAGAGGTCTGTTAACACATAGTGAGTGAGAAAGGTGACTGGAAAGGAAAAACTCAATGCATCATGGGAATCCCCGGCAGCCTACGTCTATTGCAGCATAACTAAGGGAGGATTCAGGGTCACCTGGTCCAGCCCTAACTATATGCTTTAGCAAAAAGGAAAGTTTGAAGCCTAATCTTGAAAGTAGAGATAGTGTCTGTCTCCTGAATCCAAACTGGAAGCTGGTTCCACAGAAGAGGGGCCTGAAAACTGAAGGCTCTGCCTCCCATTCTACTTTTAAATACTCTAGGAACAGCAAGTAGGCCTGCAGAGCGAGAGCGAAGTGCTCTAATAGGGTGATATGGTACTACAAGGTCATTGAGATAAGATGGGGCCTGATTATTTAAGACCTTGTATGTGAGGAGCAGATTGAAACATGGTGAGATTAAAAGCTCCACCCTGACCGAGGAGAAGCAGGAGCTCATGCTCCATCCTGTGGGTTTGAAGGACTCACACTGCAGCAGGATAATGAACCCAAATACACCAAAGAAGACCGCAGAGTGCTGACATCATGGACCGAGTGGAAGAAGGGGTTAAAGGTCAACTATGTGCAGCGATGTGTTTCTATGGAGGTCAGAGGTCAGGCTGTTGACAGCGTGTGTGCTCCTGTCGTGCTGTTACAGATGAACCTGGCTCTGGTCCATGACAGAGAGCTCATTAAGACGTTCTGGGAGAGGAGGATCGAGACTCAGACTCAGCAAGCTGACAGCGAGGAGCAGAGGATGAGCCAGAGCGCACTCAAAAAGTGAGTGACGTCCTTCGGCCCAGCGGTCAACGCATAACATGTTTCTATAAAACTTCATGATGTGAGGCTCTGGTTAGCATTTAGTCAAAAACTGTGTCTAACCCAAGTTTAGTCATCTTCTTCTTAGTTCAGTTTACTTTTAGTTTTGTAGTGTTGTATTGAAGGTCACACCTGTCTCCATCTTTGCGTACAGCTTCTTTTCTGTCATGAGGCTGGCAGAAAGGTTAAACATATCCAGACTTTCTTTGTGTTAGCTGGCTAAACGCAGTCAGCGATAATGGATATCACTCAGTGATGGTTGTCAGCGTTCCCTCTAAAGTACATGTGAGCTGCTAAACCGAGAGACAAACTGTGTCCAGGCTGTCCTGGGTCTGCCCGGCTCTCCTACTCATCAGTCAGTTATTTAATCAAGACGACAAAGGAGGCAAAGTGAGCTGAGACAGAGAGGGGCAGTTTGTTTTCCTCGCCAAAGAGACAACTGCAGGTCCGCTTGTGTTCAGATCTGAGCGGCTGATGGAAATAACTCCAGACTATGGTGATGTTTATGCACTGACTGCACAGTCAGGTCACAGTATGATGGACAGGCTTTCATCAGCTTGAGTTTGAGCTGATGGGTGAAACGTTGTGAGGGACCAGCGAGCGCTCGCTGCACGTGTTTTACTGCAGAGAAAAGTGAGACGCTTCAGCTGCTTGTTCCACCTGAGCACACGGACTGGCGTCCTCACGGGTTTCAGTTACTGTTATTCTGGTGGAAAGGTTTTTGGACTCTTCTGTTTTACAGGATGTGGCGTCCTTCATTTGTAATGTCACTGATCTTCAGTCTAAACGGTTTCGTTTTCATGGTTCGTTCCACTCTCAGCTTTAATTTCTTGCATTTTATTTGTCTCTGTGTGATTCGCTGATTATTCTGTGGTCTGGTTACCTGTCAGCACTCAGCCTGTCCTTTGTTCTCTGGGTGTAACTGGGTTTTATGGGACAGCTGGAGCTCCCTGCCCACTGAATGCTCTGCTGTCCTCAGACACACCCTGATAAACGTGCTGTTTGTAATTCACACACTGCGTCTCTCGTGGAGGCTTAAATTACAAACGCTTTCTTTCATCTGTTGAGGTCTTTGAGCCAGACGTCCGTTACCAAACTGAGCATGAATGCGGTTTCATTCGGTGAAGCCATGTGACCTTGTGGCAAATAGACGCATCTAAAAACAGATCCTCTCATTACAAACGGCCTCGTCTCTCGGCGAGCTGCAGGACATACCAACACAAACACACGAGCCTCTAACACCGTCTGGCTGCTAAAGGTGTCAGAGACGATGAGCACTAATGAGCGGAAACATGACCTCGCCTCACCGGGCTCTGAAGGAAGCAAAGGAAACAGGACGATGGCGGGCTGGAGTCTTCAAACCAACCGAGAGAGAGACAAGTTGTCTCCAGGCTGTCCTGGGTCTGCCCGGGTGTCCTTCTGATCAGTCCGTTGTTTAATCAAGACAACAAAGTGAGCTGAGACGGTGAGGGGCCGGAAAGCAAAATCCTCCATCGAACAAGAATCAGCACGGCTAACATCCTGCACAGCTCACACACAGGTGTGACACAAACTGGGAGCAGGTTCAAAACAGGAAGCAACTAACACAACACACCTGGTGGAAGGAGGTAAGAGTGAGCACGGTGACGCAGACTCAGCGATAGGGATGGGTATTGATAAGATTTTAACGATTCCGATTCCATTTTCGATTCTGTTTAACGATTCGATTCTCTTATCGATTCTTTTTTTTTAAAAAGGAGAACACTAAAGTCGATTAGCTTAGAACTGTGTTTTATATCTTCTCTTTGAACAAGATAGAAATTGAGGAGTAACATGGCCTTACAAACCCAACAGTGAGATCTTAAGAGATCCACAGCCTACGGCTCTTCAATGGGGTGTCACAGGGTCCCCGGGAAAAAAATTGTAAATGTAAAATAATAAAATAAATATTCTCCTGTAGCAATAACAAAGTTTAACATAAATTATTCTGTAGCAATTACACAAGAATATCCAGTAATGTCCCTGCCTACAATTAAACACATTCACTTACCAAAGTGAAATCGGGGACATCTGCTGTGGCAAATGGGTGCAAGCCTTTGACCACAAACTGAGTCACTGCTCGGTGACATTCGTCTATCCTGGCCTGAAAGGAGACGCTACCGGTAGACTGCAGCGAGAACTGCCAGCATCTGAGCCAGCCAGACTCTGTCTGTCTCATCATGGTTATCTAAATGCACAGTAATAGCAGGTTTTGTAATAAGGTAAATCGCGCTAACATAATATTCAATGCTAATTGATTAGTTACCTGCAGTATTAACGGGAGAGGACGTGGAAACGCTACCGCTGCTGCTGGGTTGAGCTTCACTAGTCCGGAGCGGATCAAAAACACGACATTCGTTGAAAGCAATCGCGTGTTTTTTGAGCAAATGCTTTTGCATGTTCGTAGTGTTTCCTCCCTTTGATGAAATCTCTACTTTGCAAGTATTGCACGTTGCCCTGTTGTCATCCTTTCTCATAAAGTGTAACCAAACTTTTGAGCGTTTGTGCCGCTCAGGCGCCATGTTTCCTACTGGGTAAAAGACGCTACTCAACGTGATGACGTCATTCGGGGCGACTGGAATCGATAAGGGAATCGTTTATAAAAGTGGCAAACGATTCCAAGGAATTGAAACAGTGGGAACCGGTTCTCAACAAGAACCGGTTTTCGATACCCATCCCTACTCAGCGAGAAGGTCAGAACAGGTCAGTGCTGCCACTGATGGAGGACCCTCCTGCCCCGGTCCTGCTGCTCTTTTGATTTATCTTATATCCTCTTATTAAACTTGATCTCCTAAAGTTACATCAGCTATTAGCCCTATCCGCCTTAACCCCTCTCACTCATCTTCCTCCCCCCTTAACCTCAGTTCATCTCACGTAATCCCTCTGCTATCCATTACCCTGTATCCTAATCCCCTACCTATCACTACCGTGTATCTCCTAATCCTTCGGCTATCTATTACCATGCACCCCCCGACTCCACAGCTATCTGGCTCCCCGCTGCCTCTAACCCCGACTCTAGTCCGCGCTAATTGTGTACGTTATGTGTGATCCGAGCAGGGGCTGGAAAAATGTGCTGCGAAGCACCGAGGTGATAATCTCGGAGCGATGAGTGACGGAGGCCGGCCGCGAGCACAGACACAGCAGCTGAATTTAGAAGATATTCTGATATTAATAATCATCTAACGGATGCTTCGGTCTGTGCGTCTGCGTCACTGAAGCCAAAACTAATTTTGTTTCATGAAAGGACATCGACGTGAAGCTCAGCACGCTCAGTTTCTGCTTTTCTCAATGAGCTGCAGCGAGTCCATCAGTGAGGATCTGTGGGGGCTTTTCTCTGCTGACGTGTCCACAGTGTGAGGCCAGAGTGTCCTGATATTAGTGTTAGCTCCACAGCTCCATGGAGCATAAAAATACATATGAGTGCATAATTACAAGAGCTAAACTTATCTATAATTAAATCAAGTTATATTGTTCCTCCACACTCGTTTAATAGATTCATTTATTTTCAAAACATCTGCATTTAAAAAAACATTCATTCATGAAAACTGAAAGAAAACTTGGATCAGATTAAACACAGTGATGAGCCATGAACCCGTGACATCATCACAGCTCCTCCACAGCTTCAGGAGCTCAGATATAAGGCGGCACCTCTTTAGACGGTGCTCCTCCACCCCTCGCCTGCAGCTCAAACACCAAACAAGTAAAACTAAATTTAAAGTTCAGGTAGAAGCTGAGGAGTCGAAGCGTTAGCAGGAGGAGAGGTTGTAACAGTAAAACACACAGAGGTCATCGCAGGCGTGGACGTGCTGGACTAGCACAGGAGAGCAGAGCGAGACACGCCCCGTTCATGGAAGGGTATTTCAGTGCCGAAGAACTTTTATCCAAACCTTCACACTCACGCTCTGATGGAGGCACCTGAGGGTGGAGTGTTTGCCCAAGGACACTTCAACATGCAGCTGGAGGATCCAGGGACTGAACCACAAACCCTGTGGTTAGTAGACCCACTGCAGTGGGAGCAGAAGCTGCAGAAATGGGAGGAGTTACAGACGCTGTGATAGTGTTTAGGTCTAAGTCTAAGCAGAGGGTGTAGCAGTAGTAGAGGAGCCTGAATGGCCACAGTCATAGCAGCAGATGTTGTAGAAGAAGCAGCTCATCAACAGCACAGGAAGTGGCTGCAGTCATATTAATTATATTTAGCAGAGGAGGAGAAAAATGCTGAACGTGACTCTCTGGCTTCTCTAAATCATTTCGTTTTGTTCCTGATCAGCTGACAGGTTAGCTTCATCCTGCAGGTCCTCGCTGCAGATCCCAGACCTTAGCCTGGCTGATTATAATTTAGCTGCACCTCTGCACCGCCTCCTGCACCGCTGCGTCACACTGGTGATTCAGGACCCACAACTTTGAGGTTCGTGGTGATCTCAGAGTGAAGCACATGCAAACAGCCGGTGCAGAACAAGAGGTGCACCAGGAGACGACCTGAAGAGGACATCTGCCAATCATAGTGAGACACTCAGTGATGTCACTGTGGTGCAGTACTGAGCCTGGAGCAATGACCCCACATGTTTTGGTGAAAATGTGTGAAACTGGTTCTGGATGAGTCGCTGGCACTTCTGTGGATAAGAGACATCATAGTGGCGGTGCTCAGCACGCTGAAAGGAGAAATGCTAACCTAAACCAGTGAGCCGGGCTGGACTTGAATCACTCTGATGCTGCTTCAGCAACACCTTTGTGTCAGATGAAGGTCTTAAAGCGTTGGTCAAGTCAAGTATTTATTTATTGTCATTGTCAAGAACAATGAAATTGCGTTTGGGGCTTCCATACAACCCGTAAAAAAATCTCGCATCTCGCTCCTCTGCTCCTGGTGCAGAGGAGCGAGATGCCTACCTGTCCGTCTGTCTGCCTCGGCTGACATCAGGAAGATTATCAGGACAAATGGAATAATCCGAAAAACTTGACAGGAAGGCGACAAAGAGCTGGTGAGGACAGCTGATGGCGAGGGTTGGGTTACACTCAAACATGTGACGCCTCACAGACGAACGTCTGTTATTTCTTTGCCTTTGTGTCCTGGAGTCGCTTCCTGTCTGCCGCACGTTTGTGCACCTGTGGTTGTGAAGCCTTTCAGTGACATAACGTACACCCTGACCCCTCAAACAGCCTCTGTCCTCAGGTGTGTCCCAAAGGAAGGACCAGAAAAAAGTTTGGACTGGCAGGCTGGCAACTTGTGATGATTTGACCTCTCCACCATCTTTAAGGAGAAACGCCTTCTTCCTACAGACAGCAGCCAATAACATCCCATCAGTGACATCAGCAGCCAATAACATCCGGTCAGAGAGTTGAATCGGACGCGGTGCAGCTCAGTTTCTTTGGCACAGAGCAGTGTTCCAGTAGTTTCTGTCAATAAAGATGAAAACTGCAGCACAGAGAATGAAAACAGATGCAGAAGCAACAAAACCTGAGCAGAAATACTGTTTGAACTTATTTAGATGAAACCTTCAGAGGTCCTTCAGGTGAAATCGTATCTGTGAGCACTGTGAGGGAAGTCAAGTACTGAGACTGAAGGTGAAGGATTTGTCTGTGACGTGCAGCCAAACAGAAGAAGAAGAAAGCAGCACGAGGTGTTCTTTCTTCATCGAGCCTCACAGAGACAGGCGAGCACGCTCGTGGGTGTTGGTGAAATAAAAGCGCTGATGCGACAGCGATAACGCCGCAGCTGTCACCAGGACACCAGATCTGCTGCAGACTCAGAGCTCATTAAGCTCTGAAGCTCTGACCTCAGCACTGCTGCACGCCACCGACCACCTCCAGGCATCGCTGTTACGATCAGATCCTCTTAAAATACTGTTAATGAATATGATGACGCTCACCCTGACACGGTAGCTTTAAGGCCGGAACCATAAGAACGAAAACCGAAAGCTGAAGCAGGTGGTTTATAAAAGGTCACAAACCTGCGTGACCTTTGTAGGTCTGCAGAACCACTGCTGAGCACGTGCAGTGTGTGTAACAGCAAGATGGGGGTGGAGTTTGACTACATGGTGTCATGTGATGCGCTGGCATGATGTAATGTAACCGTCCTTCCTGTGTGTTTCAGGCTGAGGGGGGAGTGGCTGGTCCGTCTGGAGAACCGAACCAAACACCTGAAGAACCTCAATGACAACTACATGAGGAAGATGAAGATGGAGCCGTCAGCTGACCAGACCTGAGCCCCCGATAACTCGCCGTAGAGCTGCTGAGCCAACAACCGCGTCTCCTCCTGCTGCTGTGTGAGAGAAATAAAGAGCTGGAAAATAGACACGTCTGTGATTCATTCAGAGTCAGAGTTTGAACGTTCTGTTTTATTTCCTGCATCTCAAACACATCAGTGCATCAGAGCCAGCAGTGTCAGGCTGTGCTGATTCTGCAGCAGGTGTAAAGATCACTGAGACTCACTCTGAAGCCTCTGACCGCCAACATGGCGCCATCTGCTGGACAAACAGGAACAAACCTCGAGGAGGGGCTGAACGTTCAGTCCAGTAAAGGTGGGAACATGAAGGAGTTTCCGACGCCGGCCACATGCAGCGTGTGAACCAATAAATAATCTATAAGTGACCATTAGTGACAAAACCATCAGTCCCCTTCAACACCAGCAAACAGCAGAGCTGGGTCAGTGTTTGGAACGTAACTGAAATAAAAACAACTATTAAATATTTTAAATTCACTCTTCAGTCATTTCAAGTTTTCTCACAGCAGCTTCACAAATACAAACTTTTTAAGTTTTCAGTTGTTTTTCTACAGAAGCATAAAAAAGTTAATTTTATGAATTATTCTCTGCAGAATTTAAGACTTTGGCCACCAGGGGGCGTTGTTTCTGTTTAACATATGTTTAGGAAGTCATAGTGACTTTTTCCCCACCAGTGTTTTTTTTCTTTATTTTGGAAACTTTAGACTTATTTATAAACACATATATTTAAAAATAATGACAATAATAATTTCTGCTTTTTTCTCTTTCCAGCAGTGCAGCATGCAGGGGGGGCTTTAAGGGGGCCCCAGCTGTACCACACAGCTTTAGTTATTAAATACGTCGCACATGTAGATAATGATATGAACATACTCATGAACGACGTTATTATAGAATAATCCAACCCAGCTGTGAAGTGATTTTGATTTGATTTGATATACCTTTATTAGTCCCACAAGGGGAAATTTCATAAGGCTGCCGACCTATTGCCCTCCGACCATACATACATTACACAAACATCACATGGGGAAGACAGGACAGAGAGGTATAACAATGGAAAAAGCACCAGATGAGGAAAGATAAGGAGAAAAAAATATGTGTGTATGTTGTGGTTTTGTTTTTATTTATTTATTTAATTTTATTATTTATTTATTTATTTATTTATTTATTTATGCTCACGGTGCATCGTGTAAAACCGGTTAAAACCAATAAATAAATGTTTAAAAAAAAGAAAAAAAGAAAAAAAATAACTCCCCCCAGACTGAGCTCCAACAGGGAGATCAGTTTGAGAACAGAAAAAACACCTCTGCACATGAAACAACTCTTAATACACCAAAGAAACACATGACAAGCAACAGGGGGGGTAAAGGTGAGAGACCGCCGACTTAGACAGTACATCCGGGCCTGCGTGCGCTGGTCTCCTTGATCCCCGTCAGCATCGGAAGGGAATAAGCGTCGAAGGTGTTTGGAAAGGGAGGGGGGATGAGTGTGTGCATATCAGTGTATATGTCTGTGTGTGTGTCCATAGTTCAGCTGAGACAGTGTCCTTCACCCTGCCAGGCTAACTAAACAGTCTTCCAGCCAACCCAGGTGGCCTTACATGGAATGGGAAGAACAGACTCAACACAGTCATTATCAGGGAGTTGTTGTTCAGCTCCAGCCTTGAGACCGCAGCTGGCGCCAAAGGGGTATCCGCATGAAGTGATGGTGCTTTTACTTTAGTGCGAACAACTCATATGAATTTCAAAGCAGTTGTACAGTCCAACACTGGTCTCTCAATCTCCCGTTGGAGAGCCGCGAGCTTCGCCATACTTGCGTTCTGTGATGTTGTCATTTCTTGTCCTCAAGGAGCCGATTCTGCTCTTGCTCTTGACGAAGGAGGTCGCACTTTTCTCCTCTCCTCCTCCTCTCCCTTATCTTCCCTGCTTAGCCTCTTGTGTCCTTGTCTAGTCTCGTGTTTTTTGTATTAATTTTCCCTGGAAAACTGAGAACTCACGACCGCAGTGAGCTTCTCCAAGATGTATCCAGTCTGCAGTCAGAGATCTTATTCTGAGTATCCACAGCAGCCGTAGCCTCTCCAAGATCTTATCTGTGCTGCACTCAATGAGCCCATTTTGAGAAACTCACTCCTCTCCCATCGTTTCAATCCCAGCGGGCAGCCTTGTGAGGGTTTGAACAGCTGGTTCCGCTTCCTTAATTCTGCGATAAGTCAGGGCCAAGCCAGCTCCGATCAGAACCCTGTTATCATGGTTCATAGGTAGATATCTTCAGCACTCAGGCTCACCCGAGCCCAGACTTCTCGTTGAGAAAGGGGTGTCAATTGCATTTAGCGACCAGTTGATCAAATCCATAATTCCTCTTTTAGGTTTTAGAGAACAGACTGTGAGAGAGTGTTCCAGGGAAAAGTAATACAAAAACCACGAGACTAGACAAGGACACAAGAGGCTAAGCAGGGAAGATAAGGGAGAGGAGGAGGAGGAGATAAGTGCGACCGCCTTCGTCAAGAGCAGCGAGCAGATGATCAGCTTCTCCACAGGTCAGTGAGCGATGCTGGACATGTCCTTAATCAGCTGAAGACAGAATTTCACAACAAATCAGTAACTCGTAATCTACATGATAGAGGACCAGTAAGGCTCTGAGGTCCCTCCCCCCACCCTGGACCGCCCCCGACGACCCCGGGAGCTCCAGTCTGGGGGCGGTCGGAGTGATTCCCTGACAGTCATTATCTTTCATTTTATTGCTGCAGTTACTGGCATAGATTGCCTTTCAGAATAAAACCTAAAACTTCTCGTTCTTGTCAAAGAGTACAGTTGGTGTCGTCCCTGTACGCCCGGCGCCGGCGGTCAGTACAGGCTGTGGATCGGTACCAGGGCGGCGTTTCTGGTTTTCTCCAGCAGTTTCTCCCTCAGCGTTTGTTTCTGGACTTCATGCCAGACGTAGCGAGGGTGCTCCACACGCGGAGGCTGCCCCGTCGGTGTCCACTCCACCTTGCGCCCGTCCTCATCGCGCTGGACGTGGTCAGGCGTCAGCGCCACCAGTGTGTTGAAGCACACGCCGTCCGTCTTGCCATTCTGTCGGCCGTTGTGCTGCAGACTGAGCACGCCCAGCGTGTTGACATCATGGTCGTAGTAAGCCGACTGCATGGCTTCCTGCACCACCATGTTGGCCGCCCAGGTCACCGCGTGGGTCCTCACCGCCGCCGCTGTTGGGAGGTGGGGCTCCGGGGCTGCCAGCAAAAAAATCACGTCTGTAATATTCTGGATATTTATCATTGAGGTATTTATATATATTAGGACTGTTTCTTATATTTGTAACTTTCTAATATATTGCATTATTTAATTTAGTTCAGTCTGTTACTGAGGCTCAGGGTCCTACTTAATTACAGGTTATTTAGGAAGATGTCACACTTAAAACACTTTAACTCGGCCGTGTTTTCAGGAAAAAAGCCAAACTGTAGAGTGCGTGAAGTTTTCTGTCAGTGCTAACGAGTGAGTTTGGTACCTCTGATGAGCAGAACCCAGATGTGCTCCTCAGCACCGACGAAGACCAACATGAGTCTCTGCACCACGTGACGGCAGCTCAGGTCTAAGGGTAGCGTGACAGGATGGCAGGGACTCAGACGGTACCTGAAGGCAGCACGGCAGGAAAGTCAGGAGTCGCCACGTCAACATTGTACAGATCAAAAAGAGGCTGAACAACTCAGATAAAGGAAGTTTTTAAACACACTGAGGTTAATTATGGAGTTCCACAGGGTTCAGTGCTAGGACCAATTCTGTTTACATTATACATGCTTCCCTTAGGCAGCATCATTAGAAGACATAGCATACATTTACACTGCTATGCAGATGACACCCAGCTCTATCTGTCCATGAAGCCAGATAACACACACCAATGAGTTAAACTGCAGGAATGTCTTAAAGACATAAAGACCTGGATGGCCGCTAACTTTCTGCTTCTTAATTCAGATCAAACTGAGGTTATTGTACTCGGCCCTGAAAAGCTTAGAAATATGGTATCTAAGCAGATTCTTACTCTGGATGGCATTACCTTGGCCTCCAGTAACACTGTGAGGAACCTTGGAGTCATTTTTGACCAGGACATGTCCTTCAATGCACATATTAAACACATATGTAAGACTGCATTCTTCCATTTGCGCAACATCTCTAAAGTTAGAAATATCCTGTCTCAGAGTGAAGCTGAAAAACTAGTTCATGCATTTATTACTTCCAGGCTGGACGACTGTAATTCATTATTATCAGGAAGTCCTAAAAACTCCCTGAAAAGCCTTCAGCTAATCCAAAATGCTGCAGCAAGAGTCCTGACAGGGACTAGAAAGAGAGCATATTTCTCCTGTTTTGGCTTCCTGTTAAATCCAGAATTCAAAATCCTGCTCCTCACATACAAGGTCTTAAATAATCAGGCCCCATCTTATCTTAATGACCTTGTAGTACCATATCACCCTATTAGAGCACTTCGCTCTCGCTCTGCAGGCCTACTTGTTGTTCCTAGAGTATTTAAAAGTAGAATGGGAGGCAGAGCCTTCAGTTTTCAGGCCCCTCTTCTGTGGAACCAGCTTCCAGTTTGGATTCAGGAGACAGACACTATCTTTTAAGTGCACTGGTACTCCATAAATAAAACTGATGTGAATTTAAAGTGATGCTGCAGGTTAATCGATAACTAAACTCAACTCTGTGGTGTGTTTCGCTGAGTTTACATACTTCAGTCCAGATTCGATGAGGCGGAGGATGTCCCGCCCTCTGAGTTGGAGCTCTGAATGTCTGTCCCACCACGAGGCCTGAAGAGACTCCTGATCTGCTGCTGACAGACTCTTTAAACTTCCCCCTGACAGAAGAGGAGAGACACGCTCCTTAAACTCTGCTGCCCTTCATGTGATACACATATTCACCCAGCTTCCTCAAACCAGACAAAGCTAACGATGCGTTCAGGGGCTCGGAGTAAAAAGGTCACCCTTCAACACTAATAAAGTGTGTGACCTCTGACCTGTGACCTTGGCCAGGAAGATGAAACGGATCCACTGAGGTCCCTGCTCCTGGATGAGCAGCAAGGTGACTGGCTCACTTTCAAACCCCGCCTCCTCCTTCACCTGCAGACAAAGAGAGCCGCAGCTGATGGAAGACAAAGCCAGGCTTTCTCTGCATGAGCTGGTTCAACAAAACCTGAAACCCAGATCAAAGACATCCCAGCGCTGCTCATCAGCTTTTTATCTGAGTACCCTCACACAAAGAGGTGCGTTTGATGCATCACTCAACACTTCTTCTAAAGACCAACCAAGCAGCTCGCTCTTCAGTCAGAGGAGCAGCAATAAGCAAGACTGCTGTTTGTAGCAGGGTGGTGATCACAGAGAGGACGGAGATCCTTTCACAGCATTACGTCCTCCTGAGCCGAGTCTGGGATGGAAAGCACGAAGTTCTGTGCAGGCCGGCTCGGACTGCTGCGCCTGTGATCCGACACGGATAGCAGGAAAAGTGTGACACTGAATTTATAGCTGAAGCAAACATCTCACAAAGCTGCTGCTCAACACAGGGCAGCTTTAAATACTGCAGCAGAAATCAGAGGCAACCTGGAAACTCATCAATGTGCAGTCCCTTCTAATGATGGCCTTTAAAAAAACTACACATTTAATTTAAGTTCCATAAAGCTTCATGTCATCTCCCAAATATCATCTTTAATGAAAGAAAACACTGAAACGGACTTCCGATTTGAACGTCACTGTGATGGCAGCACCTCGAGGTGAATAAAGAAGGGGGTGAGCGAAATACACCAAACCAATACTCGGAGGTGGCAATGAAGTGGTAGTTTAACGGTGGGAAAATAATGATAGCTTCCAGGCTGATACCTTTCTCCTCTCACTGCAAACCTGCTGCCGCACACTGTGAATCAACCCCAGCAGGCAACGGCTGAAATATGGCTGACTTGGACACTGTTACAGGAAATAAAAGACTTTCGCCAAGAAAACAGTGCACAACTGGGGAGATCAAGGAAGAAATCCTAAAGGTGAGCGCCAGACTGGACGAGGCTGAGGGCAGGATCGAGAACACCGAGGTCGCCATGATTGAAAAAATAAAGCTACAGGTGAAGGTTGTAACAACCCTTATTGTGTTATCGCACCACTAGGGGGGTTGCCCTACTATTGTAGTAGTTGGGGGAGTCTCCTAGTGGGTGTGTGAGTATAGCGTGGCAGCCATTACATGCTGCTCGTGTTCTGCTCTCAGGACAGACCTCACCATTGTAACGGCCTGGCGCCGGGATTACCGATCCCCGCACATGTATGTACGGACAGAGTAGAGCCGTGGAGACCTGGCTTGTATGGTCTTATGTTGCTGACAATGAATAAAGGTCTGTTCTTTAATTTAACTGACTGGCTTCGAGTTATCCGGCTAACCTCCACACCTCATGCCCGCTGGACCTGCTAGCCGCTCCTTCCTCGCCAGACTGCTGTTACAAGGTGGAGGATAAACTGACAGACCTACAGAGCCGTACAGGAAGAGAGAACAAATGCATTTCTGCTGTACCCGAGACAGCAGAGCGGGCTCTACAACAGTGAGTGAGTTTGTTGAGAAGTTGCCGCGGGAAGGCCTGGGGCCGTCCAAAGATGAACTTGACGTACGCATCGAACGGGCGCACCACCCCCAGGCGACGCTCCCCTGCGATCTATTATTGTGAAATTCCTCAGCTTCAAAACAAAGGAACTTCTGCTTCGTACGGCATGGCAGAACAGAGGATTTACCTCCAACCAAGTGAGCTTGGACCCTGACTAACCCCCCGATTCTAAAAAAACCAAGAGAATACGCCAACGTGTGCGAGACCCTGAAAGAGCAGCAGATCCCCTCCAGCTTAGCTAAGGTGAAATATACCGATAAACAAAGATTTACGACACGGCAGTGGAAGCCAATAAGTACATGTCCAGTAGAAGCTACGCTGTGAAGCTCGTTTAATCAGCAGAAACAGCTTGTTTACAGAACCATCAGTGGATCAGGCAGAGACAGTAAGAACAGCAGGAGGGGACCAGACATTAGCACTGTTCACCGACGACCTACTACATCCTGTCCCACACAGGCACTCCCCAAAATCATGGAAATGCTCTCAGAGTTTCTCGGGATACAAGGTTAATGTAAACAAAACGCAGGTACTAACTCTAAACTACGATCCACCAATCGAAATGAAGAATCACTGTAAATGGAAATGGGACGCAGGTAGCATTAGGTACGTAGGGGGGTAATACATCGTGACGTCACCAAAATGTTTGATGCCAACTATGGTCCTGTGAATGAATCCATAAAATCTGATATACAAAGATGGGATCCCTAATTTCCCTCGGGATTAATAAAGTATTCTGATTCTGATTCTGAATCCCATCCCTTTATTGGACCTACACTCTAGGATTGAAGCCATTAGATTAAACATGCTGTATTTGTTTCGGTCGCTACAGATTCCCACACCACAAAAACAGTTTGTGGAGTGGGATAGACTGCTGTCAAAATACATTTGGAAAGGGAACAAAGCCAGAGTTAAATATAAAACCCTCTAAGTCTATGAGAGTATTACTGTGCAGCTCAGTTAAGGCCATTGATATGTCTCTGTTGTTTAGATTACACTGTGGGATGGAAAGATCTGGAAGGAACAAATGTTAAAGTAATACCAGCTACAGCTTTAATATCAGACACAAAGCTACAGAACAAAACAAACCTGCCAGATGAACCAACACTACGAGTAATGATATCTGCTTGGAGCGAAGCAATAAGAATTTGTGGTTTGGAAATGCCTCTAAAGTCTTTAGATAGTGCGTATATGACTCAGACTTTACCCTGAATCAGTGCGATAAGAGCTTCAAGAACTGGAGTCCAACAGGCCTAACCAATTATTATCATCTGTCCGCAAGGGGGCATTTCAAAGCTTTGAAACCTTAATAATGCGAAGCTAACTTGGCTGCCCCACTACCCCCAACCCAAGTTCTTACGGGTTTTATATTTCAACTATAAGTTTACAAACCTGAAAGCAAAAGCAATGTAGAGAGTCATACTACTGTTATGTTCAATGTACTTTCTTAATAAAAGAGTTAAAAAGACAAGAAAACACTGAAACCCCAAAACCTGCAGTTCCTCTAATGTCCACCTGGGGCTCCACAAAGTCTCTGATTATGAATTTTCAGACATTTTATTGACATACAAAAAAAAAAAAACATGTTCACACAGGTGACATAACACTGAGGTTAAAGCCAGATCACTCCTCCTCCTCGCCTCCTGATGTCTGCAAAGCAGTGTTGTTTTGTCAGGGCAAGCAAGGAGGGCAGTGCTTACCCAATGAAAAAACAAACTGTTATTTCAGTATTTTGACTTTTTCAACCTTAAGTGATCGTATTTGGTCAAGTGGGAGGAGTTAATTAATGCTACATATCTTGGTTAGAAAGTTGGGAAGCTGCATTCACAGACCTTATGCAAACATCACACAAACACATATCTGCTAATCAGTGCTCAGTAATATCTGAACTGTAGCTCCGCCTCCTCGGATGCTTTGTTTCTACAGTGACATCACAGCAGGCATATTATTGGTCACATGATGTCGTTAAAACGCTCCAAAAGGCTCCGACAGCACAAACACGGTCCAGAGGTCCAGTTCAGGGACTCCCATTAGTTAAGGTGAAGCCTAGCACAGCTAGCTGCTACAGCCACCTGTACCACCATCTACCTGTCAGTCAAAGAGGCCACGCCCCTATTAATGCAAATTTTAAGCCTTAATACAATTTGAACAGGTGAGTAATAGAAACGCTCTTCCGCATACAGCTGTTATGAAGGAGTATATGATCCACAGAGACCAAACTGTTTGTGTATCAGGCTGTAAACAGGTTTGTTTTAACATGGGAGTCTATGGGGACTGACTCACTGCTCCCCCTGCTGGACGCTGGAGGAGCTGCAGCTTCAGGCTCCTCCTCACTCACCTCCCTCTTCATTGCCTCCTCCAGGCTCTCTCCCACCTCCACCCTCCCAGCAGGAAGATACCACTGTTTGTAACAGTCCGGTTTGGCCTCCTGGACCATCAGCACCTCCTCCTGAAGGAGTGTTAATTAATTAAATAATTGATCATTTAAGGGTATTGATGAGACTGAGTGGCTACCTGTGGTGACCTCTGTTCACCTTTTCATTGAAGATGACAGCACAGACGATGTAGGTGACGTTCTTCCTCAGAGTGGCGGGTTTGCTCTGCTCCAGGCCCACATCACACACAGTGACCTCTGACCCCTGCCCACTCAGCAGCCTCTCCACCTGCTCCTCCACCTGCTGCTGTTCCTCAGCTGTCATCTCCATGTCTGTAAGAGGAAGAACAGAGAGCGTCTTCATCAGCTAAAAAAAACACCTCAAAGCTCGAGGCTGTGACTGCAAGCGCGCAGAGGCTCACCTGTGATCCAGGTGTGGTGTTTCTGGTCTCTACCAGGTGTGACAGAAGCTGGGAGAGCTTCCTTACTGTCGGATCTGAATCCTGAAAACTGTAGTTCACTAAAAGTACTAAGTTACTTTCTCCGCAGGTACCGGCGTCATAAATCACGGAAGCCTTCCCCCGGAAACAGATGCCGGTGATAAAAGCACGAGCCCAACTGCTTCAGCTCGCCTGTTTTGACATTTGACTCCAGAAGGTGACACCGGAAGTGCTACTAATCTTCCTGTTCCGCGCCGCCGCAGTAAGAGCTTTTAACCCACTCGAACACCCCCCACGGGCGATTTGGACGGTACAAATTAAGATGAATACATCAGAAGGTAACTGAGCTCTAACCAATCAGGAGCAGCGTTCTTAAAACGGGTATTAGCTTTTATTTGTCTGTGCGCGTGCTTTATTGTGAAAATCTGACCCGGAAATCACGTGTTTTGTAGTTTGTCCTGGTCATTGCGACTCAGGCCGGTGTTATAACGCAATAAGGTCACAGAGAGCCGGGAGACGTACCTGTGACGGTGGAATAGGACAAACAGGTGAAGCAGCGGAGCCGGTCCGAACCGGTCCGAGCGGAACTCCGTCAGGTAAACAGGAAGTTGAACTGATCGCTCTCGCTGATCAATCCTGAGGTCCAGCAGCCGGCTGTGGGTTACTTTCATAAGCCACAGCTGCTGGTAATACTGCGTGTAGTACTATAATATAAGTAATGCTAATACTACTGTATGTGTTACTGTAAAAACTGTTACTCAGGAGGGTCAAAGGATCCAGTCAGAATCCAAAGATCAATTATTTATGTTATTTTAGCTGAAATGTGTTTTAGTGAGAGACACACCTAAACACTGTTGTTGTTATAACGTGTGCCGGGTGAGCTCAGTTATCACAGAAAACAATCAGTGATGAGAAAATCAGCAGAGGCGGGGGGTAAAAAAGGACGGAGGAAGAATCTTTACTGAAATAAAAACGTGCTTTTACGTCGACACCTGTGTGCACAGTCGGGGCTCGCGTGCACGTTCATGCTTGTGCGGGAATATGAAACACACATGAGTTAAAGATCAGACCACATTAATGGAAACAGAGAGACACAAACACGTGTTCCTTCATCAGAACTCCAGTGAATGCATTCGAAATAAAAACAAGCAGGTAGAAGGAGAACATTTGTTATATTCAGTCTGGTTCAGGGGGAACTGTGCTGCTGTTGACCGAAGGAGAGGAGGAGAGGAGGAAGGCATGCTAGGAGGCAGACAGAGAGAACGTGAGCTAAAGAAGGATTATTTTGAACTTTGACTGATGCAAAGCTGTTCTTGCAGGATATAAATATGGAGCTGCAGGTGAGCAGACGCCTTCTGTTGTGTCTTCAAGGTGTCAGTTTTCTCCTGTGAGAGAATAAAATCAGCGACCGTGACGCGATGAATCTTCCTGAACGCTGTTTTGTTGTTCGGTTCTCTTTGTGTTCTTCCTGCAGGCAAAGGTCTTCTTTAAGACCCTGAATGAGAAGAAACAGGTGAAGCTGAGCCTCGTGGTGTGTTCAGAGTGGGCGTGTGAGGGAGCGCAGCTGGAGACACGCCGGTGTTGGAGCGTCATGTGTGCATAGCTGCTCTCTGATTGGACTCTTGTCTCTGCTGACTCGGTCTGATGTTGCGGCACAGTAAGCTGCAGAAGCAGGTCCTCGCTCTGTACCGGCAGTTCCTGCGAGCCGGGCAGGACAAACCGGGCTTCCTCCCCCGAATCCGCGACGAGTTCCGAGAGAACTCCCGCATCAAGAAGACGGACGTGATGCACATTGAGTATTTATACCGACGGGGCCAGCGGCAGCTGGAGCAGCTGAGGAACGCCAACACCAAACAGCTGGGCTCCTTCTCCAAACCCAAAGAGCGCGGCTGAAACCGCGTGACCTCCGAAAGACGCCGGCACCGTCAAACTGCTGCCATTGTGCTCAGGAGACGGGCTATGAAGGTCGCAGCAGCGATACAAGCTGCCGTGAAACAAATGTTGACAGTAATGAATTTATCTGCTGTCTGGAACAATAAAATGTGTCTGTGAGGCTTCATGTCTCCCTCTGAAATATCATTCATATTGTTTTCATGCGTCTGCACTGCATTCTGGGTAAATGAAGAGTGATGTGACTATTTTTTTTCAGGCATTACAAAGAAAATTAAAAAGTTTGTTTGTTTGTTTCCAAGGAAACTGAAACGAGGGAAACCTCGTGTTTCAGTTTTTACACAGGAAATTATTTAAAGGAGCTTAAATGGAGTCAGAGCAGGAGTGGGTTTAAAAAATCCGTCGATTTTAGTTTGAATAAAGTGAAATCGATTCATTAGAATCGATTTTTAAATATAAATGTATTTTGCCAGAAACGCCAGAATCTCACAAAACTATTTCAGCAACCAGCAAACAGCCGAAACAGTAAATGAGAGCAGAAACATGTAAACACAGAGTGTGGATCGTTCACCCGACGTCACGGACTCACCGTCAGGGCTGAAGAGCGAAAGCTCAGTGATTCTGATGCTGCAGGTTTTCTCTCTCCAACCAAAATTCTCTGAACCTGCGGCAAACGAAGGTCCAAACTACGCTTCACGCTTGATAAACATCGTCATGAACTCGCTCTGACTTTGGCTTTTACTTCCTGCACAGCTCTCTCTGTGTCCTCAGACACCAGTTTACCATCAAATCTCTGTTTTCTGCATTATTCTCTGCTTATCACGCAGCAGTGCTGCGGTGTTCAGCGCTGTCGGCCTCTGACAACAATGCCTCATTTCTGCCGTTCAAACCGAAGAAATGTAAACTTTCACAAATGATTGCTCAGCTGTGTCTGTAATCAAACCTCTGTAACTTTGCTCTGCTTCACTTCAGCAGCATCAGGTCATGTTCACATGTTGATTCATGGTTTTCTTCTGTTTTGGATCGACTGCAGTATTTTTTTAAGGTTATCTGTAGACTTGATGTCTCGAGACCACTTTTACGTGGTCTCCGTCTTGTCTCCGTCTTGTCTCGGTCTCGCCGTCTCAGATCGACATAGTGGTCGGGAGATCTGGAGTCAACAGTTTCCATGACACACACCGTAACGTTCGATGATGTGTCATTTCAAAAGCATCAGCTCTAAGAGCCGTGCTTACAGAGCGCTTTGTAGTGAATCAGACTCGACTCCCACTGAGCGAGAGCCGCTCCTCACTTAATTTCCTTTGGCTGCTCAGCTCTCACACAGGGGCTCAGCTATGCTCCAATCCCTCCATATTGTGGCCAATCACATGCGAGGATATAGGATAATATCATTGTGTGAAAAACAGAGAGGGTGAGAGTCACGTGGAGCGTGCGTCTGTCCTCTCAGTGAGTGAGAGACAGCGGTGAGGAGGGCTGTGCATCGCAAAAACACATAATATGCCCGACACCCGTAAACGAAGCAGCATCTGGCTGCAGTTTAAGGACTTTTTGGTCTCGGTCTTGACTACAAGTCTAGCTATCTGCTATAAAACGCCAGGCCAGGAAAATCTGCTTCATGATTTTCTGTTTTATCCTCAGTTCCTTTGACACAAAGGCCTCTGCTGTGATGCTCACGCCTCTGATGAACTTTGTTTTATACATAGATATAAAAATATGGAGATGAACTGATAACTGATCAGAATTAGAATATTTCTGACTGTCTGAGTCAAAACGGAATTGAATCGATTTTAGAAATGGGAATCGATACCCAGCGCTCAGTCGGAGCTCTGCGGCAAACACGCGGAGACACGGTTGTGGCGCAGCACGCGGACGGAAGCAGCGTTTTGTTTCACGCACGCGGCGCTGTGGAGCCGCCGAGCTGCTTCTGAAGCGACGAAGAAGAAGTGATGTAAACAGGAAGTGGGGCATGTACATCCACAAAAACTGTCGTGTCGAATTTGTGGATAAATGTGAAATTCAGCGAAAGCTGCTGAACACAGAGGAGCTGCTGAAGTTTGCTTTAGTTTAATCTCGGGACGTTTTTCTTAGTTTGGGGATTTTTCGCTGTTTTTGGGCCGTTTTCCGGTCATGTCCGGGTCAGTGAACCACACAGGAGAGATGAGCAACGCGCAGTTATTCCAGCAGGTAAATCCGTTTAATCTGATGTGAAACAAATGAAATGTAAACTTTTATCACAGCGTGTGTCACAGTAAATTAAACGTGGCCGAGAAGGTCCGATCAAAACGACCAAAAAGACTTTTAATAAGAACAGAAACAATTAAATTTTTCAGGAATCATTACAGGTTTCAGTCATCGTAGTCTAAGGAGCCTGGAGAGAAAAGCGCCTGGACTTAATCAGAGAAGCTTCTTCCGCTCCAAGAACAATTGGTCCCACATTTGAAATCCTGTGGGAGGGTCCCTGACATGTCATGGACCTTGTAATCTTTACAGGTGCAGGGTCACAGGAACATCAAACTATCAGCAGAGTCAAATTAAAATCTAACTCAGCTGAAAGGAAAACAGCCACAAATCCTCCTGAAGACACAGGTACACCTGCAGGTGTTATCCTGTCCCTCTTCCTTTCCCACAGGCAGCAGGTACACGCTTTAGGTCTGTCTGTCTGTCTGTCGGCAGCTCTTTTATACCCACAGTTAAACCTGAAGTCACTTCCTGATCCACAGTCCAGCCCTCAGCCTCTGTACACCCACGTGTTTTTCATCCAGTTCGTTTTTAAGTTCAGTCCCTGCTCCTGATTGGCTGCTGAGGCTCACCTGCACAGAGGGATGCTGCGTCTTTCTCCATCAGCTCTGTCTTTGGTCTAGTTTTGTGAGTTTACGGGAGAATCTAAAGAGCCCCAGCTTGTTTCTGTTCATCTTTTTCACTTTTTGTGTTCATAAAAACACCTGTGGCATGTCTGCTGGGTTTACAGACAAAAACTCTGCGATTGGTTCTCATCGTGTTTCCTGCAGGTGGCGCTGCTGCGATGGTTGAACTCTCAGACTGAGGAGGACCGGAGGATCTTGGCGGCGGTGACGGGCGTCCAGGTCGGCAGAGAGCTGCTGAATCGGCTCACCGGCCAGGACAAAGTTGACGCCTACAAGGTACAGCGGGGGCGCCGATCACATCCGCCACTCTGCTCGCGTGTCATTTCCTCACGATGCATGTCGTTCTGTTCCGTGTCCTCAGCGAGACTGCGTCCTGAGCATCGCACAGTTCCTGCGACAGAACCCGCGAGCCTCGCAGGCGCAGATCAACGCAGAGGTGGAGAAGAACGTCCTGCTGTTCGCCACTCGAGTCAAAGCTCTGGAGACGGCGCCGATTCTCTGAGTTATTCTGTGAATAATTTGTTGCACACAAAGTTCTGATTGAGATTTTTGTACATGAGTTTTAAACGTTTAGAAATCTGGAAATTTTACATTCTGCAATCAGAGAGTCATGTAACTAATATCCTTAGTATCCTTATTTTCTCATTATATTGTTTTATGTTCTTTAATCATGAAGGTTTGTAGAGCAAGGCTGCTTTTGACTCCCAAACTAAGTGCTCAGCCAGACTGAACAACAGGAAGTTTTAGTGCACAGCCATATTAATAGATAAGACACAGAAAAGAGGAACTTTGCCATATAAGCAATGTTTGAAACTGTGACGTGTAAAGTACAGAAATCAAACCTATATGAGGCACAGTTTATGATTCTAATGTTCGAGATCCTGCAACTGGCGTTTTGGGCTGTGCAGGGGTCTCTCTCTTCCGGAAGATGATTGAATAAAAGAAATATAAATGTTTTAACACACTATGAGTCGGTTTTCTCTGTTCTATCATGGGGACGAAAGAATCGGGGTTAATAAGCGTTTACTCATCGACCGTCTTTTACTGCCGAGGTTCTTTATTTATGAGCCTTTCTGCAGAATGGGCTGATTTTAAAATCCTGGTTGGAGTAAAATGTCCTGGGCTGCTTCCAGACCACAGACTGTATAAAAAGGATGGAAGTCACCCACTTTGAAGACGTGTTACACACTGACGGAAGACGAGGTTCATCCAGGTGCACGTGGAGGTTTATTGCGCTGAAACACAGCAAAACAGTTCTGTTTTACTGACGGCTGCCATTACAATAAGTGGCCTGCGTTACTTTTGTGAGGGATTATTTTGCCGGTCACCTGTTTGTCTGAGCCGCCACTGCCACCTACTGGCGAAACTAAATATCGCCAATATTCATCTTTAACAGTTACAAGAGTCTAAGACATTTTTATTTTTAGCTGTTTTACATCAAAAACTCAAAAAGCTCAAAATAAACAAAAACTGCTTTTAAGTCCTGAGAACATCAAACCAGATCGCGCCACTCAGGACGGAGAGGAGGGAAACACCGTCAGCTAAACTTCAACCTGTCCAGTCCGGAAGCGTCAACCATGTCCCCTGCACATGTGTTTGTGGTGGGAATTATTATTTTTATTCAGTAATTGAGGGTAGACACTGGATGGCGTTTTCCAAAGCTCGAATTTTGGTGATATTCCCAGGAAAACCTCAATAAATACATTTTACAGGGTTTATTTATCGGATAAAATACGTTACATGTCACCGTTATTATTGGCCGGCCCGGAAACAGCGGGGGTGTCCAAATTCAGAGGCTGCTTCCACCTGAGGACCCGCCCTTCGTGGTCTAAAGAAAGCCGGGTAGTACGTCACGAGCTCCCTCGGTGGAGTGAAACTGCCGTCTGCTCCTTGCTGTCTAAAATATAACCGGGCGCTGACGTAAACTTTTCTGTTTAATCATTTTCTGTTTGACGTTTATTCAGCTGTGTGAAAACCCCGGAGGAACCCTCCCGAGGGATTAATAAAATTAAATGAAATTTAATTTAATCTAATCTAATAACTTTGATCTCAGCCAAACCGATTTACTCTCGAACAAATAAAACACTGAAAAAGCCAAACAATAACATGTTTAAGTTATCAAAGTGACTTATATATCATGTTTGACCCGAGTAGTGAAAGACCGCGGGGGTTTGAAGACGATGTGTCGGCTCAGATATTTGAAGTTTGCACAGCTACATTCTCACCTGAAAATATGTCAAAAGTTTTTTGCGACCCAGAAAGAGAAATAAGAGTAATATTAAAACTAAGTCGCTGCCGTCATTGTTGGAAACTGGAATTGGCTGGGCCGCGCTATGAATTCTGCGATATGGTTTTTCAATTTTGTTGCCTGGGTGGAAAATTGGGGGAAATTAGGGAGAATGGAGGCTCCGGGAGATTTTCGGGAGGGGCACTGAAATTCGGTATTCTCTCGGAAAAATCAGGAGGGTTGGCATGTATGGTTGTGGCAACATCACTAACCATGTCAAACACCTCAGAGCAGGGGCGATTCTAGGATCAGAGCTTTGGGGGTGCTGAGCACCCAGAGAGCTGCCCAGCCAAGCAAGATAAACTTTACACATCACGATGAGACTTCTTCCGTGTCTCTTTCGGTCCCTGCATCCTTAAATGTCTCCAGTTGTCCCGAGTTCTCTATGACTGTCTCCTTGGTGTGTTTAAACCCCTGGTCCTCCCTGTCCTTGTCATCTGTTGTCTTCGTCTCTGTTATCAGTGATCGAAATTTTACCATCTCTGTGCAAGTCTGTAAATTTCTTTATTAAATCATAAGATTCTTAAATTCATCAAGTCTCTCTGTGCCTGGGTCCTCGTCACACACTCTGTGTACACAAACAAACACACACACACACACACACACACACACACACACACACACACCAGGAGTTATAAGGTTAATGGGCATTCAGTCAGCTAGTTAGTATCCATTTCAAACAGGACAGTGGTAACAACTTTAGGCTACGGACAATTTTAAGTTTTAGATTTTAAATAGGCTGTATACATTTCAATGGGAGCAACAGGACAGTCAAATGTCGCTGGTTTTACTACAGACTAGGACGGATTGTAGGGCAGCAAACATCGACGGAAAAGTTTTCAACACTGAGGTTACCTGGTGTAATGTTTTTCAGCTAAAAAGAAACATGGTCTGACTCCTACCAACTATATAAAGAGTAACTGAAGGTTAAATGCAGCTAATATGTCCTGTTTTAAGCCAGGCACTCACACCTCCGCTCTGCTGCGTCTCAGCCACCATCGCTCTGGCAGCAACGGAGCAAGAAAGAGAGCTGGAACAAACCATTCTTTTTTGTGTGTGTGTGTGTGTGTGTGTGTGTGGGGGGGGGGGGGGGGGGGGGTATCTATACTTTTGTTGTTAAAATCTTACGTCTCAACCAAGTACTGTATGCTTTTTATATTTTAGTAGTGTGTTAGTCAAACAGCAAATATTGTCAAAAAAAGTAAGAAATCTTTGTGGGTGCTTTGATTCATTTTTGAATGAACCCCCAAAAATGGGCTAAAATCGCCCCTGCCTCAGAGTAAATCATATCACAGAATATGACGAGCTTATGTTGAGGCGAACTGAAGAGGAGGACAGGGACAGGTGCTGCTAGGGCGAGACAGACGTCTCTCACAGAGTCCTTTACTGCTGCAGGCAACGTGTTCAAATAGGGCAAAACTTGAGGTTTTTTATTTCTATATGATGAACTCTGCATTATTAAGTGATAAGAACAAGAAATCTGATGTCCTGTAATCATTGTGACGCTATAGTTTGAGATACAATAAATAAAATAAGTTTTTGTACAAAGTATCGGATCAGTATCGTCGATACCACCCTGGATATTACTTGGTATCGGATCGGAAAGGAAATCAGTGGTATCACACATCACGTTTTCCTGCTCGCCGTGCCGCTCGGCTGCTCATTGGCTGAACGTTTACTGGGGTCCCGCCTTATAGCACTCAACACCGCTTCTCCGATTGGATAACGTAGTCGTCATGTCCCCAAAGCGTCATCTCTGATTCGCTGTGACAAATCGGTGGGGGATGATCCTCGAGTTTAAACATAGAAACAGGCAGCGGCTCCTCGGAGAGTTCGGAGTTTAGTTTGAGGACAAATAATCGTTAAAGTCGCGCCTTCGAGCAGTTTGTAGGCGGAGGTACAGCTGTAACGGCGGGATGGACGGGGCCAACGGTACCGGAGAGGTCTGGCAGATTTCGGAGAAGCTGGAGAAGTAAGTAAAGCTCGAATCGTTAGCGAGCGGCTAACAGGCTGTGCCGTGTGAGGTCCCGGTGTTCCAGATCTACTGGCGTTTAGATTAACTGGCGTTGGTCGAACAGATGTGTGGCAGTCTTGCGTTTCAGGAGCTGCTACCGACAAACCAGCAAAAAAACGCCAAATGTGTCACCTGTGACACTTGTGAGGTTGTCTCAAACACACTCCGTCAGTCTTGATGCTGTTGAACAACAAAATGTTTAAAAATGTGGCGAGTTTACCTGGTGATATCCTCACGCGCGACGCGATCGCGAAAACAGCAAACAGTTAACACCACGCCGATGTTGTTCACAGGACAGCAAGAGTAAACGATCGGGAGACTGTTGTCGTCGTTATCGTTCCCCTCGCACGGTTTATTTCTCCGAATTCAGCGTTTTTGCTTCACAACTACAGCGAGCAGTTTACTTTGTGCACCAACATGGAGTCGAGTCAACCAGCGCCACCTCTGGCCAAGTGCCACAGCCTACAGCCAGATCAGCCTGTGACACACATCTGCACCACGTTTGTACCTTTCAATTGTGTCTGTTTGTGCGTCATGCAAATAAACCTATGAAAAGAATGAAACCACACTAATATTTCACCAGTGTTGTAACATCACATGTCGTTAGCATAGTCTGTCTGTGTCTTTACTCTGCGAACAAACATGTTAGAGTTGGTTGTTATATACAGTCTGTATAAGTGTGGTTAATCTAATAAACATTTGTAAGGAGAGGGTGGCACGGTGGTTAGCACTGTTGCCGCACAGCAAGAAGGTCCTGAGTTCAATTCCACCATCAGGCTGGGGTCTTTCTGTGTGGAGTTTGCATGTTCTCCCCGTGTTTGCGTGGGTTCTCTCCGGGTACTCCGGCTTCCTCCCACCGTCCAAAGACATGCAGCTTGTGGGGATAGGTTAATTGGATAATCCAAATTGCCACTAGCTGTGAATGTGGAAGTGAATGTGAGTGCGAATGGTTGTCTGTCCCTGTGTGTTAGCCTTGCGACAGACTGGCGACCTGTCCAGGGTGTACCCCGCCTCTCGCCCTATGACAGCTGGGATAGGCTCCAGCGCCCCCCGCGACCCTGAAAAGGATAAGCAGAAGCGAATGGATGGATGGATGTGTAAGGAGATGGCAGTTACTGTGAATGTACAGCAGTTACACAGTGATTAGTAATAAACAGTCAGACAATGACCCTGACAATCTCATTCAATCTTGCAGACTGAATGCACCTTCTGTGGAAAGTGGTACCACACAGTGTGTGTGGACTTCCCCTGTGCAGAAGGCGACTACAAATGTTGTGGGTGCTAAATAAACAGAAACAAATGATCCCTGTTGTCTTTGCTTACTGATTGTTTTCAGTGTTGACAATCCACATTGCTGGCATTGCATCTGTCAACATGTTTGTGGGTAGATTTGGATGTACCAGGGGTAAGTGCAGCCACTCAGCCTCTACTCAATGTGATCATAGCAGCAGCTGCAGATGTGTCACAAGTTAATCTAGTAGTGGGCTGTGGTAGCAGTGGACTGACCTCCATTTGAAACTGCTCCAGCTGCTGTGTGATAGTGGATCTGCTACAAATTGAAGATCATAAGCAAGTTTTGGAAATGAACCCTTGTATTATGTTGAAAAACAAAAAAGTGACATTGATTTTGTTGCGGGTCATTTAGACCCGTACTGTGTAAATCCACTCAGAATTATCCAAAAACTGCAATAAAACAATAGCAACTTTTTTTCCCATCAGATAAACATGTAGAACACAGACATACAACAGTTAGACTTTCCATAACTATTTTAGGAACAGTTTGGTTTTTCGTTCTTACAAACACGTATTTTGAACTTGCCCAACGTTCTCAGTTTTTCAATGCTCAACATTTTCTATTTTGTCCACATGATGGACAGAATGTAACGGTGTGCTTTCTGCAGATGTGCTTCTTGCATTTCTCACAAAAGGTGCTTGTTTTCAAACAGGAATCTTCCTAACTAAGATTTAAAACAAAAGATTTCTACGTCTCCTCCAGTCTCACAAACAGATGACAAACCAAGCGACACACCTGAGTCACTGACTTTCTTAAATCCACTCACTCTCACTGGCTGTTTATTACTAATCACTGTGTAACTGCTGTGAATTCACAGTAACTGCCGTCTCCTTACAAATCTTCATTAGATTAACCACACTTATACAGACTGTATATAACTCCAGCCATGTTGATGAATTGCCTATATTGGCTGGAAATATTCATTTCCAGGTAAAAGACACAGACAGACGATGCTTACAGGATGTGATGTGACAACACTAATGAAATATTGTGTCATATTTGTCCAAGGTGTATTTCATTGTTATGGAAAAAGAGAATATCAAAATCATGATGACCAATTGGAGTGGTGATGTCTATGACTTTGTGTATATAATTTGGAATTTTGTACAAATGTAGGCCAATAAGGAATATATGATATCATTTCATTCTTCAAAGGTTTATTTGCATGACGCACAAACAGACACAATTGAAAGGTACAAATGTGCATGACACGAATTCAAACGTGGTGCAGATGTGTGTCACAGGTTGATCTGGCTGTAGGCTGTGGCACGTGGCCAGAGGTGGCGCTGGTTGACTCGAGTCCATGTTAGTGCACAAAGTAAACGAGGGGAACGATGACGACGACAAGAGTCTCCCGATCGTTTACTCTTGCTGTCCTGTGAACAACATCGGCGTGGTGTTAACTGTTTGCTGTTTTCGCGATCGCGTCGCGCATGAGGATATCACCAGGTAAACTCGCCACATTTTTAAACATTTTGTTGTTCAACAGCATCAAGACTGACGGAGTGTGTTTGAGACAACCTCACACGTGTCACAGGTGACACATTTGGCGTTTTTTTTTTTTTTTTGCTGGTTTGTCGGTAGCAGCTCCTGAAACGCAAGACTGCCACACATCTGTTCGACCAACGCCAGTTGATCTAAACGCCAGTAGATCTGGACCACTGGCTGTTCACACCTGCAGGTAAAAGCCCGCAGGTGTGAACACAGGACTGAAACCGGAATCAGAACACTTTATTAATCCCTAAGGAAACGATGTGGGTCACAGTTGCTCCAAGACAGAAACAGACTAAACTATTTAAGCAGATTTATGGATGTGTTTCTTATTCCTGGAGCGAAGGCTTCAGGTGTTCTTCAGGTGAGGGTGAATATCAGGTCCTGTGGCTCTCCGAGTGGACTCTCAGGCGAAATATGTGGGTGTGTGATCTCTGAACTGCTGCATGATTTCGGTCTGACACTTGGTACCTGTAATGGGAGGTGGTGTTACACTCAGGCAAAAAACTCCAGAACAGTGAAGCTGAATGAGAAGCTTCATTGTTTGTGGTGCTTATTTATCAGTTTGTTTGATTTTCACTCAGACTTTCTCTGCAGGTCTTTGTCCATCAACACAGAAGACGAAATGGAAACTTACCACAGGTACCCCACACACACACACACACACACACACACACACACACACACACACCACTAATCTAATGCAATGACCCGTCACATCCACTGTAAGTGGAGGCAGGATTTTCTTTGTCCTGAGTCTGGGATCAGTAACTGTTCAGGTGAGTCGCTGCTCTGCGAAACCCTGAAGTAGACCGAAGCCGCGTTCTTTTACTATTAATGTGTGATGATCAGATTAGGGCTGCTACGATTAGACGACTATCAAAATTGTCGCCGACTAATTTAATAGTCGATGCTTTGTTTGAAGCTTTGTAAGATCCTGAAAGACGCAGGAATAAGTAGTAAGATTTAAGAGTGTAATAACGGACTGAAACAGAAGATGGCAGCACTGCATCGACAAGGATGCCAGCTGCCGTTAAACCCAGAAGAAGAAGCAATCGTAGCTGTGACCTAGGTCGTGTCCAAATTCATGGGCTGCGTCCTCCTGAGGCCGCATTTGTAGACCGATTACGTCACAGCGACGCGCCGAAGGCTGTCCAAATTCGTCGACTCCTCCGAATATGGCCGACAAATGCGTCCTCCTTTTCCCCGAATTTGAAGGATGGGTCGGGTGTGTCCTTCGTGGCCCACCATATCCCAGAATTCATAGCGCGGCCCAGCCAAACTCCAGTTTCCAACAATGGCGGCCGCTACTAAGTTTTAATGTTACTCTTATTAATCTTTCTGGGTCACAAAATAAACTTTTAACATATTTTCAGGCGAGAATGTAGCTGTGCAAACATCAAATATCTGCTCGGTTTATCAAGATATCGCATATTTGCAAAAGTGCTTCGACGTTTTCAGAGACGTCTGCTACCCATCAGCTCCATAGCGAGCCGAAAGCTCAAGGGTCACTGAAGCCGCCGAGAACGGCACAACTCCCGGCACATTTTCAGATCACCGCGGACTTTCGCTACTCAGGTTAAACATGATATATGAGTCACTTAGATAACTTAAACATGTTATTGTTTGGCTTTTTTCAGTATTTTATTTGTTCCTGAGTAAATCGGTTTGTCTGAGATTAAAGTTATAGTTTTTACACAGCTGAATAAACGTCAAGCAGACAGCTGATCATCAGAAGTGTGAGACGCTCGAGAATTTACTCCGGTGTCCTGTTATATTTTAGATAGCAAGGAGTTTATTAAACTTCACCGAGACAATCTGCAGAATTCATTCAAATTTAATAAACTATCATCTTGTCTTTATTTTTAGTTAGCACCTTAAACACTTAAAGCTGTAAGCTAATGATAGTTATATAAGAGCAGATGCTGCTGGTGCAATAAGCTGTACGTTTTACTCCAATGGATGATGATCTGATTAGTCGACTAATTAGAGCTGGGCGATAGAACGATAACGATATGTATTGTGAAATAACTTTTTCTCGATAGAAAAATTAAACTATTGCGATAGAACTCACCGCTCTTGTCCTCTTAAAAAAAAAAGAAAAAAAAAACAACCAGCCAATCCAAATTAAGTAGCGCAGAGCCGAACCAATCACAGCCGCAGTGTCACGTCACGTGACTTGTTGCGTACAGCACAAGTGCCAAGCCGCACATGTGTATTTGTTTGGGAAGCAGCCAGCCGCCGTGCCGCCGGGTAACGGAGGAAATGAGTGTGCCGAGAGCGCGACCGAAGGTTACCGAGGAGAAAACAGACGATGGTTCCAACGCCGGAGAGATTGTCGAACGGAAGAGCCACAGAAGCTCCGTAGTGTGAAGGTATTTCTGCTATTTCAAGTCTGACAAAAACAGAGCAGCTGCACTGTAAATGTGCCGAAAGCAAGTCTGGAAATACAATAAAGCGGTGCAGCTCAGTCTCTGACTGGAAGCGCTGATTCGTCATTCGGCTTTTGTCAGACTAGTAACTGTTACAGCTGTTTGAAAAGCTCAGCTATACAACAAGGAGAGGTCGAGAATTTCCTTTTAGTTCTCAGTTTATTTGATGTTGACAAAAGTTAGTCAGTTCAAATTCAAATTCAAATTTTATTTGTCACGTACACAGTCATACACAGTACGATATGTAGTGAAATGCTTGGACAACTGCTCGTGACCTAAAGAAAACAAAAAAGGAAAAGGCTATGAATAAGATAGGAAATAAATATGAAAAATTAAAAAGGGTAAATTTAACTAGGAAGGAATAAAATATAAATTAAGGTTAAAAATGAAATAACTGTACAACACAAATTAGAATGAAGGGTAAATTTAACTGGGAAAGAATAAGATAAAATATATAAATTAAAGTTGAAAATAAAATAACTGTACAACAAAATACACAATATAGAACTATATAAGAATGTATGAAGAAATCTAAATATAAATAAATATATACACAATAACAGCAGCTGTACAACTATTAACTGGAAATGAAGAATATAGTGACCAGTGTTGTGCAAAACCAAAGTCCAGAAAGTCCAGTGTGTGTGTAAGAACCATATGTGTGGGTCAGTACTGTGTGGTGGTGTGATTGAGAGACCGTATCGCCTGCGGGAAGAAGCTCCTCCTCAGTCTCTCTGTGTTGGTCTTCAGGGAGCGGAATCGCTTTCCTGACCTCAACAGAGAGAACAGTCTGTTGTTGGGATGGCTGAGGTCCTTCACCATCTTCCTGGCCTTGGTCCAGCACCGCCTGCTGTAGATTGAGTGCAGGTCAGGGAGCTCGGAGCGGATGGTGCGCTCAGCTGACCGCACAACCCTCTGTAGAGCTCGTCTGTCCTGCATGGTGCTGTTCCCGAACCAGGTTAAGATGTTTCCCGCCAGGATGCTCTCTATGGTGCACGAGTAAAAGTTCCTGAGCACCTTGGAGGGCAGTTGGAAGTCTCTCAAGCGTCTGAGGTGGTAGAGACGCTGTCGGGCCTTTTTCACCACGGTGTTGATGTGACAGGACCATGACAGGTCCTGCGTGATGTGAACTCCGAGGTATTTGAAGCTGTCCACTCTCTCCACTGGGCACTCGTTGATGACGGGGGTCTGGTAGTTCCTCTCCTGCTTAGTGCTGAAGTCCACTATCAGCTCCTTTGTCTTACTGACGTTTAGAAGGAGGTTGTTCCTCTGGCACCAGTTCTCCAGATTCCTAATCTCCTTCAGGTAGGCCGTCTCGTTGTTGTCAGAGATCAGGCCCACCACGACGGTGTCGTCAGCAAACTTGATGATGGTGGTGGAGCTGGTAGTGGCCACACAGTCATATGTGTACAAAGAGTACAGCAGGGGGCTCAGAACACACCCCTGGGGGGCTCCAGTGCTGAGAGTGGTGGAGGCTGAGACATGTCCGCCCATCCTTACTGCCTGTGGTCTGCCAGTTAGGAAGTTGGAGATCCACTGACACATAGATGAGCTGAGTCCCAGATGCTCCAGCTTGGTGGTGAGTGTGGAGGGAATTATGGTGTTAAATGCAGAGCTGTAGTCTATGAAGAGCATTTTAACATAATTCCCCCTTCTAGTGTCCAAGTGAGTGAGTGATGTGTGGAGGAGATGAGAGATGGCATCGTCTGTGGAACGATTTGGACGGTAAGCGAACTGTAGTGGGTCCAGTGTGTCTGGTAGTGAAGAAATGATGAAGTCTCTGACCAGGCGTTCAAAGCACTTCATCACTACTGAGGTGAGGGCTACAGGGCGATAGTCATTGAGAGAAGCAGGGTGGGGTTTCTTCGGGACAGGAACAATGATGGACTCTTTGAAGCATGTGGGGATCACCGACTGAGATAAAGAGATGTTGAATATCTCAGTGAACACAGGAGCTAGCTGGTATGCGCAGTCTCTTAGGATACGACCTGGGATGCCGTCTGGTCCTGCTGCTTTCCTGGTGTTCACTCTCTTGAAGGCTCTCCTTACTTCATGCTCGGAGATGACGAGCACGTTTCCGGTGCTGGCAGTATCTTCCTGTCTGCAGCCGTTAGCGCCGCTAGCACTAGCATTGTTGGAGACCTTAGCTGCAGCCTCGAAGCGAGCATAGAAAGTGTTCAGCGTTCGTCATACCGGTTGTTGGTGCTTTATAGTCCGTTATTGTCCTTAGTCCCCGCCACAGGCTCCTAGAGTCACTCTGTTGGAGTTGTGACTCTAGTTTCCTCCCGTAGCGCTGCTTCGCCTCTTTCACCGCCCTCCGCACGTTATATGACGCGGCTTTGTACGGGTCCATGTCCCCCGTCATGAGTCCCGTGTTGTAGGCAGCGGTGCGGGATCTCAGAGCGTCGCGGATGGTTTTATCCACCCACGGCTTCTGGTTGGGAAACGTTGTGATAGTCTTTGTCTCCACGGTATCATCCGCTAGTTTCCCGATGAATCCCACAACCGCTTCCGTAAACACGTTGACGTCATCGTCGGAGCTGTTTCTGAACATGCCCCAGTCTGCGTCATCGAGTGCGTCCTGTAACGCGGCCACCGATTGATCCGTCCAGCGCGCGACCTTCCTCTGAACCGGAACTTCCTGTTTCAGCCTTTGTTTGTATTTTGGCATGAGGAAGATGGCGGCGTGATCAGATTTGCCAAACGGAGGGCGGGATTTGTCTGTTTTGTCTGATCTTCTGTAAAACAAACTAAGATTTATTTTTAGAAGTAATATTTTGTTTCTAAGTGGAATTGACAGTTTAGTCTGTTTTGTTTGTTCTATTTTGAAACTTAAACGCTTTAGCGGCTGCCTTTTGTGTAGTTTGCAATATTTGCCTTTATTTATCTGAAAAAGTCTGATGTTCCTTAAGTACATCTGCCCTGTTGAACTTATTATGGGAAATAAATATTTAAATCAAAACAAGCTGCTGATTATTTCACATTTTACTTGTGAGCAACGGCACATTTAAATCTTACAAATATAGTTATTTGGCTGATATCGTGATATGAAAAAATCTTATATCGCCCAGCTCTACGACTAATAAAATAATCGTTTGTGGCAGCCCTAGCTCAGATCTTCATGAGTCACTGACATTAGAAGCCTGTTTGTCACAAGCACAGAGGCTGAGAGGACGTCAGTGTTTGAGTGGGGATGGGATCATAAATGTCCTGGATCTGTTTTCCACACGTCGCAGTTTACTGAAGCATTTTAAGGTGCATTAATTCATCCATTAAATATTTGATTCTGTGCTAATATCACAATTTAGACGTTAGTTAAAAACACATTTTACTTGATTTAAATTATTATTACAGCGTGTGGCTGATCTGAGATCAGTTTTTTCTTTTTAAGACTGTTCTGTTTCTGGCGTGTAGACGAAGCTCCCGTGCCGTCGCACCAATCAGGTTATACACACACAATACGGTAATATTATGTTGAAGCACAGTGCGTATCACTCCGCGAGGCTCCGCCTACGACAGCCGTAACGCTCGGAAAATCCATCAAGTGGTGCGGCTTCGTAGCTCAACAAAGTCGTACTGAAACATTTGACAGATTTTTGAGCGCCGTGCACATAAAATCGGTTTGGTAATAACGACGGCCCGCTAGCATGCTCTACCAAAAACTGTGCTTTGTTGTGTGTCTGACGGACGAAAGCCAAACCAGTTCCACACCAGTGAAGCTGCAGCATTTTTACAAACCAGTTCTGGTTCATCAGTTTCATTCATTGATCCGCTTTCGCCATTCTCGTTCTCCGTCGCCGCCATGTGCGTATGTAAACAAAGGCACTGTGCATGTGCGTTTTACCCATATTCTATTGCGATATTTAATTTTCTTATAATGGCCTAACATTATAAGAAAATGTTAGGCCCCAGCCCTAGTCGCATCTTTGTTTGTTTTGGTTCTGTGTTCCAACAGCACTGAAATATCTTTATCTAAGAATCAGACATGAGAAACCTTTTAAAGACTGTAGCTGTGCTTTTCTGTAGCTCCTCTCCAGTCTTTCTGCTCTGGTTTCAGAGGAGCTGCAGTTTCTGGTTTAGTGCTGTCTCTTGTAGTTGCGGCCTTTCACCAGCAGGTGTCAGGCTTCCCGTTGATCATGATGAACCCAGCACTCTATAACTGTTAGTCATGGGCGCTGACTGTAAGTGCAGTCAGGACTGAGCAGAGGTTCCTGGCAGTCGTGACTGTGAGCCGCAGTGATCTCAGTGTTGGCGAGCAGAGGGCGGTTAAAGGTGATTTCCACAAACTCACTTTCTAACCTCAGGACGTAGGTGACCCTGTGGCTCCATGGGCGGGTGCATGAAATGCTTATTTTGGGGGGGGGGAGCCTTTTAAAGGTTTTTATGTAGCAAACACGGGAAGCTTCCAGTGTCAGTAACCGTTAACCATAACCAGCCTGGGTTACTGGGACAGCTGCTCAAAGGTGTGGTGTTATCTCAACCAGGCCTGAGCAGTTAGTCAGATTTTAATGTTAGATGATTATTTTCTTTACATTAATGATGATTAACATGAAATTATTCTTGTACTACTTTTGCATCTCAGAACTGTTTTTGCTGTTGTACAGTTTCTTGCACAATGAAATTATGCAGCAAGACCACAAAGGTGTGAAAGTAAAGAAACCAAAATACAAGAAAGAAGGAAAACAACACGAGGACATTATGTACACTATATACACGACGTTTGGGTTAGACATGGACCGATCCGATATTACGTATGGGTATCGCTCCGATACTGACCTAAATTACTGGATCGGATATCGGAGAGAAATAAAAAATGTAATCCGATCCGTTAAATATCAAAAAAGCGCCTCACAAAACGTGCGACACAAAACTCGGCTCATAACCGTAGCACGTCAGAGCAGTGTGCATCATGTGATAGAGCAGCTGTGACGCGAGACCTGTCGGTGGTGTTAAGGTTCAAAATTGAGGAAGGAGCGTACAAACAAGCAGGTCCAGAAGATCTTGGTCAAACAATGATTTTAATGACTACACACGTGTGGGAAGAACACTCTGTACGCAGACAGCAAGTGATCTCCGACTTAATCAAAGCATGAACAGATATTTTATACCATCAGGGCTTGATTTACTGACGCCCCTTCATGCGTCACAGACAGGATATATACACATACGTCAATATCAAAACAACCATGACTTTTAACACAGAACATCATCTTCTATTTTCATGGCCGATTCCTCCGGTCAACCTTTCAGTTCCTCTTTCTTGCCGAGAAGACAAGGACGGTTCCTCTTTTACCGAGACACTTTCACCGTTACAATCCAGACATGACTAATCTCTCTCTCCTCTAAATAAATCTAACTCATGTGTGTGTGTCACGACCTCACATGCTCTCTGTGTCACCTCTTCACCTACTAACTGTCTGTGTCTCGTCCTCAAATGCTCTTTCTCAATTCACCTGTTGCACTTCTGACCTTTCACTAGACCAGAGGCTCACTGAGACTATGTGTATGTCTTCTACTAAATAAATGTTTTAACCAAGAACCTCTACTAAAACCTTAATATAAAATGACCTGATATAAGTGTTTTGTAAGCATGTACGCAGTTTTAACCTTCTATAGCTCCAAGTCACTTGCACAATAGATTGTCCGGACATCGCGCCGAACAAAGCTTCCAACCCCCAATTAATTGACCGAGCTCCAACTCTTTAATAAGCACAGATATGCATTGTGTATAAAATAGTCATAACTGCACCTGAAATACAAGGTCAACATCATCATAAACATCTTAAGGCCATCTTAAAGCTATCTGTTACATTGTTAAAGCCTCGTCTTAGCCTGCTGCTCAAAATAACTTTCATTTCTGCAAACTCTCTGCAAGCCTGTTTCCTGTCAGCCTGTGACTTTTAGCCTTTCTGAAAGACACACACTGTTCAACCCCTGAATGCAATATCCATGCTGCAGATTATATTTATTATTTAACAATAGCAGTAAAATAATTTCCCTGCTCCACAGTGGTCTGGTTGAGCGTTTGTAGCCTCGCTAACAACCCAACATTTCATCTCCGAGGAAGTGATTCCAGAAAGTAAAGCAAGTGTGTAAGTTCATCTCTGAATGTTTGTAAAGCATTCCAGCGTTAAGCTTAACAACCTCTCTCTCTCCTGCTGCTACTTCAATCATGAAACTGATCAATGATCAGCTGATCGCAGGGCTCGCAAAATCGCTAGCCCGACGTCCCGGGGCTAGCGATTTTTCCAGTCGGGCTACCAAAATCTAACTCAGCCCTGCCCGTCGGGCTGTCATAGGAAGGAAAAATATGAATGTGCTTTAAATTTTATAACTTCTGAGTGAATGTAGTTGCACGTGTACGCCTTTGAAATGGGTGTATAGCAGTTGTAGAAGAAGCTCCATAGTTTATTAGCCTAGCTTGAACCGGTGAGCTGCTGAACCGGTAGCTCTGTAGACCTCGATATAAGTTTAGCCTATTTACCGTAGTGTCTTTTCAGAAATTGGGATTTGCTTCCGCATTCTATGCTTTTGCATTCTTTCGCCAATGTAGCTGAGTAATTATGTCACTGGCATCGGTGAGCCACTGTCAATATGTGACACTGATTGGTCAGTGACGATTAATTGTGCACCAATTCCTCTGACATCGTCTTATCACTCATTAGCTTACTGTTCAAACGTGACAAGTGAAATCTCCCGCAGCTTAAACATGTGAGAGGTTGATCGCTGAGCGTTATGTCAGTACGTGTGTAAAAGCAGCAGAACATATATTTTAGTTCTGCTGAGCCAAATAAGACAGGTCAGGGTGAAGAAGTGACAGCCAAAGAAAAGCTTACCACAAAACGGAGAAGTTATGACAAATCAGACAATGAGGCAAAAAGAAAAAAAAAAGCGCAGCAGTTTCATGGACAAAAGAATTTCTGTGGCTGGAATATGACGAGCTAAATAACATGATGTTCTGCCGGGTGTGTTGTGAGTCGACAAGCGCCTTTGTTACTGGGACCAGTCATTTTAAGAAAGACCCCATCAGAACCCATGAGAAATGCAAGAAATGCATTATTGCTCAGTCTGCAATATCTTTCCCAGAACAAACACCAATTGCAAAAAAGCATACTAAAAATAAACCTGAGAAATCTGTTTAGAGCAGCTACTATGTTGCAAAGAGTGAACTACCTTTGGCCAAATGTAGCAGTCTTTGCAAACTTCACAAAGCAAACGGCCTCGATCTTGGTTCCACTTGCCTCTTACCCGTGACTTCAGTGGAAATGTCAGATTGAGGATCTGACACAGACTGATTCATGTCCTACACAGTTCTTACAAGTTCATAGACATTTCTGTTCAATGAGAACCAAGTATTTGAGTTGATGGTTATTTGTTCCTCATGAAGAAACCGTACTTCAGATTTTTGTTTACATTTATTTTGATTCAGCCAGTAAATCGTGGATCCTTTCTGTGTATGACAGTGAACGCTACTCTGTTTTTGTCAGACTTGAAATAGCAGAAATACCTTCACACTACGGAGCTTCTGTGGCTCTTCCGTTCGACAATCTCTCCGGCGTTGGAACCATCGTCTGTTTTCTCCTCGGTAACCTTCGGTCGCGCTCTCGGCACACTCATTTCCTCCGTTACCCGGCGGCACGGCGGCTGGCTGCTTCCCAAACAAATACACATGTGCAGCTTGGCACTTGTGCTGTACGCAACAAGTCACGTGACGTGACGCTGCGGCTGTGATTGGTTCGGCTCTGCGCTACTTAATTTGGATTGGCTGTTCTTCTTTTTTTTTTCTTCTTTTTTTTTTAAGAGGACAAGAGCGGTGAGGTCTATCACAATAGTTTAATTTTTCTATCGAGAAAAGGTTATTTCACAATACATATCGTTATCGTTCTATCGCCCAGCTCTAGCATTACTTACTAATGACGTTTGCTTTGCTTTCGTTCAGGTTCATTCAAGATGGCAAAGACGCTGCCCGACAGGGAGACCTGCACAAAGCGCTGGAGTTCTTCAGACTGGCTTACAACATTCACCACAGTCACAAACTGGAAAGCCGGATCAAAAAAATCGAAGAGCTCATCGCTGAGAATGACTTGGAGGAAGATGATGACGAGTTTGTTAATGTTAACAGCAGCGGTTTAATGCTTTTTAAAGAGCTGTATGACAAGCTGTACGACTACCAGAGGGATGGAGTGGCCTTCTTGTACAGTCTCTACAGAGATGGCCGGAAAGGCGGGATTTTAGCTGATGACATGGGACTGGGCAAAACCATCCAGGTGATATCATTCCTCTCTGGCATGTACGACAATGAGCTGGCTAAACACACACTCCTGATCATGCCGACTTCCCTCATCACAAACTGGACCAAGGAGTTCTCCAAATGGACTCCGGGCATGAGGGTGAAGGAGTTTCATGGCATCAGCAAAGGAGAGAGGACCAGGAATCTGGAGAAAGTTCAGAGGAGGGGCGGCGTCATCATCACCACCTACACGATGCTCTTAAACAACTGGCAGCAGCTGTCCACCTACAATGGCAAAGAGTTCACATGGGACTATATGATCCTGGACGAGGCTCACAAGATAAAAAGCACAACCACCAAAACCGCCAAAAGTGCCTACGCCATACCGTCCAAGAACCGAGTTCTACTCACAGGAACTCCGGTCCAGAACAACCTGAGAGAAATGTGGGCTCTCTTCGACTTTGCCTGTCAGGGCACCCTCCTCGGCATGGCGAAAACATTCAAAGCGGAGTACGAGAACCCCATCACCCGGGCCCGGGAGAAGGACGCCACTCCAGGAGAAAAGGCGCTGGGATCCCGGATGTCAGAGAACCTGATGGCAATAATAAAACCGTATTTCCTGCGCAGGACCAAGTCCGAAGTACAGAAAAACAAAACAAACAGCACACGTAACAAGGAACACTTGGAGGACATGGAAGACCATGTTCCAAACCTTGAAGCAGACTCTGGAGCGGTGATGCCCAAATTGACGAGAAAAAACGACCTGATTGTCTGGACTTACCTGAGTGCCGTTCAGGAGGACATCTACAGGCAGTTCATATCGCTGGACCACATCAGAGAGCTCCTGCTGACCACCCGATCGCCTCTAGCTGAGTTAAACATTCTGAAAAAGCTGTGCGACCACCCGAGGCTCCTCTCTGCTGCCGCCATAGCCAAGTTAGGCTTGGAGGAGAGTGCAGCTGACTGCCAGGAGACCACAGAGGCCAACGATCACAGCATCATCAGCGTTCCTGATCACACCTTGATCTCAGAGTCTGGGAAGATGGTCTTTCTTTTCTCTCTCCTAGATCGGCTCAGGCAGGAAGGCCACCGCACCCTCGTCTTTGCCCATTACAGGAAGGTGCTCGACATCATCGAGCGCATCCTGGGCAACAGAGGCTTCAAAGTGCTGCGGCTAGATGGAACCATCACTCAGATCGCAGAGCGAGAGAGGCTCATCTCTCTGTTCCAGACTGACAAACGGTACTCCGTCTTCCTCCTCACCACCCAGGTCGGTGGAGTCGGCATCACCTTAACAGCAGCCGACAGGGTGGTCATCTACGACCCCAGCTGGAACCCTGCGACAGACGCCCAGGCCGTTGACAGGGCGTACCGCATAGGCCAGACTGAAAACGTCGTCATCTACAGGCTGATCACCTGCGGCACTGTGGAGGAGAAGATTTACCGCCGGCAGGTTTTCAAAGACTCTCTTATTAGGCAGAATACCGGGGACAAAAAGAACCCGTTTCGGTACTTCAGCAAACAGGAGTTGAAGGAGCTCTTCACCTTGGAGGACACGCGGTCCTCCTCTACACAGCTCCAGCTTCAGGCGCTGCACGCCAGGCACCGGCGCACCGACCCTGAGCTCGACAAACATATCACACACCTCCACACCATGGAGATGTTTGGGATTTCTGACCATGACCTCATGTTTACACTTGACATCAACCACGACGAGGCCCTCGAGAACCAAGAGGAGCATCATTACATCGAAGGGCGGGTCCAGAAGGCTCAGGAGCTCATGAAGGCGGAGTCTGAGCTGCAGATGCAGCTGGCAGAGAGCATGGTGTCCAGCACGGAGCCGGCATGGCTCCGATACCCAGCAGACAACAACAGCCGGGAGCGGTCCCATGAGAAGAAACCACATCCTTCATATCCGAAGCAGGACACGAGCCTGGCCTGGTCTCCAGCTGTGGTGGATTTGGAACAGACTGCTTCTGGGAAGGAGGCCACTCTGGAGAATCTCAGCAAGGGAGTGATTGATCTGACTGCAGAGGAGAGCACAGCAGAGGTCAGCCACCATAGCCTCGCTGAGCAGAACCTGGATTCTCCGAAACACCCGTCAGTGAAGCTGGAAAGGAGCTTGTTGGAGGCGGCAGATCCGATCGAGGTGTCTGTGGTGCTGATGGAGGCTGGTGACGTAGCTGACACCTCAGTCAGAGAAGGACTCAATGAATCTGCGGCCGCGAGTCTGTATGTTACAGCAGCCGATGAAGATGAGCAGAAGATGATGGGACATTTGACCCTGAAGTACGATGACTCCGAGATGGAGCTGGGGTCTCCTCACATCACTCCTCCAGAGAACAGAAGACTTTCCGCGCTGCGCGTCTCCAGTTTGAGCCTCGGAGCCGACACATCATCCAGAATCGGCAGCGAGCTCGAGTCTTTGAATGGCAACTTCAACCTACAGCTGGAGGACAGTGGCGCCGATCACGATGAGGCGGAGCTGCAGGAAGAGGAGGAGGAGCTGCAGGAAGAGGAGGAGGAGGAGCTGCTGTCTCAGCTGCAGCTGGAGGGAAGTTTCGACGTGGGTAAATCTCTTTGTGAGTGGCAGCAGAAAGAAGCATCAAGTTACAGCGCGAGCAACGGCCGCGCCGTCAGCCTCAATGAGTCACATGACTCAGTCGTGGGTATCAGGAAGAAAAAGGCTGCTGTGATTTATGACAGTGAAGAGGAGACGCAGGAGGAGGATGATGGGCAGCTTGAGAACTCCTTCCAGGTTTCCGGAGCATCGACGCCAAAGTCAGCGTGCACTGGCACCACGCTGCTCCGTACTCGAAAGAGCATTGGTGGAAACACGTCCGTGGCTTCTCACCGCTCCTTCCTCCATTCCATCATTGAGGACATGGACAACCAGGACAGCCATGAAGATGATGGTGATGCTTCGGATGTCCATTCAGATGAGGCCGAAGAGGACATGATTGGTTTGGCTCATGATGAGGTTGAGGAGGAGGAACCCAGTGGAGAGACTGTAAACTCAGAGGAGGAGTTTGTAGAAGAGGAGATGGAGGAGGAATTTGAGGAGGAAGGAGACTTTGAGTCAGGAGACACTGAGGAATATGGAGAAGGGAGCCTCCTGGAGGAAACGTCCACCGAGCCTGAGTTGGTATCAAACGAGGCGATGGATCAGTGCACCGCCGAGACAGGTGTAAAGGAGGTCGAGGACGAGAGCTACGACTCGCTGGTGCAGCGAGGGCGGGAGTGCTACAGCAAAGCTGAGCTGGACGAGGCCCTGGACTTCTTCCTCAGAGCCATCGACATCAAACCCGGAGATCCGGAGATCCAGCTCATGACCATCCAGCTGTACCGGCAGCTGAGTCAGGTGGCGAGGAGATCCTAACAGAAAAGGACGATCGGGGCGGCGAGGTCAAGCTCTGCCGGCCCGCCGCTTCACGCCAAAGCTGTAAATCTTTCAAACGTGTCTGGCGTGTTCGTCTTCTCCGTGAGATCGCGCTGAGTGACTAATGTTTGAACAGCTCAGCTGATTGCAGAAAGCTTCCTGTTTGAACTTCTTCTTTCAGTAATGTAACTAGAATCAGGTGTGTGTCATCATCCACCACGAAACGGTCAGTTTTCATCTTTGATCTGATTTTCATCTGTAACCTGTACTTATTGTAAAATACTTTGAAATTTGTCAAATTAAAATTCATGTTTCTGTCTAATTTGAATTCATGTCTGTTATTTTTAAGGTAATGAACGGCTTCATCTCTGAAAACAGAAATCTCCTGCAGAGCGTTTGGCCTACTCAAAAGTTTTCCCCGCCCTAAACCCACCAAAATAAACTTCCTGTTTTATCCAGTTGGGCCTCAGATCAGCTGAGCAGGAGCCTCATGCAGGTTTAGGATTCACAACAGGAAGCTACATCCATCTTTTATATACAGATTATAACTAAATCGTCCGATGGCCCATAAAAGACTTCACACAGCTGTGATCCAGCTGTGCAGAGACCAGAACATAAACTCAGCAGGAAGTGCTGAGGATACATCGGTGGGTCAGACCTGAGTTTAGGTCCCTCTGAAGCGTCTGACTCAGCTCTTAATCCTGGTTACATTCCCCTTTAGAACCGAACGTGTTGGGATTTGTCATCTCCTGAAACGCTTCACAGTCAGTGCTGCAAACCTACGTTTACAAAGCAGAACTGACGAGACGCACACAGCGGCGAGAACGCGTTCCCACACTTCCTGTCCAATGAGGTCACGAAGGTCAGAGTATTTGAGCAGAAACAAATCCAGAAAACATGAAACATCAGTGTGAGGTCATAACAGCTCATTTCCATGTTTCTGTGATCACCGGTGTGCAAATATTCAACATTATTCTTCTTCAAGTTCACTGTTTGAGCAAGAAGCTGAAGAATAATGAAGCTCATCATAAGATGTAAGATTCCAGTTAGTTAATGTTTGACGTCAGTTTTACGGGTTCAATGTTCTGATTTCTCACTGCTTTCAGATTTTGGGGTAAAAACATGAACTTGGTTTATTTTCTGGATAAATACAAATACATACAAATAAATACAAACTGCTTGGACTCTGCGCCGGTGTTGTGCCAAAAACTGATTTCCAGTGTGAGTAATATCTTTACATTAACAGGGTTATAGGCAAAACCTTAAAATTACCCCTTTTCATAAAGTATCTTAATAACTCTGTGTTATTGTACTTTCATTATGACCAATCCCGACTTTTCCCCACTTTAAGTGTTTACAGAACTGTTTTATTTGTTGCAATTTCTGACTTTTTTTTTTTTTAACTGGATAAATAAAGGAGATATAAAAGTCACTGCCAAAAATGTAAAGTTGACATGTTTGACATATTATAGACCAACAAGTCATTTATAGCTTATGGCAGCAATCAGTTTTTGGCACAACACTGTATTCAAAGTCAGCGCCTCATTGGTCAGTTTGCTCCCTGAAGCCTCAGCAGTAGCGGTTTTTGACACGGGCTCGTACTCATTCTGCCCCGACATCAGCCAGCGCATATTGGGAATGTCGTAGGCACCGATCGGTTTTCTATCGCCCATTTGCTGGGAGTAAGGGCGCCCTCCGTTTGGGAGGTGCGCCTGCTGCTTGCGGCACAGGGAGGAGAGGGCGGGGCGGCGTCTAATAACCAACTCGCAAAATAAAAACAAAGCAACAAACACAAAAACACCAGACATCATGATACAGATTTAGCAGCGATGTTTTTTCGAAATTCTATACATGAAAAGTGAGCTCGAGAGCCCTCGGTGCGCCTGCGCGGTGCTGAAGTCAAAGTAAACTTTATTGTCATCTCCGCTACAGACAGTCCAGCATATAGAGACGAGACAACGAGGCTGCAGTTACAGCAGTGCAAGTAACGTCAGGGGGAGTGTTCGCCCAGGGCGCCAAACAGGCTAGGACCGCCACTGAGCGTCAGGCTGACTGAAGCTGCGTTCTGATAAATCACGTGACTATGCTGTTTGTCTGTGATCAACACCTGGGCCCTATTTCAGGAAGCCGGTTTAGAAAACTCAGAGTGAAAAACGATACTCAGGGTTGAGTAACCCCGAACTGTCCAACTCGGAATATTCGGTTTCAGAAAGGCTGATAACAATTAGTTCAGTCAACGCGGAGTTGCTTTAACCCCAAGTTAAGCGCGCGCACGAGGATACATAAAGCCCTGATTAGTGGAGCACAGATTAAGCGAGTCACCATGGAGACGGAGGGAAAGAAGGCGCGGTCAATGTATTTCACAGCGCTTGAGGCCGAAATTCTGATGGCAGCATATGCCGATAACATGCAAATTCCGCGGAAAAAAGTAACACAGCCTCAGCTGCAAAAGCATGCATGGCAAAACATAGCCGACAGAGTCAATGCGTGAGTGTTAATTTAAACATTGATCTAGGGATTTCCACCCATTTAACACGTTATTTTATCATATGTTATTTTATTTGTTATTTTATACATTTTATTTTGTGATGTGATGTGAGCGCAGGTGCAACCCAACAGGCCCCAAACGTTCCTGGCAGCAAGTAAAAATGAAATATAAAAATATAGTCCAAACAGGTGAGGTGTAATTGTATTATGAGCCATAGTGCTTGGTCTGTTTGTCCGATGTAAATCAATTGCAGTTAGAGGCTACATTAATTTTCTTTCTGTAAGCACTTATTGAAATTATCTGAGCACATTACAAGTACATATTTGCTTACTCTGTATGCTCAAATGTGACCCCGTTATAGCCAACAGAAAAAAGCGGAGGCCCGAAAAACAGGTGGGGGTCCTCCACCACCACCACTCACAGAGGCTGAGCAGTTGGCCCTCAGCCAAAACAGTGGGCGCCCTGTGGCTGAAGGCATCTCTGCGGGGACATCCTCTGAGTCAATAACCCCGCAAGACACAAGTGCCTACGTAAGGGGTAAATTCAAAATAATACATGATGTGCATACATCCTTTCTTCACAGTCACCTTTGCAGTGCTACTCATTCATTTGATAAACTCTTTACCATAATGAATTATTTTGTAGTGAAGTTATTTTCCTACTGATTTTGCCTTCCCTCAGGCTTGGTTGTCTTTGAGAGCATAATGACAATGAAGTGTAAGGTGATTGGTATGTTTGTTAATTGCCATTTGGTCCCTTGTAAGTTATAAGTGACCTGTATAAACCTCATATTCTATCAGTTGATGGTGGTGGTGTACTGCATCTGGTGCAGCCTCCTGTTGAGCCAGACCAACATGCAGTTGTGAGTAATACTCCACAGATTATATGAGTTTACAGTAGAACAGCAATGTTGTTTATTTCTTTACTACAGGAAAATAATGAAGAAACATTGACAGCTGTTACAGAGGAGGAAGCAACAGAGACACTTTATGAGGTTTACATCTTTTAATACTTTGTGTACAGGAAACACAGGCGACCAATAAAGCCAGTTGAACAAAAAATCTGTTTATTCTTCTTTCAACATGTTGAGGTGATGGGTCAAAAGAAATGATTGTGACATATGGTGTCTCTGACTGCTCTTCCATCTTGTATGTCCGTGGGAGGGTCAGGATGTTCATGGTTTGGATCACTGCTGATGTTTGGTTCAGAAGGACAGTGTTCTCCTCTAATTGTGGCAATGTTGTGAAGAATCACACATGCCACAATAATGTCACATGCCCTTTCTGGGGTGACCCTGAGTCTTTGCAGGCACTGGAACCGGGCCTTAAGCATTCCGATAGTCATTTAAACTCTGGCTCTTGTCCTGCAATTAGCCAGATTATATCGCTGCTGTGGGCCCGGTTCAGGGTCAGGGTAAGGGGTAAGCAAATAGGGTAAACATGGATACCCCCTATCACCAAGCAAGTAGCCAGTGAACTCTCCTAAGACAGAAGGGTACACTTCAGTTCAAATGTCCCTGAAGCAATTGGTCTTTATATATTTTAAAGTATTCTCAACTCACCATGTCCAAATTTTGTGCTCAGTGTACATTCACGGAATATTTGTGAGTCATGGACAGAGCCTGGCCACTTGGCTTCCACATTTGTGATAATGTTGGCAGCATCACATATGATCTTCACAGTGCAGAGAACACAAATTAGCATCCATTACTATAATGAAATAATTTGTTAGTTTGAAATGCTACAGGGAACTATGTACCTGTACATTAATGCTGTGGAAAGACTTCCTGTTCACATAGTCTCCTTCATTTACTGAAGGAGCAATGATTGGAATGTGAGTGCCATCTATACAGCCAATCACGCCTGGGAACCCTGAAAATAAATGTGCAATTTAAGTAGTAGTCCAAGTATCACCACATCATACATTAAGTTTTGGTCATCCTGATACCTGCAATTTTGTGGCATCCCTCTTTGATAAATCTTGTGGGTCTATGACCGGGGAACACCACAAACGGGTACAGGAGACGTTTCAGTGCAACTGTAACATTCCTGACTGCCCGACAGACGGTAGCCTTGGAAACGTGCTCAGCGTCACCAATATTATACAGAAAGCTCCCGTTTGCAAAAAACCGAAGTGCGATACAAATAATATGTACAGAACTGAGAGCATGTCCGCGATGTGTCACATGCGTAATATATGGCCTGAGGATGTTATTCAAATAAATTATAGATTGTGCTGAGAAACGGTGACGTTCGCACAGAAAATCATCAGGAAATGATAAAATGTCCAAACGCGCTCTGATCACTCTCTCCCGGCGGAGAGCTCTGCGGAGAATTTGGGCTTCACGATCTACTGGCTCTTCAAGGAAGTGGCACGCCATGTCTGACACTTCCTACTGTCAGGTTTCCGACAAAGGGGCGGAGACAGTCAGGGTTAGTTGTAGTAAACCTGCTAGGGGGCAGGTTAGCTTCACGGAGTGTGTCGTCATAGTGACTCACTCAGGCTGCAGCTGAACTCGCTTTGTGAAACCGAAAACCCAGAGTTTTTGTTAACTCAGGGTATACTTACTCAGTTTTTCCACTAAACCGGCTTCCTGAAACAGGGCCCTGGGCTCAGGTGAGTTTCAGAGAAGCAGTTTTAGTTTAATAAGAATATGACGTTTTTATTCCTGTCACGTGACGCACGTCTGCTTTTGAAGTTTAAAGCTTTTACACAAACTGAATACGTCACTGCTCGCCGTAAGAATCTGCGCGTGCGCACTTTGACGGCATATTAGTTTTGTCACGTGAACTGAAAGCGTCCATTGACCTCTGCGTGAGCTGCTTTGACTTCAAAATAAAAGCCTGGGCTTGTGCAGAGAGAAAAGTATTGTGCTGAACGTTATTTTAATTTACTTACATAGGTCAGATAGCGAAGTGTCACCTTTATTCAAAGTACTCTGTGGAGTGAAGCAGCTCCTGTGATCATGAATTTGTATTTGCTGTGAGTAAAACAGCATTAATTATGGGTTTATTTAGAAATAATTTTTTCTTGATTAGCTGATTAGCTTATTTTGTTCAAAAGCCTGACATGAAAATATTACTTTATTTAATCACCAATAAAGACTTCAGATCCTGGAGTTCACATGAGAGTAACAGACAGAAAACAGTCATCCAAACACTATATAGTACTAATGAGACCATCTTCAATGCGTTTTTGTTTTTTAGGTAATGACATCGATGTGAATGGAGTGATTTCAGCTCCACTGCTCAGAGTTTAGACTCAACACCTGTCAGGTGATCCTGGCAGGATCACAGGAAGCTGAAAAGGTCCTTAAAGGGATCATCCTATAGTGTTTCATCAAACGTCCTATTACTGCAGTCTGTCCTTCCTGTTCACGCTCAGCTCAGAGTGTGTGGTACAGGTTGTAATTTTCATTGATGTGGATCAAACGTCATACCTCTGCCTACGGGAATGAATCATCAAATCAAATAAAAATGCAAACAGAGACTGTGCCCTGTTGACTGTATTCATTATCATCTACATCTATCAAGTCTACTGATGTGACCTTTGACCTTACAGGAACTGACTTTTGTCCACTTCTGGTAATTTGTGTGAGGTCCACATCCAGTAATCAAATCAATGTTTTAAAATAATTGTCAAAATCTTTTTATATTCATTGATATTCGTGTTTACTGTTTAAACACCATGAAACAGTTTCAACCTATTAACAGCAAAGACCTGGAGGACATCTTAGGTAAACTGAACTCCTCCTCCTCCACATCAGTCCAGCTCTGAGGTCTTTACACTGGCTGCCTGTCCGTCAGAGGATAGACTTTAAAGTTCTGATGCTGGCCTATAAAGCTCTGAATGGATTAGGACCAAAATACATCAGTGACCTCCTGACCCAGTATGAACCTTCCAGATCCCTCAGGTCATCTGGATCCGGTCTTTTATCAGTTCCCAGAGTCAGAACCAGACACGGAGAAGCTGCATTCAGCTTTTATGCTCCTTATATCTGGAACAAACTCCCAGAAAGCCTCAGATCAGCTGAAACACTCAGTTTATTTAAATCCAGGTTGAAGACTCACCTGTTCTCAGCTGCATTTGAATAAAGCACCAAATCCACACTTTAAGCTTAAATTTCAAAACTTACATTTAACTACTGATTTTATCTGTTTTGATTTTATATACTGTTGTTTGTTTGTTTGTTTGTTTGTTAATTAGTTAGTTAGTTTATTTGCTTGTTTTAATCAATTTTAAATCATGCTTTTTATTTGTTCTTGTTTCTAATGTCTCTGTAAAGCACTTTGAATCACCTTGTTGTTGAATTGTGCTATACAAATAAACTTGCCTTGCCTTGCCTTACTGGAACATTATTAAGACGGACTTGATTTTAATTTTATGATTTTAGTTTTGCTCCTCTTGAGATGATTGGTCTTGATGCTATTATTTTGAAGAACCGCACAGGAAGCTGCGGCTGTTTCCGCCAGCTTGCTTCAGCTTCAGTCGAGTTTCCAAGGAGAGAAATATCAGACGCGCTTCAGCTCGGACGGGACTTCTCAGAGCAAACACCCTCACACACTCGGGGCTGACCTTTGACCTCTGGGACATTTTGGGGTCCGGGCGGGAAGCTCGCGGACGGTGTAGACCCGGAACAGGCTGCCATGGCCCGGCCGAGGAAGAAAAGCTGCTCTGGGTGCTGAACATGAAGCTCCGCGGGGGGAGACAGAGAGAGCGCAGACTGCAGTAACACACGGAGGGAGAGGAGGCACTTTAATTCAGGAGAGAAGAAGAGGAGGATGAAGATGGGAGGGATAGTGGAGCTGCTGGGCATCAGCTGGCTCCTCTTCCTCCTGCTGTTCATCGGAAACGGCCACTGCAGAGGTGAGAGGGGTGAGGAAGAGCACGCTGAGTGGGAGGTTTATCGGGCCCTGTGAGGGACACTGACCCGGGGCATCACGGGAGGTGTAGTCCACCCTCAGCTGCTCTGACGGTCACTGCGAACAAATATCTGAAATGTTTCTATAAATGTGTCCAAGTTTAATCTTCATCGGAGTGAGAGGACGGTTACACCGACTCTGGCTCCTGCCTCCCTCTGTGAGCACGCAGGTGTGCACAGGTAGGAGTTTACGCAGCACGCTGAGGTTCCATCTGATCTAGTTAGCTCTAAGGTTTCATGTTAAATGTGGCCAGAGTTTCACAAAGTGACGGGCGCGTGTGCAAAAGTAAGGTAAAGCACTGGGTCGGGCCCCTCTGCGGCTTCCTAAAGTCAGCCAATCAGACGAAAGAGAATGGGGGCGGGGCTTAGACGGGAAATAAGGATGACCGAGGCCCGAGCCTCTCCTCTGATGCAGCGCTCCTCTGTAATCCTCCAGCTGTTTAAAGCCAGTTAGTGTAACTGTTGCTCAGGTGTCCAAGTACCCGAGAGCGGTGTGGTGAAGCTGAGGCTCAGGACTTTTGCACAGAGCGATCCAAACCAGCAGCAGATCATATAGGCTACGTTCACTCTGCAGGTCTTAATGCTCAAATCCGATTGTTTTGTCTGCTCGTTCACACTACAAATAAAATGCTACAGCAAACGCTCAAAGCGGCCGCATGCGCAAAAGAAGACGTCACACACAGCGCGCTCTGTTTAGACCCAGAACAAACAGTCTTTACGTTTCCCAATTTTGCTTTAAGTTATAAAGTTATTTTGTTATTTACATAACAAAATAACTTCTGTCAGAATCTGCAGATTATACAGAACAAATGAAATGTTCACGTTTCTCCAACACTGTCTTCCCAGCAGTTGTACTGGACGGACAGGAAGCGTTCGCGATGTCTTCTCCGGCGCTGATAATCGGCGTCTGTCTTGTGTCAGGAACGTAAAAGACGGATTTAATGCGACGTGACCGTCAAACAGCAGTCGCTTTCTAAAACATCAGATATGTGTCGGATTCAGGACCACATACAGAAGTGACCCAGGTCGGATTTGTGCCGTTCACACTGTAACACCGTGATCGGATATGAGTCGCAGAGGGTTGAAAAAGTCGGATTTCATGCGCTTTCGCCTGCAGCGTGAACGTAGCCTTAGTGACCTGGACCTGCTGATGGATCCTCTCAGAGCTTCTCTGAGCTGAACTTAGGTCTGAGGGGGAAAGTGGAGCGTGAGCACTCAGGCCGGAGCAGATTTTACTCCTGCTCCGGCCTGGGAAAGGAAGCTGGGATCTCCCAGGAGGAAGTGGTGCTTACTTTACTGAGCGGTGGGTTTCAGTTTTCAGGCGTGCTTCCGTCAGAGCTGCCTTTTCTTTCTGGAAACTTTATTGAAACAGTTGTGAGAACAGCCACACTGAGCTATCAGGTGACCAAACCGCGCGGTTCCTTCCTGTTCAGCGCCTGGTTCTGGTTCCAGCTGAGCGGAGCTGAATAACTAGCGTGCTGAGACCAGTGCAGCGTTTCCATCCTCAGCCTGAAAGTGCCGTTTTTCTTCATCATAGTCATATCTACCAATCTGCAGGCGGATCGTTTCCATTTGTTCCCGTATTTGTGAGTCTTTCTTAGACCATCGTTAATGTTCACACACGTTAACTTATTGAAAACCCCTGGGAGCTGACAGATCTAGGAAACAGGAAGACGGGAAACTCTTCTTTGCTCGGTTTGAGGTTTCTGCACATGAATCTGATATTAATCAGTTGTGATTTCCTGTTCTGTGATGTGGTTTTAGAGCAAGTCAGGCGGTCATGCCACAGTGCAGAGGTTTGTGTGAGAGCAGAAACCCTCTTTAACCATCAAAGGAAAGCTTTAACAGCAACTGTTTGGATGTCTGATGTCACTATGACAGTTTTATGCATAGAGTACATTTGATTACATTAATATTGAATATGCTAAACGCTGAGGACACAAACATAAAAACCTGTGTGGGCTTACGCTGAAAGCTGCAAATAAAACTTGACAGAGAGGAAACGGTGTGCAGCTGAGAGCCGTGATGAGGTCAGAGAGGCGAACCAACAGGATTCTAACGGTGATTCTGTCTTAAACTGGGAGCCAATGGCGTTCAGTCCCAGGGCCACGTGGTCACATGTCTGTGGTCACGTCCTGCAAACGGAACGTTACAATACTCTAACTGAAAGCATGGACCAGTGTCTCTGAGTCAGTTTGGAGTAGAAACTGTGAACACAGGCTACACACAGGAAGTGACACGTACAGCTGTGTATCGCCTGCATAGAACAGTAACCTTATACAGGGGAACACCAAGGCGTTCCCAGGCCAGCCGAGAGATATAATCTCTCCAGCGTGTCCTGGGTCTGCCCCGGGGCCTCCTCCCGGTGGGACATGCCTGGAACACCTCACCCAGGAGGCGCCCAGGGGGCATCCTTGTCAGATGCCCGAACCACCTCAGCTGGCTCCTTTCGATGTGGAGCAGCAGCTGCTCTACTCTGAGCCCCTCCCGGATGGCCGAACTTCTCACCCTATCTCTAAGGGAGAGGCCAGCCACCCTTCGGAGGAAGCGCATTTCTGCCGCTTGTATCCGCGATCTCGTTCTTTCGGTACTACCCACAGCTCGTGGCCATAGGTGGGGGTACGGACGTAGATTGACCGGTAAATTGAGAGCTTCGCTTTTACACTCAGCTCTCTCTTCACCAGTCTCCCTTGGAATGCTGTCGAAGCTCTGCCGGAGGTGTGCGTTGAAGATCTCGCGGACTGGGGCCTCTGCTAGACGTTCCCAGCACACCCTCACTACGTGTTTAGGTGCACCAGGTCTGTCCAGCGTCTTCCCCCGCCACCTGATCCAACTCACCACCAGGTGGTGATCAGTTGACAGCTCAGCCCCTCTCTTTACCCGAGTGTCCAGAACATATGGTTGCAGGTCTGGTGATACGATTACAAAATCGACCTGTGTCCTGGTGCCACGTGCACTTATGGACACTCTTATGTTCGAACAAGGTGTTCGTTATGGCCAAACTGTGGTTAGCACAGAAGTCCAATAACAGAACACCGCTCAGGTTCAGATCAGGGAGGCCGTTCCTCCCAATCACGCCCCTCCAGGTCTCGCTGTCATTAACCACGTGAGCATTGAAGTCTCCCAGGTGGAGACAACAGAGTCTCCACTTCCATGTCTCCTCTTTGGGCCCGGACACCAGACGCTCGCCCTCGGGCACCCTCCCCGGGCCTGGCTCCAGGCCGGGGCCCCGGTAACCCTATCCCGGGCAGGGTAAACTGTTCCCTCGATGTTGTCTTCATAAGGGTCTTCTGAAGCGCTCTTTGTCTGGTCCCTCACCCAGGACCAATTTCCCTGGGACACACACACAACTCCACCACAATAAGGTAGCGATTCACGGAGAGGGGAAAGAAAAATCAGATAAAAAATGAAACCAGTCCTTTCTGTGAGAAGTTTCCACTGAGTCGTCCAGTCTGAATGAATCACACACTTACACACACACACACACACACACACACACTCACAGTTTCCCTGAATCATGACTCATGGTGTTTTTCTTGGACCTACAGACCGTAATCACAATGAAAGCAGCTTCAGGGTCTGATAATGTGAACCTGCAGTTTTCTCAGCGCCCAGCAGAGGGCGAGTCATTTGGCAGTACATCAGAGAGGGTGCGGCCATCTTTTAAATACAGTCTGATCGGGGTGGCGAGGCTCCTCCTCCTGCGTGGCTGATCGCAGCTTCTCCTTCTGTGTTTAAATCTGTTTCTTGGGGTTTATTGTGTTTCTACTCAAGTCTTCATTTAGTTTTTACTGTATTTTATTCTCAGAGCTTTTTGCTCGTCCCCGTGTTCCTCATGGTTCCACCTGATTTAGCTTTTTTAAAATCTGTGGTTGAGATTATCTTTGGAGTCGCTTTTCCAGGGTTTTCCTTCTGGGCTCCCTTTGGCAGGGA
>NC_140607.1:39396241-39398741 GCF_057381915.1 Diplotaxodon limnothrissa
GAGGAAAGTGAGGACAGAAACTAAACGTCAGTGTGAGGTAGGGCTGGGACGGCGCGTCGACGTAATTACGTCAACACGTAAAATACGCAAAAAACGTGTCGATGCGTCGTCACTTTCAAAACGGACATGGCGGCAGCGAGTAGCGGCAACATGAATGAGGCAGCCGCAGTCGACTTCAATCACTCCACCCGAACACGCAGTTCTACAGTATGGGCATGTTTTTATTAAAAGGTGTCCAGATGAAGAAATTTGTGTTTTTCATTGAGATACATAAATTAGTAAATGTGAAGTTGATACACAAATAATGGGGAGAGAATCGAATCAAAATGAATCGTCGAATCATCGATTAGGAAAATAATCGTTTTGCCCTGGTGTGAGGATCACCGTCGCGCTGCAGCGATGAGTTCATGTTAAACATGGACCGTCCACTGTGCGTGTCCTTAACAGGAAGTGGCTGTTGGCTGTGTGGTCAGCGGCACTCAAACAGGAAAATCCAGCTGTTAGCCGTGATGTTCGGGTTTGTAAAGCACTTCATGAACGAGTCCTGAGTCAGGTGACAGGCCTCCTCTCAGCTGATGCGATGTTTTGTGCAGTAAAATCTTCGCGTTCCCGACACGTGCACACCAAATGATGTGTTCAGTTCTGAGGCTGTGGCAAAGGATCTGAACTTGTTTACAGAGCAAACTGAACTGATTCGTTTCCCGTCTCCTCCTGCAGACTCTCACCAGACCGAGCACCTGTCCTCCTATCAGCTGACTGTCCCTCGACCAATCGGAGGCAGGCTGAGGAGGGACGTGAATGGAAGACTGCCCAATCAGGTCTGGAGGTTTTTATTTCTAGTTCATTTCCACTTACCTGTTTCCAGATCACACAGAGAAGTTCACGTAAGACGATGATGAGAGCACACAGGAAGCAGCGCTGCTAGCTCCGGGTCAGAACCAGCCATGGAATCGTAGGCGGGCAGACTCCATCTTTGCTGGTCCATCACACGAAGAAGCTCAGATTATTGTGACCCCAGTCTGCGTCAGGCGAGCTGCTGACTCCAAACTGATGGATCGTGTTGTTTGACTGATGTGACTGTGCACACAGATTTTAAACATTAGCTTTAAACCGTGTTTGGCTCGCCACGAACACAACGTCCATGAAGCAGCACGCCTGCAGGCTTCGTTTAAACACGCTCGCTGCGCCCGCGCTGCTGTCCCTCCCTGCATGCTGCAACATGCTCACACACACACGTACGCACACACACACACAGACACACACGATGACACACTCTGCTGGCATGTGCAGTCTGCTCAGAGATAACACCCCTGTGAAAGTGTTGTGGAGACATGAGTGTGTTTGCAGTCTGCAGATGTGTGTGTGTGTGTGTGTGTCTGTGTGTGTGTGTCTGTCTGTGTGTGTGTGTGTGTGTGTGTGTGTGTCTGTGTGTCTGTGTGTGTGTCTGTGTGTGTGTGTGTGTGTGTCTGTGTGTGTGTGTGTCTGTGTGTGTGTGTGTGTGTGTGTCTGTGTGTGTGTGTGTGTGTGTGTGTGTGTGTGTCTGTGTCTGTGTGTGTGTGTCTGTGTGTGTGTGTGTGTCTGTGTCTGTGTGTGTGTGTGTGTGTGTGTGTGTGTGTGTGTCTGTGTGTGTGTGTGTCTGTGTCTGTGTGTGTCTGTGTGTGTGTGTGTCTGTGTGTGTGTCTGTGTCTGTGTGTGTCTGTGTGTGTGTGTGTGTGTGTGTGTGTGTCTGTGTCTGTGTGTGTGTGTCTGTGTGTGTGTGTGTCTGTGTCTGTGTGTGTGTGTGTGTGTGTGTCTGTGTGTGTGTCTGTGTCTGTGTGTGTCTGTGTGTGTCTGTGTGTGTGTGTGTGTGTGTCTGTGTCTGTGTGTGTGTGTCTGTGTGTGTGTGTGTCTGTGTCTGTGTGTGTGTGTGTGTCTGTGTCTGTGTGTGTGTGTGTGTGTGTGTGTGTGTGTCTGTGTGTGTGTGTGTGTGTGTGTGTGTCTGTGTCTGTGTGTGTGTGTGTCTGTGTCTGTGTGTGTGTGTGTGTGTGTGTGTGTCTGTGTCTGTGTGTGTGTGTGTGTGTGTGTGTGTGTGTCTGTGTGTGTGTGTGCTCAGCTCCAGTCTAACACTTCCACCTGGAGTAAATCTGATCGTGTGGGTGTGTCGCTGCTCGCAGAGACTCGTGGCTAACGCGTCGCTGTGCTCGGCGCCGATTATCCTCCAGCTGTGTCACAAACAGCTGATCATTCCCAGGATCGTGTGATGTGAGCGTGCTCGCATCACCACGTTTTTCCACGTTTTACTGTGTGAAACTGTTGAACGTGAACTTTCTTTGAAACTCGTCAGCATCGCCCACTTCCTGTGGAAACAGCTGACGGGGGAAGAGCTCACCTGTGGAGCCACGTCGGACAAAAACAGGGCGCCACAGTGATGACCTCACTGCTCTCGGCGCCGATGGCTGCCTCGGGGTTCGTGGCCCACAGAGGAGCTGAGAACGGATACCCGCTGCCTGCACAGGTACAT
>NC_140607.1:39403741-39591241 GCF_057381915.1 Diplotaxodon limnothrissa
CAATGGACATTTTTTTGTTTGCATTTCTTATTGATTTGGGGAGTAATAACCACAATCAATAGTTTAGTTTTTAAAATATTGATCTCTACCAAACGGTTGAGATGCCACTTAATGATAAGAGTATGAAATGTCATGCAAACACAAGTACATTAGATAATACAGCTGAAAAAAGTCAAAGGGCCAAATTCTGATTATATTAATGGAAACTATGCAGGGCATTGGATGGTAGCATTCAGTGAACATTGCTGTTTTCATTCCATCAAAGGAAAGCATTACATCAAACAACAAAATACATGTGCTGCATCCAGGCCACTTCTGACTGAATGCTACTGTGCAAAATAAAAACAGTGCCAATCAGCACATCTGCTTGTGGTTTTGGTCGTTGGGGTCTTAGGGTGTAGCTTTGATTCTGTGGTCTTGGAGAGCTGGATCAGGGTTGACCAGCTCTACATGCTGGCTTGTTAACTTGTAACTTATAACTTGTCTTATACAGGTGTAATAGCATACCAGAAAGTTTAATTCCTCCCATATGCTAATTATACACAGGGATGGTGATCTTTGCGTTGGACTCTTTGCTCCACCGTTTGACCGATGAAAGAAGCACGAACCCACAGGCCTTGTTTAGGAGGTTGACACATTTGTTGTCAAATCATTTCATTGCAATCAGACCTTCATCAGACCTGTAATCACAGGCTGCATGGCCCCTCTTCATCAGGTCTTTGTCTGCCATCAGTTTGGTCATACAGTACCAATGCACCTGACACCAGAGGAGGTGTGCAAGTTCTGGACCAAGCAGAAACCTGTGAAGAACCGAGGTTCTTTTATAGGTTTGCAAAGTGTTGTTTACAGCTTTGGCCCCTTAGAGGGAGCTTCTGTTGCTTTCACTCAGGGGAGCATTGAAGAATGTAGATCCTCCTCACACAGCAGCAAGTCGTGGATGATGCCAGATGAACAATTTAAAGCCCCACTCATCTGGTTTGTTGGAAATATACTGGTGAGGAGTGCCAGCTCTTGTGGCTCCATATGAAACCATGACCTCAAACACGCTGTGGTTGAAGGTGGATGGCATCATGAGTGTCATGCCACAGGACCATGTGATTTTTAGCCATATAATTGTTTAGCGTCCATATAGCACAAATTATAATTTTGAAAACTTACTAATATTAATTTACCAGCTACTGTAATTTGGTTAAAAGCTAATCAGTTGTGATATTCTTGATTTTTACAATATTTACTAATATTAACTCAGAAAGTTACAAAACTGACTTACTGAGGAAATTCTTTCAGCATATTCTTGCTGTGCTAACACTTAATGTGATTTATCAACACTGTCATATATCAAAAAATTATATCTTCCTGCCTTAGTTTGATCAAAAACACTCAAAATATGTTGGACAGTTTTTTGCTTCTGACTTCCTGTTTGGGAGAGGTTTAAGAAGAGCCCACAGTTTCCACTCACAGCGCCTCCTGGTGGCTTTTTTTGGCGTTACAGATGAAAAACCAATTGGTAGAAAAGACTCAACAAGGCAGGTCAATGTCAGTGAAAGCCTCAGTTAGGGCCTGAAAATGTGCTCTACCAAAGGTTGACCGGAACGCTAAAGGGTTAAAATGAATAAAAGCATAAATAAGAGGAGTGTGCGTGTGTGCGTGCGTGTGTGTGTGTGTGTGTGCAGATCTACATGCAGCTGAATATCCGGGTGGTTCTGGTTGGTTTGGAGATCTGGACTCAGCAGAACCAGATCAGCACCGACGGAGCGGCTGGAGAAGTCCTGAATCGCTTCACCCAGTGGAGGGAGAAGGAGCTGGTTCCTCGCCGCCGCCATGACTCAGCACAGCTCATCCTGTCAGTACACACACACACGCTGTTGCTGTTTTGTTTGTTACTGCATGTGATTGTACCGTGTATCAGGTGATGATGATGGTGATGATGATGGTGTCTGTGCAGGAGGAAGAATTTCGGACAGACGGCCGGGATGGCGTTCGTCTCCACTGTCTGCTCCAGGAGTCACGGAGGCGGGATCAACGCGGTACGCCACCATGCGTGCAGACTAAATACATTCAGTTTTATGAAACACACCAAAAACATTGAAATGATTGTTTCTGCGTCTGTGGCGTCGATTTCACTGAATCGCACGTCTGGGAAAAAGAGAAATAAAAGATCTGGATCCTAATGACAGCTTTAGAAGGAACTCCATCTCCCAGGGTGCATTTCAGTGAGACGTGACTGAACTGTGCTCTGTGTCCTTCAGTTCAACAACAACCTCGTGGTCTCGTTCGCCTCCATCGTGGCTCACGAGCTCGGCCACAACCTCGGCATGAACCACGACGACGGCCGACAGTGCACGTGTCCCACCGGCGCCTGCATCATGAACTCTGGAGCCACGTAAGACGCACACGGCGAGCTACGCCGCACGCTCACACGTGCCCGCACACGCTCACACTCACTCCTAACGCGTCTCCTCTCTGCAGAGGGTCAAAGAACTTCAGCAGCTGTAGCGCCGATGACTTTGAGAAGATGATCCTGCTGACGGGGGGGGCGTGCCTGCTGAACGTCCCGCGGCCCGACGAGGCCTACAGCGCCCCCTACTGTGGAAACAGGCTGGTGGACTTCGGGGAGGAGTGCGACTGTGGCTCAGAGAAGGTGTGATGTGTAGAGGATGAGTTAGACATGCCTTACATTCGATTTGACCCACTTTGATACGACGTGTGCCGAAACAGCGGCGACGCTCCTGGCAGTCAGGGCCCGCCCAGATTCAGTGATTTATTACACAACTCGAGCTACTCGTCAGCGGGAAGTCCAACATCTACGCCGTCCACGTGTTCCACAGCTGTGCGGTGGACCAGCTGGCTCCCGGGCCTTATGTTTGACATCCCTGTTTTATATTAACGTGTCACTGTTGTTGAGTTTTCCTGCACACAGAAAATGAAGACAAAAAAGTTTCGCTTTGTGGGTCATTTTCACGTCTTTGTGCGATTTTCTAACGTTTAAAATTGTTTTACGCCACAGACAGAAACTTCCTGTTTAAACCCGGTCACGTGATCGACCACGTGTGTGTCTGTGTGTGTGTGCAGGAGTGTGAGGAGGACCCCTGCTGTGAGTATCGGACCTGTAAGCTGAAGTCTGGAGCTCAGTGTGCGTACGGCGAGTGCTGCTCCAACTGTCAGGTAAACACAGCGAGCCTCGTGACACACACACACACTGTGCGTGCGTGTTGGGCTCTGTAACTGTGTGCTTGTGCGTTCAGTTCCTGCCGGGGGGAACCGTGTGTCGCGCCAGCACAGATGAGTGTGACCTGCCTGAGTTCTGTAACGGCTCCTCGTCCTTGTGTCAGAGCGACGTCTTCATCCAGGTGAGGTCCGATGCATTTACCTGAGCAGGTGAGCTGCTGGCTGAGCTGTACTTCATCACATCTGTGTGTGTGTGTGTGTGTGTGTGTGTGTGTGTGTGTGTGTTTCAGAACGGGCAGTCCTGCAGGAACCAGGAGGCCTACTGTTACAACGGGAAGTGTCAGCACTACGACAGCCAGTGTCAGGCCATCTTTGGAGACAGTACGTACCTCTGTACGACTTCATCTTCTCTCCTCTCCCTCATTACTCAGCAGCTGACCCCCCCTTCTCGCCCCTCCTCCTCCTCCTCAGAGGCGAAGGCGGCTCCTGAGCTCTGCTTCAAAGAAGTCAACAGCAAAGGAGATCGCTTCGGCAACTGTGGCTACCTCAACAACGGCTTCAAGAAGTGCGAGAGCAGGTAACACACACACACACACACACTTCCTTAGGGTCCGTCCCAGTGTGAGGAGCTGAGACTGATGATGTCACAAAGTTCAAGTCCCACGCAAGTTAAACGCACCTCCAGCTTTGACCTGATGGTGGCGCTGTGTGATGTGTGCACTCCAAACCGTCACTACACCTGTGTCGCTACCAAACCGGGAAAACCTGAACAAACTCCATCTCCCAGGGTGCATTTCAAAGCCCCGCCCACATGACTGTGCTGTGTTCAGGCGTCTTTCCCACAGTCCGTCTTCGAGCCTCCTCCTGAATCCTCCGATTCTTGTCGAAGTCGCCGCTTCCGTTTTCCTCATCGTGTTTGTTGCCATAGAAACGCCATGTGTGGGAAACTGCAGTGCTCCAACGTTCAGGCGAAGACGGTGTTTGGCATCGAGCCGTCGATCATCAGCACGCCAATCGCCGGAGGGAAATGCTACGGCGTGGACTTCATGCTGGGGTCGGACGTCCCCGACCCCGGGATGGTGAACGAAGGGACCAAGTGTGGAGAGAACAAGGTGAGGAGGAGGGAGGAGGGAAGGGGATGAGGAGTGAACAATGAGGTGTTAAAGCTCGTTTCTTCTTCTGCGGCGCTCAGGTGTGTGTGAACTTTGAGTGCCGCAGCGCCGACGTCCTGAGCTACGATTGCGATGTGCACACCAAATGTCACGGACACGGGGTGAGTCGCCTGCCTGTGCTCCTGCCTACCTGTCTGTCAGGTGAGTCACATGACTCAGGTGTCACCTGTCTGTGTGTCGCAGGTGTGCAACAGCAACAGGAACTGCCACTGCGACTATGGCTGGGCTCCGCCTTCCTGCGAGTTATCGGGTTACGGTGGAAGCGTTGACAGCGGACCCACGTGGAACGGTATGTCACCTGGAGAACTCTGACTTACCTGAGGGCAGGCGTCCCGTGTTAACGCGCCTCCTGTGTGTGCCCCTCCCCCAGATAAGGACACGTCTCTCAGGGACGGCCTGCTTGTCCTCTTCTTCTTCGTCCTCCCGCTGCTCGCTCTCGGCGTCTTCGTTTTCCTGCGCAGGAACGAGCTGCTGCGGCGACTCGGGCTGAGCCGCAGGAAGAGGTCTCAGGGATATGAGTGAGTGCATGCACACACGCCGCCACGGCCGCAGGAACCACGTGTTCTCTGTGCTGCGTTTAGGGACACTGAATATAATTGTAAACCATTAGCTGCACGTGTGGCGCTGCTCTCACGCTCATGTCTCCCTCAGGGCTGACGGCATGGCTTCAGCCAATCACAGCAGGAGACCGCCTCCCAGAGCGCAACCTCCATGTGTTGCCCGGGGTAACGCCAATAACATCGTCAGAGACGGGGTAAGTTTAGGGTTCACATGAGAGTTTACGTTTTCCCTCGTTTTACACACACCTGCCTCACCTGTCCGTCCAGGTGTGTGATGATGTTTGTAGCATCAGCAGTCGCTCCTGCAGCTTTACCCGGTTTGTTCTGTGTGAGCAGTGAGCGTTACAGAGTGGGCGTGTCTACAGAAGGTTAAAATTAAAAATCTTCAGGTGGACACGCCCACACGGCCTCCTGCTGCTGCTGCTGATGATGATGATGATGATGATGATGTTACTAATGACACAGATCTGCTGTGACCCTGCTGATCAGGAGGCTGAGAATGGAGACGGTGATGATGCTCTCCCGGTAAGCCTCAGTGTAGAAGCTGAAGTTAGATGTAGTGATGAGCACACCTCAGCACGAGAGCACCAAACACAGTTATTGATCACTGTGTCGTTAGATGACCTCACAGACTGGACGATCAGCTGATCGCTTACAATCAGTGACAGACTGTACTAACCAACCGAGCAGCTGATCTGCATCGACCAGCATCTAACTGGAACTGAAGCGGCTGTCTGCACGGGTTATTGATGAGCTGATTAAGCTGTGTGATTAATCACTTTAGTGTGTGTGTGTGTGTGTGTGTGTGTGTGTGTGTGTGTGTGTGTGTGTGTGTGTGTTGATGGACTGCATGAGCTCTAACACGCTCTGCTCTCTCTCCATGTGAAGCACCACGCTCAGCTGCTGCCACCACAAGAGGTAAACCCTGCTTACTTCTCATTACCGCTCTAACTGCTGCTGCTGATGTAGTGTTAGCTTAGTGCTGCGTGTCTGCAGGTTAATCATCACAGCAGGAAACTAGAAAGCAGCTTTCACTAACCCAATGACATCAGGTAAACTGGGAGAGTCAGACAGGCCAGGTAGATCGGTGTGAGGGTTTGAATGGGACAATGACTCGCAGGTTTACCCAGGTGTACTTCCTCTGTGTGTGTTCAGGTGGTGGAAACCAGCCGGACGGCTCCTTCCCATGCTCTGAAGCCGCCACCGCCTCCTCTGTAAGAAGTCGCGCACCACCACATGCACCGAAACACAAACCGAAAACAATCTGAGCACAAAAACTGTCAGTCAAACCTGAAATGTGGAAACTTCACTTTCAAACTAAAAGTTGTATCTTTTTAAACATTTGATGCTACAGCGTATGTTTCCAAAAAATACAACTTTTTGCATTAGCTTCTAAATGATTTGATCTAACTTGATGTTAACTAGTTATAGAAGCTAGCCTTAAGCTAATGGTTCTTAGAAGCTAAATTTAAGCTACTGAGCCTTAGATGCTAACTTGAACTGGACAATTGGACTTAACAGTTAATGGAAGTCAAAGCTGTACCTGTGGCTAATGCCAAATCGACTGTATTTAAAAATAATTTTAAGCCAACTGTGAGCTTGCTGGTTACTAAAATGCAATTTAATTTTAAGCTAAATTGTCTTCTACTCTTCTAGATTTAATAAACTTAAAAGCTGCATTTAAGCTAAGTGGATGTAAATATGAGCCAGATCAGGGCTCTAGGCTAACTTTTTGCCATGCGTGCACCGGTGCGCCTAACTCAAATTTTTCAACCACATCGCTTAACACCGCAGTTTTACATGTGCACTTTTTTTGAGGGGGGGGAAGTTGCAGTCCATACAGACAATATTCATTTCTAAAGTATTAACTATCAATCTTGTGCTTAAAGTGCGTTGGCACTCTTTGTCAATATTGTAGAAAATGTTAAACATCATCTCGGCTCCTCTGACGACCTGTTTGCTGCTGAAAGGCCGTGGGTAGAGGGGACACTCGGGCATTTATCGCAGCATATAATGTGTTTTCTGGACACACTGCTGCTTTTTCAGCATTCAGAGGTTGATGGCACCGTGTCAGAGCTGGCTATGAATTTCAGACGGATCAGGCCTTAACTTAACAAAAAAGTTATCAATCGTTCTTTTCATCTTTTCTTATCACCCTCAGCTGCATCCACTCTGTCAGGCCTAGGCTGCTCACTAGGGCTGGGTACCATCACTGATTTCTGTAATCCTGGGAAACTGTTCTTGAAGTACAGAGAGAGAGAGAGCTGTGCATGAAGTGTGATTTTTATCGTGGTGGAAGCAAAACTGATAAAAGAGGGAATTCATGACGACATTGATCAAATGTGAAGCGCAGTTTGCTGCTTCTTTTGCTGCTGGCTCGGTGGATTTTGGTTGGAGAGACAAAACCTGCAGCTCAGAATCAGCGCAAAAAGACGTAAACGCAGCGCGGAGCCGACGCATCAGAATCGCTGAGCTCCGACGGCGTGTCCGTGTTCGGGCCGTCAGGTGAGAAAGCCGACAAGACAAAGCTGATCCTGATGCGTCGGGTCTGTGTTTACGTCTTTGTGTGGAGTCCGTGTACCTGCTCTTGAAATAGTTTTGTGAGCTTTAATCTGAGAATCTGGCGTTTCTGGCAAAACACAGTTATATTTAAAAGTCTATTCAGGATTTAATGAATCGATATCGCTTTATTCAAGCTACTCACCTCCCACTTCCACCTGCACTTTCAACTGGACCACGGCCAATCAGAGAGGTCCCGCCCCTGACTATCTCTGATTGGTTTAGTCCACGATACGGGCAAAATGTGTGTCTGTTGTTGACCACAGGGAAGGTTGCAGAGATTTTTTTTTTTTTTGTTACCCGAACACAATTTGGTGGCACCGGTGCGACCAAATGTTTTTTTTAGTCGCACCACTGAAACATTTGGTCGCACTGAGCCCTGAGCCAGAGGAAGAAATTTTGTTCACCCAGTAGCAAACTGACTTAATTCATATATTAACGTTAAAGCTAACTGGACTCAAGAGTAAAGAATTTAAAACTAACTACACACAGACACGAGCATTAATTTAACTCGACAAAGAAAGAAACTAGCTAATGTTAAGCTAATCCTAAACTGGATACAGCAGCTTACTCCTAATAGGGCAACACTAGATGGCCATAGATGGATAACATTTATAAGCTAGTCTTTAGAGTGGCTAGGTGCTAAGTGAACCCAGAAGCTAACTGCTGGTGTAGCTGTGTCTCTGCAGCAGTTTGAACTGTGGCGGAGTGATACATCATCTCAAACAGAGCGTGCACGCTGTGGTGTTAGTGGCCAGTCACAATGTAAACTCTTTTTCTTCTTCTTTCTTGCACAGAAAACCGAAACCTTCTGCTGCGTCTCAACCTCTGGTGCCTCAAAGACCTGCACCCGCGCCTCCTGTTTAACCAATCAGGGGTCTTCTAACGACACCTGGATGACCCCCCCCCTTCTACTTATCTTCAAACCCTTCCCAGCGAACTCAGAGCTAGTTCCTTAGCAACAGCCAGGAACAATTCTGTAGCCACGATAACCAGCCGGCCAGACTGCACGGCCATCGCAGTGAAATGGATCCAGGTGGACCGGACGAGAAACTTTGCAGAACCTCCAGGAACCCAGCAGGTCCAAGCTGGAGCCGCTGCTGTTCTCTAACCTAACCAGGCAATCGGATTGTCCTGAAAGCACGAGTTCTTCTGATTGGTTGGTTTTACGAAGCCTGCTTAAGTATTTTTAAACTTTCTGATTTAGTCATGTGACCTTTCAAACAAAGTATAGCAAGTATAGCAGGCCATGTGGGCCTCTCTCTCTGATTGGCTGGTTTGTAGTTGTGGGTGGAGCATGTATCTGAGCACTGGTTTGTTTCTATCGTCTGGCTCGCCCTGCGTTCGCTCCCTCGCTCTTCACAGAACTGTAAATCTACGATATGCAAACAGCGTCTGAGCGCGTAGCTCCTCTGGTCTCAGTTCGTCATGCAGCATGGCGCCGTCTCTGCAGGGAACGAACGCTCACTAGGCGAGGCTGCTCTGTATGCCTCTACTGTCCAGGTATTTCCACCAGTTAAAATATGAGTCTGAGCTTGCAAAGCATTCTGGGAACCGTAGGCAGTCACATTTGGTACAAGCAAAGTGGATTAATCTGTCAGAATTGAAACTAAATGAGATGAGTTCAGACCTGCACTGAGAACATGTTCACTACAAGTCTGGGATCAAACTGAACAGCAGTACCTACCAGCTCCTCCCAACATCGTTCATTTCTTTCTTTCAAAGACTTTAGAAAACACACTCATTCCTGATTATTGTTACCAGTGTGACTGACTCAGTGGAGCTTTTTTTTAAATCTGTCGCTCTTCTGTTAAGGTTGAAGCTTTTTGTAGATCCACATGTTTCTTCTGGGGGGACACAGACCCCGTTTCACCAGTGTTTTAAAAATGAATTATGTCCAGTGGAAGCAGAACTTGAGCAGAAACATGAACTTGGGTGTAGCCTGCTGAGCATTCACAGAATGTGTGACGGCGTCTGAAGGTGGAACAAAGTCCTTGAAATTCTTGGCAATAATGTCCCGAGAGCGTCCACGCTTCCTGTCCCGGGCGAGCAGCGATCACGCTGAACTCTTCCCACATTCAGGGCGTCTGATTCAAACCAGGAATTTTTACACCACTGGTGAACCAAATGCTTGCGTTCTGCAGCTGACGAGCCTGGATGCACTGTGCTGTGTAACCACGTTGGTATTTTTAAATGCCTTTTTTCACTTACTTTGCTCTTTTGAGGGTTTTTGCACAGAAACTGAGGACTCCGCTGAGGATGTTGATGTGTTGCTCACAGGGCTATCTTAGTGCCATTTGACTGTTCATGCCAAAAAAATAAACCGTAGTCTGTGCTGAGCTCCTGAGTGAAGACAGTCGGACGCAGTTATTTAAAGAGCTGAGAGCAGCTGAAGCTTCAGGTTACAGGCAGCTGCTGACTGCAGCGTTTAAAGGGGATCCGTTCTTATCGTTTCCACCTCTGCACTTTGTCAGAGTAGCTTTTCATGATTCACAACTTAAATTAATCCAAATTTCTGTAATGCAATCAAAGCTTCACCTCACAAAGCTTAAAGTTAGCTTAGAGGCATCTCCACGGTGCAGTTAGCTTCAGGTGCAGAGTCAGTTTGGAGTTTGTGGGATGACTTCGCTCATAATTTAGCAAAGTCTCTGCTCCTGTTAGCTAGCTGCCTTAAAGTTAGCTGATGTGAAAGGTTTGTGGTGTATATGCGTTTGGAAGTTTGGCCATCTTAAATATGAATATTACAAAATTGTAAAATCAAAACTCTTGGTGCTCAGCAGCCATCTTGGTAATTTAAAGTGTTTATTTCTCCAGGTTAAGCTGACTTTAAGACCCTAATTTCATGAAATTGGGTGAATACATGTACTTTTACCAAAAACCCCAAACAGGTAAAAGGTCTCAGCACAGCTGGTGGTCCAGGTGGAAAAAGCTTTAAGTGTTATTTTGGGTCAGCACAGGCCAACGTGAAGCGGTCCCCTTTAAAGCCAATCAGACATCCTCAGTGGGGTTACATTCATACTGAACCTGTGTAAAAGATTTCATTTTCTCTTATTATGAATGATTTAATCATTTCTTTTTGCTTTTCACCTGTAATCTGTGGTCATTTGAACATTTAATTATTAACGTTGCTGCGTGGCGTGGAAGCCTCCGCGCTGACTGATGATTTTTATGATTCGATGGATGATCTCTCACCTGTTGGACAGGTTCAGGTTGTTACAGCCAGTGGAGCTCAAACTTGTGCTGCTTGCTGTGAAAACCAAACCTGGAAGAATAAAGGTCCTTCAGCTGAACATGATAATTTAATAAACTCTGTTCATACAGACTGTGATTTGTTTGCTTTCAGACTTAATAAAGGTGCACAGAAAATAGTTTGTCAGCATTCAGGTTCCTGTTTGTGGCGACATCCATTTAATATACAGAAAAGCACTCACAGGCTGACTGCAGTCATTGTCACACTTTCAATTTGAAAAAATCTTTTTGAAATTCAAAGTTGTTTTAGAATTGTACAGGTTTTTTAAAAATATATTTAGGACCAAAAGGGTTTTTTAATGTCCTGATACAATAACTGTATTTTTAAATAGTTTTGTGGAGTTGGGGCATTAAAATAAAATCAAGCCGTACTTTTTTTCTATTTTTTAAACTGTTATTTTAGACTTAAGTTGTTATTTTTACTGAAATATTTTAAAAAAAATTAAAATACTGTTGAATGACTTTTTCCACAACAAACATTTAAATAAGTATAAAAAAGATTCCTTGTTAGTGTATTTGTTTAGTTCCGTTTGTAGTTTTTCTACAGCGGGACCACGCCCCTGTCATTGTACGTGGTGACGTCAGCGCGAGCTCTGCTCCTGTGCTCAACACATCGAGCTGTCATCATTTTACCGGGAGAAGCGAAGGGCATCCGGGATACCGGCCGAGAGGGAGCCCAGCACTGTGCTTGGAGGTCAGTACCGGGCATTTAGGGGGGACGCTGGGCCGTGAGCGAGGACACGGTCCGACCTGCGGGCTCACTCGGGGGCGGGTTCCGGTTTTGATTCGTGGAAAATGAAAACCGTCTGGACGAATGCGAAGATGCCTTGTTAGCCTGCTAGCCGCGTGCTAGCCGCTACGGCCTTTTAAAGTAACATTTGGAGCGAGGCCGTCCGTTTAAAGACTCCATAAGCGGAGCAAACGCCTCCACTGAATGCAAACACAGAAACCTATTCAGAATGAAACTGCTAATAGCTGTTAATTTAAAGCAGGGGCGTTTTGTGAAGCTAATCAGCTGAAGCTAAGCGTGCAGCTAAGAGTTTGCGCAGTGAGAGTCGCTCCGTGTGGCGTCACACACAGCGGGTTTTAGCCATTATGCATTCAAAACAGATGATTTTACGATGTCTGGGGAACACGGCCAGGCATTTTCGGGAACTCATGACTCGTGAAAGGACAAAGTGATCGAATGTCCGGGTGGCCAATAGAGAAGTCTGGATTTCTCAGAGGCAGCCAGTCAGGAGGCGCGGTAGGCAGGTAGTGGGCGGGTCCAGGCAGGGTTAAGGGGAAGGAGAGCAGGCTGGGAGTGGAGCCCCAACAAGGTCAAAACAAAGCAGAAAGTCCCGGTGGGGGGCGAGAGCAGGCCCGTGGGGGGCTGGGAGGTGACCCCGCCTCCCAGAAGGACACGGTTCCGGTTCTGTGACTGGGTTCTGAGAAGGCCTTGGAGAACTTTAACTCCTTGAGTTCTGTGAAGATCTGTAGAAGACTTCAGACTTGACCCTGTTCGCAGCGTCAGCACCGGTCAGAAGTATAAAGACACCCAGTGTGACACTGATCTCTGATCAGCAGTCTGCGGGATACATGCGGGTTTCCAGCATCTGTGCAGCTGTTATAGGAAACGGCAGGAACAATATGACCTGCGTGAGTTACAGCTCACTGTTTTGCAAGTTGAAATAAAAGGCAACACCAGTTTAAAAGATTCCCATCAATCCAGAAAACTGCTGGGAGTCACATGACCAAAGAATTGAGATGTTCAACTTGCGAAGAAGAAAAGCTCCCAGGATTGTAATAAATATACTTTAACTAGTTTGGTTTAATTATCTCAGGCAGAAAACATATATTGTTTTTCACAAGGTCATAGAAACAGGAAGTGCAGACTCTGCTCACTGTGTTGAGCTCACATTCACACTCTGCTCCGTTTTGAGCAGGACAAACCCTGCTGACCTTGCAGGACCTCTCAGGCCTGTTTTGTGGTGGAGTACCTATACGAGGCGAGGTACTTTGCTCTGGGGCGGGTATTGTTTGAGATATGAGCTCAGCAGTCACCAACACAGCCTACTGACCAATCAGATTTCTGGAAAAGAGCGTCACCCTTACTGGAAGATCCTCTGTGTAGACAGTCAGAGGGTCTGAAGGTGTTCTCTTTATCTGATGGAAGAAACTCAGGAGGAGCTCTGCTGCTGCGTCCTGACCTCATCAACATGTAAACAGACTCTTTGTCCTCTCAGAGCATTTAATGCCAAAACTAAAGATTTTTAATTATGAGAGTGGCGAGAGGGTTTTAATCACAGGCGTCTGTTCAGTCACAATTTTACTGGTTTCCTTCCTGCTTTGGATAAACTTTATTAATCCAGCAGCTGTTTTCCAGTCTGACTGAGCAAAGCTCACACATTCATGCAGAGTTTTTAGGCCTTTACTCTCTCACATGCATGTGCATGTTTCTGATTGGTCAGAGGCTCCAAACTGTGTCTCTTTCATGTGAACACTGATAAACCTGTCATGTGACCCCGCCCCAGTGTGATTGATAGTTAGCGAGTGAAGCCAGATATGGAAAGATATCCTGGATACGTTGACCCTCATGCAGGCTCTCTGCTGGTTGGTGAAATTTAAAACTGCAGCTAAAAGTCAGACATGGTGTGAGGAGGCTGTGCCGTTTTTATCAATAATCAAACTGTAGTCGTTATTTCTGCAGTGTGTTGTTCTGCTGTGCTTCACAGAATTTCCTCAAATCAGGAACTTTAGACCTTTAAAGGAACAAAAATCAGAGGCAGAGACCTCGGTGTTCTCGTAGTTTCACAGTGTTTACCTGGAGAAGGGTGAGATGGCACGTCTTGTGTGTGAAAACAGCAGGTCTGTTTTGAATAAACTTTATTGCAGGGGAACAAGGTGTTTTTGTTTTCCTTCTGCAAGTGCAGTCATGTGACTGGGCGTGCTGGCAGCGACCTGCACAGAAAGTAAAAGCGTGCGATGCACCGATCTTACAGGTCGTTCCTGGAGCGCGGCGCCGGCCTCTGATGTCAGGAAATGTTGCTCACATGTTTTGGACTGAAGTTCATGTCTGTGATTGGTCAGTGATCTGTGACCTGGCCCTGAGCCGGCTTCTCGGGGCCGATTCAGCCGGGCGCCACTGATTACTGAGTGCAAAACCACCATTAGGTCATGTGACCGTTCCGCCTGATGTAAAGAGATCTTTAAGCGCGCACTTTTAACGTGTCTGTCAGGCTGTCAGAGCTCCAGCAGTCAGACTTGAAGCCTCTGTTCATAAGGAGGTGAAGTAAGTGCGAGTCTGACAACTGCTGTCTGTAAATCTGAACGTTAGCATCTTTAAATCCACTGTGCCGCATTTCTGAGGACGCCGTTTGTCAGGCGCCGCAGATCAGCCCTGACTCTGACATCGTGTTCCTCTGCAAACAGCAGCTCGAGTCGGCGCTCGCAGTGTTATTAGAAGCTCGTCAGACAGAAACCGCCATCGTTAAATCCTAAAGCACAGCTTTCTCTCACATCTCTTTTTTTTTTTTTTTTTTTTTTTTTTGGCCTGTCCCGTTTGGCTCTTTTGCATCAGAATTGTTGTCTAAAGGCAAAGAAAGATGCCCAACGGATTTACTTTACCAAACTGACCATCCCAGCCTTGCCGTAATGGTCCATTTGATTCACCTTTTATTGTTTATTTTATTTTCACTTACTGAATACGGGACAGACTTGACTGGGGGAAAGAAGGGGAGAAAGAAAGAGGGAAAGAGAAACAGCTGAGAAGAGGGACGGGGGAGAAGGGCAAAAGACAAAAACCAACAGAATGAGCAGGAAAAAAAATGCATATATCAATCACCTGGATCACCTGCTGAGAAAGAAAAAAGAAAGCAAGCAGAAGAGAACAAGAGTAATAGAATAAACAACATCACAATGATATATGGGAATATGACAGTAAATACTAAATGTTAAACATTATTGTGCAGCACATAAGATCAACAGAACACAGTGTGCTTTGAGGTAGGAGCCAAAAAGGGTGTAGTTTGTGGGTGTGATCACCTGTGTGTACACCTGTGAGCATGGATGCGCTTGTTTTTTGTCTCACATCTCATTTGAATAAAGGTGACTGTGGTCTGGAGAACGGGGGCTAATTCTCTCTCTTCTTCTCTCAGTGGACTGACGTGGACGTCTGACTGCTTCCTGTTGTGGCACTGACCTGCTTTTTTCTTCTGCGTCGTTGTGAGGTCGAGGACGTCCGGACTGTCGGACCGAAAGTCACCGCCGTGTGTGATACTTTAAGGACTGCTCATGCATCGTTTAAGGACTTGTGCGGCGCGGTTGCGTCCGCTCACCGCCTCGCAGGCGGCTCAGACTGTCGGCCAACAGCGGCCAATCACAGTCACCTCCACGGGTGGCAAAAGGACGTTTCAGCCAATCAGGTGTTACACAGCACCGGTGGCCTCGGAGCCGTTCCTGAATGGGACGAGCTCCAACTATGTGGAGGAGATGTACTACGCCTGGTTGGAAAATCCCAAGAGTGTTCATAAGGTAAGGAGCAGTGGAGCCCCTGCAGGTGTGGAGTGGTCGGTGCAGAGGTTGGTTTGATTTTACTGCTGGCAGCATCGATGCAGGACAAACCCTCCAAAGGACTTCAGCAGCATTTCAGTGTAATGGGACATAAACCCAGAACCCAGACAATCAGAAGTTAAAGGTTTGGTGATTTTGAACACATAAAAACAGCTGCACACCCAAAGCACCTGCACCGTTTCCACAGTATTGATAGATTCCACACACAGAAAGTGTCCCACAAATTTAAACCCTAGTGGGAGTGTCCTTTAAGAGGGTCGTTGACCCACTGTTGAGCATGCGCCCCATCCCATGAGCCGAGGTGTGGAAAAGGGTGTGGGCCACTATCAGCAGAGGTTTCGGGTGAAACCATTGTGAGGCCCACGTCTTTCAAAATGATGAAGATAAAAGTTCAGGGCCCTCTAGCAGCCCCGGGTCAGACAGTTTTAGGCGCTCACGTACAGTTTTATATTTTTAAATATTAATATGATGTTTTATTTCACTTGAAATGTAAAAAATAATGTTCTGAAATAAAGAAAGTGTCAGTCTGCCGTCGCCCTGACTGAAACCGACTGAGCTGATACTTTCACTGCACATTTGTCTCCGTGTAAAACAAGCAGCTCTGTTTTTAGTGGCTAACGTGGAGGAAATGCTCGTGTTTACTGAGCCGTGCAGTAAACAAAGCATTTAAAGAATTTGCATGAAGCATTTTTAGAAATGTTCCATTATTTAAAACTACCATCACAGGTGAATCTTCTCTACAAGCATGCTTTCTTCTGATTGGCTGGATTCTGGAAGTACGGAGAAGGGCAACAACCACTCTTAGCGGGTTGTACGGTTTTTGTCAAAGATCACCGTATAAGGAGATCTGTGACGAGCTGATGTCAGCATGGCACGAGTAGAAACAAGTGGAAGTGAATGTGTAGGGCAGGCTTGACAGGAAAAACTGCATCGTTAGCTCGCCGCTATTCGCATTATGTCGCTAAACTACTGAACGCTCGGGAAACGTTGGCCAAACCAGCAGTGGCACATTTCTTTATTTTCTCCCCGTACTTCATTTCCTGAGGGTTCGATGATAAACACGATAAAATGTGAGAAATGAGCAGAAGATTAAAATGTGATTGGCTGAAAACTGAAGAGAAGGGCGGGATTAGTGAGTGTGACGCTCCAGCTGGGTGGAACCTTTAAAGAACACGCCGTGCTTCCTTGTTAGTGACAAACATGGCTCGTTGTGTTGTGACGCACGGCGCTGGCGTTCACTGCTGGGAGGTCTCCATGAATGTCCTCCAAGAAACATGAACCACAGCGTTGGTGATTCACGTGTTCACGTCGTGTGCCACCGCTGTGTTAAATTACATATGTGCTTCTGATTGGCTGGTTCGGCCTGCAGTGAAACATCTCCTCCATGTTGTTGTGCAGCTGGTCCTGGTTCTGCTCGGGGACCCGTCCACCTCTGACGAAAAGCTGCTGCAAGATATCAAGGACACGAGGAACATGATACAGGAAGTGTGGGGCCCGCTGGTTAGCAGTAACAGAACTCTTTCAAAATAAGAGTGAAGCAAGTGTTTAGTGGGGAAACTCTTGAGGCTTCGATGAGTCAGATTAAACAAAAAAAAGCTCAGATGAGTGTCGTGTGCACAAAAAGCTGCTGTGGGAAACAGTGGTGTGCATCTGTTTGTAATGATATGATGCGTGTGTGTGTGTGCAAAAGTCTTGAGCCACTCATTTCTTTGTATTTTGTTTCCAAGGAGGCAGACGTTCTTTAAAGTGCTCTTGAGCAACAACTCTCCAGGTTTCTGAAGCTCTTTGTTGTTGGACACTGTAATGTGCTGTAGTGTGTTACTGAAATGAGGCAAACTCAGAATAATAATATGTGGAGAATCATACAGGTTTTACTGCACAACAGGAACATGTGGAACATGCTGTTGTTGATATCTGGGACGAAGGACGAGCATTAAAATGTGTTTGCAGGCGTTTCCTCCTGTCCACATTCTGAAACACATTACAGCCACACTGACATGTTCAGTGTGCTCTGAGCACATGTGACCAGTCATGTGACAACATCCTGTTCAAGAGTAGCAGCTGTGTCAGGACGGCGGTTTAAAGCAGGGGTAGGCAACTCCAGGCCTCGAGGGCCGGTGTCCTGCAGGTTTTAGATCCCACCCTGGGTTAACACACCTGAATCACATGATTAGTTCATTACCAGGCCTCTGGAGAACTTCAAGAAATGCTGAGGAGTTATTTAGCCCTTTAAATCAGCTGTGATGGATCATGGACACATCTGAAACCTCCAGGACACCGGCACTCGAGGCCTGGAGTTGCCCACCCTGGTTTAAAGGGTCCGTTAGTGCTTAGAAAGTCTGAAATAAGCTCTGTGGAGACTCATGGAGACGGTGCGTTTCATTCATTTTAGCAGCAAAAACAAATAAGTACAGTATACCATCAGCGTTATGTAACAGCAGTGGTTCATCGGGATAATCAGTGGCGTGGACTGTAGACTACAGGAGCCTGTGGGGGCAGTGTCACCTGTGTCACATGCCAAGACTCGATGCTAAGAGGAGCGTAGCGCGAACGGCAAAGCAGCTGGATGGAAGAAAACGGAGTCAGATTTAAAAGTGAAAGAATTTCACAGGAAACTGAAGCTAAATCTGCATGTAAAGCTCCTGTGATGTCACCTCTGAGTGGGAGAGTCACGTTCACGTACGTTAGCTAACCTGTCATGACGCTTGCTAAGCTAACATCACAGTTTAGTTAGCTAACGAGTGAAATGTGATGCAAACCTCGCCTCTGTCAGTGCGCCCCAGGGCAGCTGTGGCTACAACGTAGCTGCCATCACCTGTGTGTGTGGCTGATGTAGTGTAAAGCACTATACAAATACAGGAGCAGACACACAGTCTCTGCTTTATTTGGTCTGCTCACATTAATATTAGAGTTTACCTAATGTTAGGAGGTGACCTGTGGGCGGGACCGTATCAATAATAATTACACATGTAATCACTTAAACACCGCACTACCAAATCGGTGCTCGGTAACATTTGTATTCTGGTTCTGTTTGTTCCGGATTACTAGTATTAAAGACGCACAGATGAGTCTGTCCTGTACAGAGCAGGTTATCGTCAGCTGTGACCGTCAAAGAGAGTCGCATCCAGAGCGTGAATCATCTTAAACTTTGGAAACTTATTTAGGACCGGAAAATCATTTTGACTACAGGAAGCACAGACGAGAGTTATGGAAACAATCAACCTGACGTCCATTATTATTTAGACCAAAATACTAAATCTTGCTCTGTAAGGGCCTGATATCCACTTACGAGGACGTTATGCTGCAACTGTTCTATTGAAATTTTAAATAAATATCCTCGTATGTTGCTCTCATTTTTCTCATAAACAAAAATTAGGTAAAAGAAAAATCTGGTAATTCTTTGTTTTTACATTCATCAGGTCCTAACCAGCCCAAATATCAAAGAGAGATTAAAATGCATGCCATGGAAGAGTTCAGGTTAAATTAGGTCCCTGTTTATGATTCGAATGTCTAACGTGAGACCTAAAATCTAAAACCACGCATGTGATGCAGACAGCAGCATCACGGCATCTGTGTCGGGGACCGGTGCTGCGTGTGGAGCTCACAGCTCTCGATTCTGTCTTCTTTAAAAAGCTGTAAATGAGTCTGTTTCATTTTTTCGTTATTCGTCTTCAAACACGCTCTGGGGTCGTGAAGGTGACATGGCTGTGACGGCGTTTGTTTTGGTGAGCTCTCTGACCGGGCGCTAAAGGACAGCCAGCTAATAATAGCCCCCAGAAGCTCGAGTCACGTGACAGGCCTACTTCAGGGCCGGCAGTGAGACTGAGAGGCCCTCTGGCTTCGATCAGTTCTTTAATGACTTTAAACGAGTCCGATTAACGAAGGCCGATTTAAAAACAGGAAGTACTTTGAAGGCGTTAACCTAAACAACGAGAGAATCATCTGTCAGAGGCGCAGCGTTTGATCAGAGCTCCACCCACACCGTTTTTACTCTCAAGAAGAGGACAACCCTCCCCCCCACACACACGTATTCTCATTTTGAAAGTGAGGACATCTAATTGACAACATCTCTTCCCAGTTTCTAACCCTCAGCCGAACTGTAACGCTGACACTGAAACCACATTTTGAGCCTCAAACTGGGGACGGACGCTTTGTCCCCACAAGTGACTGTTGGTCCCCACAAAGATATCTAAACAGGTGCACACACACACACTCCTCTTGGTACAGAGTGTGTGTGTGTGTGTGTGACATGTCACATCTGTTATGTAACGACCTGACACCGTGACCTTGCTCTTATTAGCTTAGCCTGCTAGCTGGACACAGGAAGTAAAGTGTACTGTGGGGCGGGTGCTCGCTGACGCAGAACAGCTGAAGTGTGTAAAAGTCAGCCGGGATCTGGACGCGCTCCACCTTGTGACTCAGCAGGCGTAACCCGCTGTGATGGCTTTAAAGCTTCCTGTGTGACTTCGTCAGTCTCACGCTGTGGAGGAGTCTGGTGTGTGTGTTTGGTCACCACGGAAACGGCGTGATGTAGAGCAGAGCTCATTAAGGCCCTCTGACCTCCTGATGGTGAAACGGCGTGCCCTCAGATTCCCTCTTCCTTCATCGAAGCTTTGAGCATCTCTGAGGTCAACCGTCAAACGCCATAAATAATGCTGCGTCCATGTTTGACTCAGCACTGGTTATCTGTCGGTTAGCTGTTCTGACTCCACCCACCACAGGAAGTTCTCTTACTTATAGAGCACACACAGCAACAGCAGGCGCTGAGTGCAGTAAGATCAGGATCTCTGAGCCTTGTTCATGGCATCATCAACATCTTTCTCTTCTTCCTCTCCTGCAGTCGTGGGATGTGTTTTTCCGGAACGCCAACGCTGGCGCTCCTCCCGGCGCCGCCTACCAGTCTCCTCTGGGGCTGTCTGCAGCGTCCAGCCTCGTCGCCCCCCAGCTCTCCTCTCTGGTCGGAGCTCAGCCCAACGTGGAGAAGCTGGTGGAGGATCACCTGGCTGTGCAGTCGCTCATCAGGGCCTACCAGGTACACACACACAAACACGATCAATGCATCCATAAGATTATTGAAAAGCCTGTGTTTGTCAGTGACCTCTGACCTTTGGCTACTGATAGAGTGAAGCCTGTGCTGTAAAATTTTTCCTGTTTGTTCACCTGCTTATTGATGGCTGCTGTTTGTTGATGGAGACGTTGGTGTGGTGAGTTTAGGTCTTCACAGGTCACACAAACTCAGCCTGATCAATAATTGATGATCAGCATCCATCAGAGCCGAGTGTCGACAACATCCACAGTAGGGCTGGGCGATATGGCCTAAAATCCATATCACAGTGTAATTTGAAACATGTGCTTAAAGGATTTTAAGGCGCACTTAAAATCCTTTAATTTTCTCAAAAATCAACAGTGAGCCTTACGTATGAATTCTGGTTGTGCTTACTGACCTCGAACCGATTTTATGTGGTACACGGCGCTCAAACATCGGTCAAAAATGTTTTAGTGCGACTTAGCTTCAGGTCCCAAAGTCAAACGAACACTGAGAGTTAAAACTGTCTAAATTCTTTCATCTTTTATAAAACGATCAGCGTTGCTGCTTTACCAGGTGTAACTATGAAGTTTAACATCCAGGCATCCATGAAAAGGATTATTACATTTAACAGAATTAGAAGTTAGCAGGAAGTTAGCAGGAAGTTAGCAGGAAGTTAGCTCGCTGGCTTCCACCTAAGCATGATATAGCATGTTCTGACTGAGAGATTTCTGAAAGAATTCAAACGTACAGCTCTGCTGTCACGTCCAACATAGATGAAGACTTTAAACTAAACAGCAGTGACGTTTGTAGGGTTACTGAAGTTGGGCTAGCTGGTATATAATGATGTGCTACGTGACCGCTAGCAAAACAGCTAGGTTAGCATAAACACTGAAGCTGGAGGACGAACGCTAACACTTTTCCACTTGATAAAAGTTAACGTGGAGGTTCCTGATGGTTAGGGACAAATACAGTCGCATGGCAGGATGCTGTAAACGGACCAAACTTCAGTCAGGAGAACAACTGAGATAATCCATCCACAACTAGAGGTTAGTCATTAATATACTGCAACAACATGGGAAGTTCAAAGTGACTCTGCAGCAACAGGATGTGCAGCCGGCTGGATTAAAGCCCGAATCCTGACCCTGACGTGACGCTGTCATAAGGACCTGTGAGGGCCTGAGCTTCCTGTTGTGGTGTGTGTGTGTGTTCAGGTGATGGGTCATCACAATGCCCACCTGGATCCACTGGGAATCAGCTGTGTGAATTTTGATGACGCTCCGGTGAATGCCGGCTTCCAGGATGTTGGTGAGAGCGCCACAACTAAACCACCAAACAGACCGTGATGTTAACTTTGCTTTTCCCTCCCACCCGCCCTCTCTCCTCCTCCCTCCCACCCGCCCTCCCCCCTCTCTCCTCCTCCTCCTCTCTAACACTTCCTGCTTTTCCTAACTTTTCACCGTTTCTCCCGTTTCTGATTTCTTCCCTCCATCCTGCTTCTCATCTGCTCCGCTCTTCATCCTCTGTCTGTTATTTGGTTGCATCTCCTCCTCCTCCTCCTTCATCTCACCCTGTTCTCACCCCCCCCTTCCTGCCCTGGGTGGGCTCTGTGCTGTTGTCACTTCCTGTAGATCCGAGGGCACCACGTGGCCCAGTTGGACCCCCTCGGCATCATGGACGCCGATCTGGATTCGTGTGTCCCCACTGACATTATCACGTCCTCCGACAAGCTGGGTGAGGAGCTGACCCTCAGAAATCGACCCCCTCTTCGTGTGTTCAGCGCTCCTCCTCGTTGGCTGGAGGAGTCTCTGAAACGTTATCGTACAGCAGAAGAGTTTCTTCTGCTGTACGATAACGTTCTGTTTTTAAATCGAGCTCTGTTTCAGGATTTTATTCTTTGTCTAAACTGAATCGTTCTTCCTCATTTAACATCTGAAGACCTTCGTTCTGTGATGAAGGTCCGAGAATTAACCTCAAATCATTTCAGTGTTTCCCGCACGGAGACGTGAGGAGAGACCGCACGGCTGTGCTGACGTGAACGTTAGTGCCAGTTTATTCATCACAGTCTGGATCATCACATGTTTGTGACACTTGTGATCATTTAAGTTCATTTAACAAACAAACTAAATGTTATTTTTTTGTTATTTTAGTTTAAATATGATATTTTAATTAAAACGAAGAGCTTAAGGCTGTAACCCTCAAACTGTGACACGGGTTCTGATCATGTGGTTCACAGTGAGGCTGCAGCGCTGTTACTCTGTAATAAACAGCATTTACCAGATCAGAGGTTCAGTCCTGCGTCTGTGTAAACTCTCGGTGGTGGTGTGTAGTCGCAGTCTCTCCTCCACGCTCTGTTGAAGTGTGGATGGTTTTCTTCAGTTTGTGGGAAACACTGAAAACATTGACACAATCCTAATCCCGAGTTTAAAATCTGGATGATTCTCTGAGATCTAAAAAGCCTGACTGAAGGTGTTTTTAATGAAAGGGGAACGTCCTTTTTCCTGAACGTGATTACGTCCCCGCTGAGGACCGAAAGCTTTCTCAGGGCCTCTGTAGAAAACGTCCTGATTCGGTGTGGCTCCAGGAGGCCTGGCGGTAACCGGCTTCACTGCCTCAGACCTCACGCTCAGACTCGGAGCTCCTCTCCGCTGGAAAACACGATCGGCATTAGTGATGCAGCAGGATGAAGCCTTTAATGGTTCTCAGCCGCCTGAGTCCGTTTCTGTTGGACGCGAGTCGCCCATCGTTGACTCCACGTGGAGTCGTAGGATATCTGGAACTGTGGCGCAGCTTTTACTTTGAAGGGCAGCATTCTCGGTTTCCTGTTTGGGCCGCAGCGATCTGTTGGCGACCAGAACAATCAGCGGTCTGCTCGCGCTTGCTTCGTTTAGACTCACCACAGCGGGCCGTGTAGAAACGGCGTGGATGATGACACTCGTTTATTAAAGCTTCTGATTCAAACCGAGCGACCCGCGAGCTGTCCGAGCGTTTCATCCACGCACGCGTTCACGGAGCCCAGTGTGAACACGAGACCTGCCAAAGATCACAGAATCTTTCTGAAGATGAAAAAGGCGGCGTCGGAGTCTCTGGGCAGCGGCGGGCTGCTGCTGTAGTTGAGCTTCTGCTGCGTGACGCTGGGCTGTGCACCACGTTAGCCAGAGCGCTCCTCCACTGCTAATCCTGCTCAGATCTTTTCCTGCAAGTTTGGACCTGAAACCCCGCCAAGGTGACCGTGAGTCTAAGACGCTCCGTCTCAGAGCTCTTCCTCGTCTTCCTCTCAGGACATTTATTAAATAACAGCAGTCCTGGTTCCAGGTGCTTTTAAACCACCACAGAGGAAGACGAGAATAAAGCAGTACTTCCTGTTTGTTCGCAGTCTGAATGTTGCTAACGGCTCATTAACGTTCAGCTTCGGCTTCAATCTGTGTCGTCAGAAACAGGAAGTCAAAGATCAAAGGTTTGTGGCTTCGCCTCACTGTCTGCGGCTAAATAAACCCCTGAAGCTGTGACTCCACCCACTGTTACACATCAGGACACGCCCCTCTCGAGCTGCTCTGTGTGCCATGTTCAGTTTGTTGTATTAGCGCCCAGGAAGTAGTCCGTCTGAAGGTGACCTGAATGGCCTCGGTGTGGGACGGCTGTGGCGACGCTGTTTAACCTTAGCATGGCGCTACATGTGTCTCTCCTTCTCCACTGCTCCTTCTTCTTCTTTGATCGCGGGGTCAGACGGTGGTGGAGACGCGAGATGCGGGGCGGCTGCTGCGCTGATGAGGCTGTAGGCCGGTGTGGTGGTGTTGGTGCTGGTGGTGTGTAAAGGGGGTTGCAGGTCATTAATGGTGTCCGGGTGTCTCTTCCCTTTGCTGCCCCCTGCTGGTGACCCGTCCAGACGTGGCTGTGTTCAAGGAGAGGCTGCACATTCTCACGGTCGGAGGTACGAGAACCAGCACTGCTGTGAAGTCAGTAGTTGATCTGTAGTGGAGTTTGTCAGTGCAGTAGTTTGAAGGAAACATCTGCAGGAGCTGAAAGCATCAACGCAGCAGACGGCGGGCTCCTGAGCTCCTGCAGAGGGCGCCGCAGCGCCGCGGAGAGATTTCATCTGGTTCAGCATCTGATTCTGTCTTTGTGCAGGAGTTGAAGCACGTTTGTGACCTTGCAGCGGTTTAACCAAACTGGAAGCATGTTCACATGTGCAGCTGCAGTCCTCAGATCCTCTCACCAGCCCCACGCTCACCTGGCCAGAGTGTACCTGCAGGCCTGTGTTGGGCAGTAATGTGCACCCAGACAAATGTATAAATAATCACATGATTAGAGGGATATGTCTTCATGAAGCAGAGTATAAACTGTAATTTTATGTCTCAGTTTATCACTTTCACCTGCTGCTGTAGTTTCAGTAAATGTGACATCAGTTAGTTTTGTTTTTTTAGAAAGAAAGCGAGCATCAACAGGTGAGACGGGAAAATAAAAATCGTGCAGACGGTCACGCCGGCAGCATCGTCTGCCTAAAATGTCTCAGACTCTGCTGCTTCTTTACTCCTGTGGATTCTGTCTCAGTGGGCTGAACCACGGTGAAATCTCCCTGTAGCCTGAGCAGCACACAGGAAACACTGAGAGGAAGTTCATCCCGTCTGACTTGACAGGCTCCGCCTCCTCTCAGGGTCCCCTGTGCTCAGCTTTGTTAGCTGCTGCTAGCGTGCTGACCCCCGCTCTGTCCCACAGTTCACCGTTATGTTCATTAGTGTCTGGGCCTGACTCTGAATGTGCTCTGAACTATGGCTTGATGCATGCTCCATCATCCAGGTAAGGAAATCCCAAAAAGTTGTCCTCAGATGCAGATGTGTCCACGTGGATTAAACATATTTATATACTGGTTAGGCACGGTGGTTAGCACTGTTGCCGCACAGCAAGAAGGTCCTGAGTTCAATTCCACCATCAGGCCGGGGTCTTTCTGTGTGGAGTTTGCATGTTCTCCCCGTGTTTGCGTGGGTTCCCTCTGGGTACTCCGGCTTCCTCCCACCGTCCAAAGACATGCAGCTTGTGGGGATAGGTTAATTGGATAATCCAAATTGCCACTAGGTGTGAATGTGCGAGTGAGTGTGAATTGTTGTCTGTCCCTGTGTGTTGGCCCTGCGACAGACTGGCGACCTGTCCAGGGTGTACCCCGCCGAGTCAGTCCCAATGTTAAACGTGTCCAGCAGCCTGAGACACAAACTCTGTGGATAATTGGGTCGGGATGATGTTACAGCTCACATTAGCATTAAAGGGGTTTTTTTAGGGGCGTGGCCTCTATTTGTAGCTACTAGGTGTCTGCTAGGCTAATCCATAGCTTTCATGTGATGTCAGATCTACTGGGATACGCCCGCCTGGCCGCTCAGAGTACGGCACAAATGTGCGCGCGCACCTTTCCTAACCCCGCCTGACAGGTAGTTTGTTTAAGCTAGCTTTGTAGCGCTTTGCATCAGTTACCCGTCCAGATGAAAAATACATGTCGCACGTCGAAAGCGTTCATCCAGTCAGCAGTGAGCAATGCTCTACAACAGACAAGGTGCTCAGGGGGAGGGGCTTAGATAAAGCTGCCCTATTTAGTGACATCAGATTACCAATAACATGGCTGCTGTGAGCTCACTGTACTAACAGACCGTCTAAGAAGACTGACCTGCAGTTTCAGTGAGTGAAGTTCTGGGATATTTGGGTGTTATTGATTAGCAGGGGTGTGTGTGATGTCACAGATCTGCCATACTGTCCTTGTAGACGCAGCTGGTTATGAATCTGTAAATGTACTGCAGTGACGTCTGGATCTGTCTTTGGGGCGTCTGACATCTAGGGCTGCCACAAACGATTATTTTGATAGTCGACTAATCAGATCATCATCCATTGGAGTAAAACTACAGCTTATTGCACCAGCAGCATCTGCTCTTATATAACTATCATTAGCTTACAGCTTTAAGTGTTTAAGGTGCTAACTAAAGATAAAGACAAGATGATAGTTTATTAAATTTTAATGAAATGTGCAGATTGTTTCGGTGAAGTTTAATAAACTCCTTGCTATCTAAAATATAACAGGACACCGGAGTAAATTCTCCAGCATCTCACACTTCTGATAATCAGCTGTCTGCTTGACGTTTATTCAGCTGTGTAAAAACTATAACTTTAATCTCAGCCAAACCGATTTACTCAGGAACAAATAAAATACTGAAAAAAGCCAAACAATAACATTTTAAGTTCTCTAAGTGACTCATATATGTTTAACCTGAGTAGCGAAAGACGGCGGTGGGTTTGAAAACGATCTGCCGGGAGTCCGGTGTTCTCACGGCTCTAGTGAGCCTAGCCCCCGGCTAGCTATCGAGCTAGTGGGTAACAGACGCCTCCGAAAACGTCGGAGCGCTTTTGAAAATATGCGGTGTCTTGATAAACCGAGCAGATATTTGAGGTTTACACAGCTACATTCTCGCCTGAAAATATGTTAAACGTTTATTTTGTGACCCAGAAAGAATAATAAGAGTAATATTAAATAGGGTTGCAAAGGGGCGGAAAATTTCCGGTAAATTTCCGAAAAGTTTCCGGTAAATTTCCATGGTAAGTTAAGCTTGGGAATTTTGGAAATATTCCATATTGGAAACTGTCCATGGAAATAATGGGAATTATGGAAATTAATGGGAATTTAGGAGAACTAACTGGGAATATATTATTTCCAAGCATAAATATAAACAGAAATCATAAGAAAACCTCCATGCAAAATGTTTTCAACAGATATTTCAACAGATTTATTTGTAAGTACAGTAGAATAGAACACGTTTCAATAACTTGTTTCATGGATGAATAAAAACAGAAATGTTGAGTTCAATATTACCATCCCCTAACCCCGCTCATTCAAAAATGCCCCCTGTCCAAAAATCTCCACAAAGTCCCATTCAAAAGGTTAAATGAAAAATGCCACTTATCCTCCAAAACGTCCCATTAAACATGCAAATCTTCCTTCAAGCAATCGTCTTTTCTCATTTTTGCTCAGTCAATAGACTCTTCCTGGACCTCATCATCATCCAACAACATGTCCACTTCCTCAGCATCCAACTCTGAGTCTTCCTCTTCAGTGTCACTTTCCAGCTTTGTTGAGGATGGCTCTGTGTCAGGCTCAAAGAGCCGTAGGTTTGCCCGAATGCCGACCAGCTTTTCCACTCTCACATTTGTGAGCCTGTTGCGAACCTTTGTGTGGGTGTTCCCAAACAGTGACCAGTTGCGCTCGGAGGCGGCTGATGATGGTGGGATTTGGAGGAGGATGGAGGCTACAGGTGCAAGGGCCTCAGATTCACATAGTCCCTTCCACCAGGTGGCTGCAGATATGTGCTGGCATGACTGCCATATTCCATTCCCTTTCCAAAGGCCTTGCTTTGTTCGATACTTTGCCAAACTGCCTAGAACTTTGCCTTTATCGAGACCCAGGTGGTCAGACATGGCTGTAATGACCGCATAGGCACCATTGATCTCTTCCCCAGAAAGTATGCCCTTGTCATATTTGGGGTCCAGCATGTATGCTGCTGCATGCACTGGCTTCATGCAGAACTCCCTCCGCTGTTCCAATGACTTGACCACAGCCATTTCCTCTTCTTTCAGTAGTAGGGAAGTGGGCAGAATTGTCTGGATTTCTTCTTTGAGTTCTGCAAAAAGGCACTGGACATCTGACAAGATGTCACCATCCCCCTCTATCTTTGCTATTGCTGCTGCAATAGGTTTGAGGATTTTCTGACTGCTAGATACTCTTTCCCAGAACACATCATCCAAGATGACCTTCTTGATGTCACTGTCGATGCCTACAGACTGGGATATGGCCATCTCTTGCAGAGACTCCTTTCCTTCCAGAAGGCTGTCAAACATGATAACAACACCACCCCATCGCGTTATGCTGGGAAGCTTCAGTGTAGTACTCTTGTTCTTTTCCTTTTGCTTTGACAGAAATGTAGCGGAAGTTACTTGTTTGCCTTTAACATATTTCAGAACTTGCTTCACTCAGAGTGTCCATTGGTTTTAGTGCCATTATGTCTTTTAGGAGAAGATTTAGTGTATGGGCTGCACAGCCGATAGTAGTTATATGAGGGTAGGTCTCCTCCACATGTGCCCAGGCAACCTTCATGTTGGCTGCATTGTCAGTGACCAGTGCAAAAACCTTATCTGGTCCAAGGTCATTGATGATCACTTTTAGCTCATCTGCAATGTATTGGCCTGTGTGTCTGTTTTCCTTTGTGTCTACACTCTTGTAGAACACAGGCTGAGGAGTGGTGATTATGTAGTTAATAATTCCTTGTCCCCTGATATTGGACCATCCATCAGAGATGACTGAAATACAGTCAGCTTGGTCAATGGTCTGTTTCACCTTGGCTTGAACTCGACTGAACTCTTCATCCAGTAGATGAGTAGACAATGCATGTCATGGCTTATTTAGCATCTAACAGATGCTAGCATTTTATTTAGCATCTTATCAGATTGCTATCTACCAGATTAATACATTTTATGTGATATTCACAATTTAAACATTTAATGAATATATTTTCCCATAATATCATCAAAACTTACCTCACTTGTTAAGTCCACAGGCTCAAATGTGTGCCTTTAATACTCTTTGTCCTTCAGGCTCAAAAGTGTGGTCCATGTGTACATGTGATGGAGGCATGCACAGTGCCAGTAGGTGGTCTCAATAGCCATGCAGCAAGCTTGTGCTCTGTACATGTGATTAAGGAATGGCATGGATATTCAAGTGTATTTGAATTGCATTTGTTTGTTTTTGTCAATATTATGCTAAAATATACTTTGCTCAACTATATTTAAGTTCCCTAAGAAGAGCCAACCTTCAATTTTGAAAATTCCCGTTAATTCCCATGGAAAGATTCCATCTTTGAAAATTCCGGGAATTTTGCAACCCTAATATTAAAACTAACTAGCTGCCGCCATTGTTGGAAACTGAGCTGGGCCGCGCTATGAATTCTGGGACAGTTTCTTCTTCTTTGGGATTTAATGGCAGCTGGCATCCTTGTACATGCAGTGCTGCCATCTTCTGTTTCAGTCCGTTATTACACTCTTAAATCCTGCTACTTATTCCTGCGTCTTTTGGGATCTTACAAAGCTTCAAACGATGCGTCGACTATTAAATCAGTCGTCGACGATTTTGACATTCGACTAATCGTGACAGCCCTACTGATATCTGAGCACTGACGCTGCTTCACGTCGTGTAATGTCAGTGACCTCGCGCGTGTTTCAGCTCAGTGCGTCGATCCCGTTTCCTCAAGTTTAGCTTCATGTTTTTGGACAGAAGCACGAAAAAAATGTTACTGAGCCCCAAATCGAGGCTGGGAGGAGAAAATGTTCCGCCTGTGTGTTCCAGCCCTGTCACCAGGTTCAAAGCCGACCTGAAACAGAATATATCAGTCAGACTGTCTCAGCAGGACAACTGCACAGAGCAGCAAGAAGCTGTGCGTAAACTGCCCGCTGGTGCTCCACAGGTCACACTGGTCTGAGTCCAGCTGTTACTGTCACAGAGGGCAGGGACTGAGCACTGACCTCAGGACAGAGCCTCTGTTTTTACTCGAGAACAAAGACGTCAGAGGTGCTTTGTAAAAAACATCCTCAGCATGTTTCATCTGAGCTGCAGCTCCAGATGTTTCACTGAGGTCAGTTTAGCAGCTGTCTGAGGTTTGTTCCTCAAAATATGAAAGACCCTGAATCAGACGTCAGGATGGCAGCACACACTCAGACCTGCACACATGGGGCAGCATTACATCTACTCTATCTACACACAGGCCCCGCTTTAAAGTAATAAACTGCTGTCAGTACAAAAGCAATGACAGGCTGTGATTAGCGCCCCCATGAGGCTGAAATGTTTAGAAAGAGAAAACGGGTGGATGAAAAGGGAGTTCAGTCCAGGAGGGCATGACACACACAGTTACTACAGACCAACGGTCGCACAGACGGACAGAAATGCTTACAGACTCAGGAGAAGGCAGACACTCGTCTGAGGCTGGTGGTCTGTGGGGGCGCTGGTGGAGGTCTGTAGGGGGCGCTGGTGGTGGTCTGTGGGGGCGCCGGTGGTGGTCTGTAGGGGGCGCTGGTGGTGATCTGTGGGGGCGCCTGTGGTGATCTGTGGGGGCGCTGGTGGTGATCTGTGGGGGTGCTGGTGGTGGTCTGTAGGGGGCGCTGGTGGTGATCTGTGGGGGCGCTGGTGGTGGTCTGCAGGAGCTGTCAGCCGAGCGTCCATGGGGACATCCTGCTTTGCTATGTGAGGTAGATTGAGCCTTTTGAGTGGCTCCTTTGCATGTGTGCGGGTTCTCTGATTGGCTGAGCCTGAAGTGAGACTGCAGGCAGGACGAGTGCTCAAAGAGACGCTCCTCCAACTTCATCACACCTCCTCCCCTAACGTCCCAGAATCAGTTTAAAGTCAAATGATCCCGTTCTGTCATCACTGCTTCTTCAGCTTATCCCTGTGCTGACGTGGAGTTTCGTATCGGAGACCAGCGCCGACACGCAGGTCATCAGAAACGCTCCTGGTGTTTCTGTTTCGGAGCACAGAAGCTCAGAGATCCTCACAAACCCCACGGAGTCCGAGTTTGAAACTGTCTCACTGTGTTCACCAGATTATATCTGATCACGTTAATCAATGATGACATCCTGAAGGTTTCAGCCCCGAGGCTTCATATTGCAAGGTAGACTCTACAATAATACAATCATGTGACCCCGTATGAGCAAGCACTTTGGCGACCGTAGGAAGGAAGAACTCCCTTTTAACTTCCATGTTTTCCCCGCTTCAGTGACGGCGTTTGACCCCGAGTCTGTGAGCTTGTGTATTTGAGAATAGCAGCTGTGCAGCGTTCGGCTCCTGCAGGAAGTCACCCGTGTTACAGCATGTTGAAGCGACGCCCACAGACGTGAGGGTCAGTAACAGTTCATCAACCTGACGAGTGGCGTGCGGCGCGACCAGCCGGCTGTGACCACAGGATCAGCTCTGAATGGGTCTCGCTCCTGTACAGCGCCGTGTTTTTACTCACGCCTCAGTCAGCTCGCGCTCCAATAGTTTCCTACGCTCACGTCTGCACGCCGCAGCAGGTCTGACCGTCACACGGCAAGCGTTTGTTAGGAAGCAGTGTGAAACGGTATTCACGTCCTTATGATTCAAACAGACGTCCTGCAGGTTCAGGTGGAGAAACCTGCGGCGCCTCAGTGGACTGAAGCTGCTGTTCTTGTGATGGTGCTGGAGCAGCAGCGATGATGATGATGATGATGATGAAGGCGGTCTGTCGAGCTTTGTGACGACTTTTATTTTATTTGTTTTGGACCCACAACACCTCCTCCTCTGCTGTCCTAAAACCATTAAAACCTCCACTACTCTAATGCCACCTCCTCCCCTTCTCCTCCCCCTGCTCCTCCTCATCCCCTGCTCCTCCTCATCCCCCCTCCTCCCCCTGCTCCTCCTCACCCCCCTGCTCCTCCTCATCCCCCCCTCTTACCCCTTCTCCTCTTCATCCCCCCTCCTCCCCCTGCTCCTCCTCACCCCCCTGCTCCTCCTCATCCCCCCCTCTTACCCCTTCTCCTCTTCATCCCCCCTCCTCCCCCTGCTCCTCCTCACCCCCCTGCTCCTCCTCATCCCCCCCCTCTTACCCCTTCTCCTCTTCATCTCCCCTCCTCCCCTGCTCCTCTTCATCCCCCCTCCTCCCCCTGCTCCTCCTCATCCCCTGCTCCTCCTCACCCCCCTGCTCCTCCTCATCCCCCTCCTCCCCTCCTCCTCCTCATCTCCCCTCCTCCCCCTGCTCCTCTTCATCCCCCCTCTTACCCCTGCTCCTCCTCATCCCCACTCCTCCCCCTGCTCATCTTCACCCCCCCTCCTCCCCTGCTCCTCTTCATCCCCCCTCCTCCCCCTGCTCCTCTTCATGCCCCCTCCTCCCCCTGCTCCTCCTCATGCCCCCTCCTCCCCCTGCTCCTCCTCATCCCCTGCTCCTCCTCATCTCCCCCTCCTCCCCTGCTCCTCCTCATCTCCCCCTCCTCCCCTGCTCCTCCTCATCTCTCCTCCTCCCCCTGCTCCTCCTCACCCCCCTGCTCCTCCTCATCCCCCCCTCTTACCCCTTCTCCTCTTCATCCCCCCTCCTCCCCCTGCTCCTCCTCACCCCCCTGCTCCTCCTCATCCCCCCCTCTTACCCCTTCTCCTCTTCATCCCCCCTCCTCCCCCTGCTCCTCCTCACCCCCTGCTCCTCCTCATCCCCCCCCTCACCCCTTCTCCTCTTCATCTCCCCTCCTCCCCTGCTCCTCTTCATCCCCCCTCCTCCCCCTGCTCCTCCTCATCCCCTGCTCCTCCTCCCCTGCTCCTCCTCATCTCTCCGCCTCCCCCTGCTCCTCCTCACCCCCCTGCCTCCCCCTGCTCCTCCTCACCCCCCTGCCTCCCCCTGCTCCTCCTCACCCCCCTGCTCCTCCTCATCCCCCTCCTCCTCATCTCCCCTCCTCCCCCTGCTCCTCTTCATCCCCCCTCTTACCCCTGCTCCTCTTCATCCCCCCTCCTCCCCCTGCTCCTCTTCATCCCCCCTCCTCCCCCTGCTCCTCCTCATCCCCTGCTCCTCCTCATCTCCCCCTCATCCCCTGCTCCTCCTCATCTCCCCCTCCTCCCCTGCTCCTCCTCATCTCCCCCTCCTCCCCTGCTCCTCCTCATCTCTCCTCCTCCCCCTGCTCCTCCTCACCCCCCTGCTCCTCCTCATCCCCCCCTCTTACCCCTTCTCCTCTTCATCCCCCCTCCTCCCCCTGCTCCTCCTCCTCCTCATCCCCCCCTCTTACCCCTTCTCCTCTTCATCTCCCCTCCTCCCCTGCTCCTCTTCATCCCCCCTCCTCCCCCTGCTCCTCCTCCTCTGCTCCTCCTCATCTCTCCGCCTCCCCCTGCTCCTCCTCACCCCCCTGCTCCTCCTCATCCCCCTCCTCCCCTCCTCCTCCTCATCCCCCCTCTTACCCCTGCTCCTCCTCATCCCCACTCTTACCCCTGCTCCTCCTCATCCCCACTCCTCCCCCTGCTCCTCTTCACCCCCCCTCTTACCCCTGCTCCTCTTCATCCCCCCTCCTCCCCCTGCTCCTCCTCACCCCCCTGCTCCTCCTCATCCCCCCCTCTTACCCCTTCTCCTCTTCATCCCCCCTCCTCCCCCTGCTCCTCCTCACCCCCTGCTCCTCCTCATCCCCCCCCTCACCCCTTCTCCTCTTCATCTCCCCTCCTCCCCTGCTCCTCTTCATCCCCCCTCCTCCCCCTGCTCCTCCTCATCCCCTGCTCCTCCTCCCCTGCTCCTCCTCATCTCTCCGCCTCCCCCTGCTCCTCCTCACCCCCCTGCCTCCCCCTGCTCCTCCTCACCCCCCTGCTCCTCCTCATCCCCCTCCTCCTCATCTCCCCTCCTCCCCCTGCTCCTCTTCATCCCCCCTCTTACCCCTGCTCCTCTTCATCCCCCCTCCTCCCCCTGCTCCTCTTCATCCCCCCTCCTCCCCCTGCTCCTCCTCATCCCCTGCTCCTCCTCATCTCCCCCTCATCCCCTGCTCCTCCTCATCTCCCCCTCCTCCCCTGCTCCTCCTCATCTCTCCTCCTCCCCCTGCTCCTCCTCACCCCCCTGCTCCTCCTCATCCCCCCCTCTTACCCCTTCTCCTCTTCATCCCCCCTCCTCCCCCTGCTCCTCCTCCTCCTCATCCCCCCCTCTTACCCCTTCTCCTCTTCATCTCCCCTCCTCCCCTGCTCCTCTTCATCCCCCCTCCTCCCCCTGCTCCTCCTCCTCTGCTCCTCCTCATCTCTCCGCCTCCCCCTGCTCCTCCTCACCCCCCTGCTCCTCCTCATCCCCCTCCTCCCCTCCTCCTCCTCATCCCCCCTCTTACCCCTGCTCCTCTTCATCCCCCCTCTTACCCCTGCTCCTCCTCATCCCCACTCTTACCCCTGCTCCTCCTCATCCCCACTCCTCCCCCTGCTCCTCTTCACCCCCCCTCTTACCCCTGCTCCTCTTCATGCCCCCTCCTCCCCCTGCTCCTCCTCATCCTCCTGCATGTGTAAATCTCCCCCTTTCTGTTGATTAAAACTTGTCTTCATCACTAACTCCGTGTGCACGTTTTTCTGTCTCACCTCTTCTCCTCCCTTCTTTCTCCTCGTTCTCCTGCTCCTCCCCCTCCCCTCTTGCTCCGTGGTGCTTCATGGGACTTGTAGGCTTCTACGGTCTGGAGGAGTCGGACCTGGAAAAAGTGTTCCGGCTTCCCACCACCACCTTCATCGGCGGCTCGGAGAGCGTGCTGCCGCTGAAGGAGATCATCCGCCGGCTGGAGGTGAACGCGCACACACACAGACACACACAGACACACGCACAGACACGCACACACAGACACACACACACACACACAGACACACACACACACACACACACACACATGCACACACAGACACACACACACAGACACACACACACACACACATGCACACACAGACACACACACACAGACACACACAGACACACACACACACACACATGCACACACAGACACACACACACACACACAGACACAGACACACACAGACACACACAGACACAGACACACACAGACACACACACACAGACACACACAGACACACACACACACAGACACACACACACACAGACACACACAGACACACAGACACACAGACACACACAGACACACACACACACAGACACACACAGACACACACAGACACACACAGACACACACACACAGACACACACAGACACACACACACACACACACAGACACACACACACACACAGACACACACAGACACACAGACACACACACACACACACACGCACAGACACGCACACACACAGACACACACACAGACACACGCACAGACACGCACAGACACGCACACACACACACAGACAGACACACACACACACACAGACACGCACACAGGAAGTGGAAATGAGCAGTTGAAATGTTTTACAGGCAAATTATTCAGGACAATGACTGTGTGCGTGTGTGTGCGTGTGTCGGTGCAGATGGCGTACTGTCAGCACATCGGGGTGGAGTTCATGTTCATCAACGACCTGGATCAGTGTCAGTGGATCAGGCAGAAGTTTGAGACTCCGGGCGTGATGCAGTTCACTCTGGAGGAGAAGCGGACGCTGCTGGCCCGCATGGTCCGCTCCACCAGGTCAGAACCCCCACACACTCAGGTCCCTCACGCAGATTCATCCACACACTGATTTTATAAGCTGGAGCAGGAGGGCGGAACCACAGAAGACCAAAAGATGAACCCTGAGGTACGTCAGCATCGTAAACCACCACGAGCCGTTTCTGACAGCTCGTGGTGGTTTTACCCGCAGCGAAACTCAAGCCCGCCACTTCAGTCACCTCAGCTTTCTGAGAAACAGAAGCTCAGTGCTCTGGTGTTTCAGTCATAACCAGTTTGATCCTCACGCTGGTCCCATCGATAGGATGTCTGCTGTGAAATCTCCCACTGCAACACGGAGTCGTTGGGAAACACGGTGCGGCTGCAATAAGCGAATCTGCAGTCTGCGTTGGGAATAACCGGCGTGTTTGCCTGTGTTCAGGTTTGAGGAGTTCCTGCAGAAGAAGTGGTCTGCAGAGAAGCGCTTCGGCCTGGAGGGCTGCGAGTCTCTGATCCCCGCCCTGAAGACCATCATCGACAAGTCGTCTGAGAACGGCGTGGAGAACGTCATCATGGGAATGCCCCACAGGTAAAACCACACGCTGCTGTTCTCTGTTACCCGACCGCACGCACGCCGCTCCACAGTCGATGACACCTGCGTGATGTCATCAGAAAGGAGGCAGCAGCTTCCAGGAGAAATCTGCATCCAATCAGCGAGTTTGATGGCGTCAGCGCTCCTCAAGGTTACAAAAGCAGCAGCCCGACAGTGACGCACTGAAGACAGGAGTCGGAGCACAAACATGTTGAAATGTTTGCTTTTAATTTTAATGTATTTCTGCTTCAGTCAAAGACGACAGAGTAAATAAATACAGGCTCAGCTCACACCTGTGTGAAGACGAACGCCGCGAGCGCGCCGTGATGGCCTCTGTGTCTTTCAGGGGTCGTCTCAACGTCCTGGCCAACGTGATTCGGAAAGAGCTGGAGCAGATCTTCTGTCAGTTCGACTCCAAACTGGAAGCAGCTGATGAGGTCGCTGTTTTTACTGCTGTTTGTTCGTTTACTCTCGATTTTCTTTCCCCGTCTGATCCAACCTGTCGTGGTTGTTCTCAGGGCTCCGGCGACGTGAAGTACCACCTGGGGATGTACCATCGCCGCATCAACCGCGTGACGGACAGGAACATCACGCTGTCTCTGGTAGCGAACCCGTCTCACCTGGAGGCCGTGGACCCCGTGGTTCAGGGAAAGACCAAAGCTGACCAGTTCTACTGCGGGGACACAGACGGGAAAAGAGTAAGTCTGGCGGAAGTACTCGGATACTTTATAGTAGTGATACTGCACTGTGAAGATACTGTTACAGGTCCAGGTAGTTTTTCTAGCTCAGAGCAGACTCGACCTTCAGGTAAACAGCGCAGGCTCATTTTTTTTCCTGGAAACTGTTGGAGGTGTTTCTGTGCAGGACGAGCTTTCGACCAATCACAGACTGAGAAAGTGTCATCAAGTTCATGTGTTCTCTGCGCAGGTGATGTCCATCCTGCTGCACGGAGACGCCGCGTTCGCCGGTCAGGGCATCGTCTATGAGACCTTCCACCTGTCCGACCTGCCGTCCTACACCACGCACGGCACCGTGCACGTCGTGGTCAACAACCAGGTAACGCCACAAAGAAACAGACCGTGAGCCGCTAACGCAGCCCGCCGTGCAAACACCTCTCTGTCGTCGTGTCTGCAGATCGGCTTCACCACCGACCCTCGCATGGCCCGCTCCTCGCCGTACCCCACAGACGTGGCTCGTGTCGTCAACGCTCCCATCTTCCACGTGAACGCCGACGACCCCGAAGCCGTCATCTACGTCTGCAAGGTGGCAGCTGAGTGGAGAGCCACCTTCCACAAAGATGTCGTGGTCGACCTGGTCAGTAAAGACGCAGACAAACACTCTCTGACACGAAGCTTTCAAAGCTGATCGCCGACATCTGGAGTCTGCTCCCACCTGTTCACACAGCTGGAAACAGTCTTTACAGTGTGTGTGTGTGTGTGTGTGTGTGTGTGCAGGTGTGTTACCGTCGGATGGGTCATAACGAGATGGACGAGCCGATGTTCACTCAGCCGCTGATGTACAAACAGATCAAGAAGCAGAAGCCGGTCCTGCAGAAATACGCCGAGAAGCTGATCGCAGAGGGAGCCGTGAGCCGGCAGGAGTATGAGGTAGGACTCGCCCACCAGGCGAATCCTGCTTACAGGTCACCGTGATGTCACTTCCTGAACGTTTGTCTGTTTGCAGGAGGAGATCGCCAAGTACGATAAGATCTGTGAGGAGGCGTACGCTCGCTCCAAGGACGAGAAGATCCTGCACATCAAGCACTGGCTGGACTCCCCGTGGCCCGGTGAGAGGGCGAGGAGGCGGGGTCGAGTCACTGTCAGCTTCCTGATCGCACAGATTCAACTCTCAGGACGTTGTTTTCACTCTGGCGTTCAGCTCCAGACTGTTAACCCTTTAAACTCGCTGTTTTCAGGTTTTTTCACCCTGGACGGTCAACCAAAGTCGATGAGCTGCCCCTCCACCGGCCTGACCGAAGACAACCTGAACCACATCGGACAGGCGGCCTCGTCCGTCCCCGTGGAGGACTTCACCATCCACGGAGGTCGAGAACGGCACCGCTTTCTGACCCGGCAAACGGGAACGAAGACGTTCAGCTGACGCTGTCGTTTCTCGCCGCAGGTCTGAGCCGAATCCTGAAGGGCCGCGCCGAGATGGTGAAGAACCGGATGGTGGACTGGGCCCTGGGCGAGTACATGGCCTTCGGATCGCTGCTGAAAGAGGGGATCCACATCAGGCTGTCGGGGCAGGACGTGGAGCGCGGGACCTTCAGGTAAACCTGTAGGCGTGTCTGGCAGTGGCATGTGACACACAAAGCAGAGAGAGCTAAAGAAGCGAAAAACCACGACACAAAATAAACTGATGGCGTGACGTCAGGAGGAGACGAGCGGATCGGAAAACGCCCCCAATCGTCTCGGTCTGCTCGTCTTGACGCCGTTAGCAAGTTAGCGCAGAGCACGGGTGGTTGACGGGTGTCCTCTGTGTGTCCCCTCACAGCCACCGTCACCATGTCCTCCACGACCAGAACGTGGACAAGAGGACCTGCATCCCCATGAACCACCTGTCCCCGGACCAGGCGCCGTACACCGTCTGCAACAGCTCGCTGTCCGAGTACGGCGTGCTCGGTCAGTCCTCGCTCTCCACAGATGATGCGTCATCGATGGCGTCTGTGTTTTTGCCTGATGGTTGTTTCTGCGTCTGCAGGCTTTGAGCTGGGATTCGCCATGGCGAGCCCGAACGCTCTGATCCTGTGGGAGGCTCAGTTTGGAGACTTCCAGAACACGGCGCAGTGCATCATCGACCAGTTCATCTGCGCCGGGCAGGCCAAGTGGGTGAGGCAGAACGGCATCGTGCTGCTGCTGCCGCACGGCATGGAGGGCATGGTGAGGACGCCGCCGCACCTTCCTCCTCCTCACTGACTGAAAACCAAAGACAACACAGTGTCGATAAGTCTGAGCTGATCAGTGTTCCTGATCTGTGATCGTTTATTTCTGATAATCAACACGTGCTCGCTGCTCTGTCTGAATGTTCTCCTCAGGGTCCCGAACACTCGTCAGCTCGTCCCGAGAGATTCCTCCAGATGTGCAACGATGACCCCGACGTCCTGCCGGTGAGACGCACACACAGAGCAGTGATGTCAGAGCGGTGTGTGTGTGTGTGTGTGTGTGTTTTGATGCTGGTTTCTGTCCCTCAGAACATCACCGAGGACCTCGCCGTGCGTCAGCTCTACGACTGTAACTGGATCGTGGTGAACTGCTCAACGCCTGCAAACTACTTCCACGTTCTCCGACGGCAGATCCTGCTGCCCTTCAGGAAGCCCGTGAGCCTCACACACACACACACACACACACACACACACACACACACACACACTGTGATGGACCGAGCAGTGAAGGAAACTTAGGCACAGGTTAAAGTCCAAAAAAAAGATTTTTAATTTAACCCAAAAAACATAATTGGTTAACTCATGCAAAAAGAATCAAAATCTTGGGCCCATAAAAGAGGTCAAAGTAACAGAACTCTACTCAAAGTTGACAACACAACTGATAACTAACACAAACTGACCTCACTTAACGAGACAAAGGGGAAACTTAAATAGAGGCTGATCAGCCCACAGAAAACAGGAGAAGGGCTAAAACACACAAAACCTAACTAAACATAATGAACTCCAATTCCCCCCCATGGTCCCGCGTTATGGCATGAACCAATTTGCAGTCTTCCTTTAAAGCTTGCTCCGCCCCTTTTCCACCTCTTGGCTCCTTAATCAAGGGACTGGAACAGCTGCAACTACGGTAACTCAGAAAACACAAGATTAATCATACATAACAGTGTAAACTACAATGTGCGCACTTATTTTAGAAGGCAGCGTTATGTGGATACGTGAATTAACTCCAAACCAAAACCAGTTATTTATTGTCCTGTAAATTAATTCCTATATTTAAAGAAAGAAATGTGAATGCAATGTTATAAGCCTCTACGCTAACATGGTGGGTGTTACCACTGTGTGGCTGTAAGTGCAGCCATCACACACACACACACACACTAAAACCAGTGTTAGCCTTAAAGAGGAGTCTGGGGGCGTAGACGTGTGGACGACTCCCTGTGAAAACATGCTGTTCAGCCTAATGTCATGTGATCAACTTCCTGTTTGTGTCCCCAGCTGATCATCTTCACTCCCAAGTCTCTGCTGCGTCACCCCGAGGCCCGATCGAGCTTCGACGAGATGCTGCCCGGTAACGCCTCCACCCACACCTGCAGCTCTAACGGCTCTGACGAACCGAGCCTGAACCCCTCCCTCTCTCCTTTCTTCTCATTCATCCTCCTCTTCTTTGTCTTTTCCTTTTGTTCGTCTTTATCCTTCTTCCATGCTTTCCCTTTTTCTTCCACCTCCTCTTCCTCGCTGCAGGAACTCACTTCCAGCGGCTGATCCCGGAGGTGGGCGTGGCGGCCGAGCGTCCAGAGGCCGTGAAGCGGCTGATCTTCTGCACAGGAAAGGTTTACTACGAGCTGACCAAAGAGCGGAAGAGCAGAGGCCTGGAGGACACGGTGGCCATCAGCCGCATTGAGCAGGTACACGCATGCCACACGGAGACTTCTGATTGGCTGCAGCCAGGGGCTTACGGTGTCAAAGGAGTCAGCTGACTCATACTCTAAAGTAGCTTTAGTTACAGTCTTTAGGGGATTACAGGAAAGAGAACTCGGCGGCAGTGGCTGGTGAACAGGCAGTAACGGCACGCCGTCTCTCCCCGCAGCTCTCCCCGTTCCCCTTCGACCAGGTGAAGGCGGAGACGGAGCGCTTCCCCAACGCCGACCTGGTCTGGTGTCAGGAGGAGCACAAGAACCAGGGTTACTATGACTACGTGAAGCCTCGCATCAGGACCACCACGCAGAAAGCCAAGCCCGTTTGGTAACCACCATCACCGTCATCATGATCAGACCATCTGTCCACCACCGTGCAACCTCTGACCACACCCTCTCTGTGTTTCAGGTATGCTGGCAGAGACCCGGCAGCCGCTCCCGCCACAGGAAACAAAAACACTCACCTGATCGAGCTGCGGCGCTTCCTGGACACGGCCTTCCACCTGGACGCGTTCAGAGACCAGCAGTGATCACGTGACCTGCAGCACCTGGAATCAGCCCTCACCCGTCTCGCCTCCATTCACACTCACAACACACAGTCAGCCCTCTGTACGGCTGAGCACACCGCACAGCAGGAGGTCCATTCAGAAAATCATCGACCAGAACATCACAGCGGGAGGCGGAGCCTCAGATTCAAATTTAAACTTTATTCTCCTGGTTTGTGACGGACAGAAACATTCCCGTAATCATCAAAGACGAAACGAGCTGCCGTTTTTCTCTCTGAGCTGTCTTTGTCCATCAGACCTCACATTAACGTCACCATGACGCCGAGGGAAGCTAAAATCAGACAGATTCTCAATGGACTTCTGAACTGACGTCCAACTATTAGCACTTTAACGCATTCACACATATACACAGTCATCATCTGATCAGGTCTGAAACATTTGAGACTAAACCAATCAAAGTCTAAAAATAGCAACATTTGGCATAACAGCAGGTTTACGCCAAATAATCTGAGTGTTTGTTCTGAATCATAAATATTGTTATGATTTAAAAACTTTATCAGTTTCTTGGACAAACACGGGCAACAAAAAGCAGCAACGTTGGTCTTAAATTAGATATATTTTGAATGAAGTCTGGTGCTGTTCACGTCTTCAGATAGTAGCTGTTAGCATTGTTAGCACTTCCTATTTAAAAGCAATGGGAGTCCAGCTAGCTGCAGAGAGCAGGTTTTTTTCACCTTTCAACAGGTGAGTTCGCTCATTACGGAAAGGCTGATGCGTTCAATGAAAGTGAAAGTCACAGCAAACAGATCTGCTCTCAAACAGCCGGTTCAGAAGTCCATTAAGAATGTGTTTTCAGCTTTTCCTCAGAGTCAGTGATGCATCCTGCTCGGCTGCTTCGGCAGCACCAAATCAAGCTTAAAAAAAAACCCGCAGAGGAAAACTGGAGCTTGTTATTAACATGTTGGTATTAAATTAGCCCACCTCGCTTTGCTGGCAGTGTCAGGGCTGAGGTCGCCTTCAGGCTCAGCTTCACCCAGCCACCGAGGCCGCTCAGCTTCAGCGTACTCTTCTCACCTGGGATAAAGTTTCAGACTTTTTTAAACCTTTTTAAACGTATTTAAAGCAGGAGGGTCTGAAACAGGAAGACGAAGGAAGCATCATAACACTGAGAGTTCAGAGCGTTTCAGAGGTTTAACTCTGACGTATTTGTTTGTGAACGTCTAAAAGAGTAAAATCTGCTCTTAAACTAAAGTTTGAAGTGTGGAAGGCGTCAGATTCATACGCAGAGTTTGAGTTACAGAGTTGGACCTGAGAGAAAAATAAACTGAACTACAGCATGAATAATAATAATATGCAGTCTTAAATTAGATGAATTTTCATTAGAGTCTGGTGCTGTTGTTCTGTTTTAGTGTGTGAACAGTTTGGCCGATGAACACTGGTAGTTTACAGCTGTGTGATTTATTTATTCTAATAAAGTCCAACAGCAGGGAATACTGGGAATTCAAACAACACAAGAAAGCACATCTAAAATTGGCAGAATTTTGAATGAAGTCTGGTGCAGTCTGACGAGCGGCTCAGATTGCTTCTCAGTACCATTCGTCTTAAATTGGGTAAATTCTGAATGAAGTCTGGTGGGGTTGTTCAGGGTATTTTGTTGCAGAGATGTTTGGTGTGACCAGGCAATGTCACGGCTCGATAGCTGTCCTTCGTCAAACAGTTGCTGCAGAAGTTTCTATTTCTGCAACTTTACAGGCAACAGCAACCTGCGTATGGCAACATGAAGGAATGATGCAGATTTGCTTTAGAAAAGGTTCATGTGGAGTTGAGCCTGAATGACCTTTGACCCCACTGTCCACACGGTCACTCTCCAGCTGTGATGACAGAACTCTCCATCCTCGTCCTCATCATCATCAGGATCCAGTCTTCTACTTCTTCTTCGCACAGAAATCCTGATGAGTTACAGAAATGTTTTTTGTTCATCTTTTTTTTTGCTTTTTAAAATGCTCGTTAGCATCATTTGCGCCCCCTGCTGGGGGGCGGGCTAGCTGGGAGAATCACTACAGACAGCAGGTGGTGGTTTTTACCTGTCGTCGGCAGGTGTGTCCGTGTGTATTTAGAGGCAGCGCTTAACACTGAGATTTTATTGTCTTTTACTTTGAAGGGATCTTTGGGGAATGAGTCTGCGACACGAACTCAACCAAAAGCACTGCTGATGATTAATTTAACCCCTCGCTTCTGGCCCTGCCCCCTCCTTTCCGGCGAGCGTTCATCCCGTGCCAAAATGGATCGCAAGCGTCTCGTGTTTTTAGTGTGTTTGGCATCCGGCGAGCGGCAAAACGGTCGGCCGCTGGTGGCGTTCTGCGAGACAAAGAAAATGATTTATTTATTTTCATAAAGGGGAAGTTCTCTCATTATTTTGCTTCATTCAATAAAGAAATCTGTATGTACTGAGGAGCCCCGCCTCCTGTGCTTCCTCACTGCTGACATCAGCTGTCTGCGCACGCTCATTTCACACCAGGTAACCTGCGGGGTCAAACCAACCTGTGACATCATTGTAAATCATATTTATTCATATATTCAGTGAAATCAAGTGAATGGACTTCAGACAGAAGAAGGAATTTAAATTGGGTCAGTTTTGAATGAAGTCTGGCACGGTTTGAAATTCTGGATAACTGAGCGAAATATTCTGTATTGGAAGCTCTTGATGTAAAATGTTTGTTGTTGTCTAACAAAGGCAGGATTATAAATGACGTCTGGCACTGCTCGGTCAGTGAGACTGAACCACATTTAAAATGAGCCGTGGCGGGCTAAACCTAAGACGTGATAAAGTTACAGAACTCCCCATGAGTACAGTATGGTGTTAAATCAGATTATTTTAAATGGATTGAGGTTCTGTTCGATCACATTTGATCTTCTGCTGAGGCATGACAGGAGGTTAAAGTTGTTTTCAGATTTACTGATTAATCAGAGTTTAGATTAATCAATCTAAACTCCCAATTATACTATTTCAAGCACTGGAGCCACTGTCATTTTTTTTGATTAGTACATCATGAAAAACATCTGAAAATGGTGAAATTTTGAATGGACTCTGGTCGTTTTTTAATAATTCAGTTCAACACTTAATGACATGCTGCGTTTTAGCCAGGAATGTGTTTTTATTCCCAGAAGTCAAATGCAGATGCTTTACCTGATTTTACTGATATTTAACAAAAGGGGGGGGGGGGGGAGTTTAATTTTATACCATTGGAAGGACCAGAGGATGAGTCTAAAAATGGTCAAAAATTTGATGAAGTCTGTTACTGTTTAGTGAAAGACTGTTGGCTTTAAATAATTCACTCTTATGCCAGAAATATGATTTTTATTGCGTGAAGATGGAAGGTTCTGGAAGAAAAGTTTGGTAAGTGGACTTTTACTCATATTTGATCTGATTCACATGCAGGAAGTTTCTGAAGGGCCAAAAACGGCAAACAAACTGGAACTAAACTGTGCTAATTTGGGTAAATTCTGAATGAAGTCTGGTGCTGTTTGCTTGGTCAGGAGTTTTGAAATATTTGAGTCTTATTTATACTCAAAGACAAACCTGAACAAGGTGAAAGTGCCACGGGCTGGTCAAAATGGTGCACTGCAGCGTGTCAGGAACATCAGTGGTTTCAGTTTTGGTCTCTCCCACGGTAGCTTTGCATAAGTTTAAATTCAAAACAAGCTGTTTTAGCTCCTCCCTCTTCGAGGCCAGCCTCATTCTCAGATGACCATTCAGATCAAAATCCAAATTCATTTTAAAATCACATTTCAAAACAAAGTTGATCAAAGAAACAAAAGGTTACACACAAATTGCAAAAACACAAGTGATGATATAACAGCCTGAATTCATAACCTCTCACGACAAGTTCAAAGGCAAAGAATAAAAATGTGAACATGGAGCAGCGACTCATTCTTAAGTGTAGGCTTTGGAACAGAGGAGTAGCTGGGCAGCATATCTCTGTGACCTTGAAGGACATTTAAAAAAACAAAATCTTAAAATCGATCCTAAAAAGCACAGGAAGCCAGAATGGAGGAGGCTACAGCTTACGGGTTCAGGTAAGAGGGCACCATGTTGGACTGAGTGAAAGGGAAGGCCTGATATTTACCAACGTAAAGGGCATAACAACAGTCAAGTGAAGCTGTAATGAAATAATGATAACTTAAAATTATTTAAAGATGAGGGCCTGACCTTGGAAGTCTCAACAGGTAAACACCTGATTTCACAACAGAATGAATCTGATTGTCCAGTGCCTACTGGTGTTGGCCAGAGGGGCCGATGGCGCGATATGGCAGCCTCGCTTCTGTCAGTCTGCCCTAGGGCAGCTGTGGCTACAACTGTAGCTGCCTCCACCAGTGTGTGAATGTGAGAGTGAATGAATAGTGGAATTGTAAAGCGCTTTGGGTGCCTTGAAAAGCGCTATATAAATCCAATCCATTATTATTATTATTAGTGTTAGGTCAAAGTCCATTTTCACACGAAGGTCCAACTGCTGGAGCAACTTTGTCAAAGTATCACAACCTCAGTCTGACTGTCATAAAAGGTTTGGCCTTAATTTTTTACAGTTTAATCAGTTGCCATCATTTCTTTTATGGAGCAAATAGATTTGGTAATCATCAGAAGTGAAATGAGATGATGTATCTTTCAGAAATGATCCTAGAGGGAGAGAAAACATTGGGCTCCAGAATGGAGCCTTGTGGGACTCCGTAGAGGAGCAGTGCTCAGCCTAAACCACTCTCGAGCTGCGCCCTCTCTGTGACATCATGCTGGTCCACAAGTAGAAAAAAATGATTTCAGTTCAGTTCAGATTTCAAATGTCACAAATCTCTCACATCTCAAAACTCGCTCTCTCTCTTTTTCTACTGTCTCTCGCTCTCACTGTCACTCCTAAAACTTCTCTCTCTTCCTAAACAACCAAATGTCATGTTGCCATATCATTTTTGATTGGTTGATGTGGTGCATTTTTCCACCAACACAAAAAGGCAGGTTTTTGTTTTGCTTATATGTCACCTTGTTGCTTTGTCATCTTGAAGTGGTCATGTGATTGGCTTACCACGACTACTTTATTCTTGCAATTGTTTTGACCCCTTAGCAACAGGTGTTGTGCCAGAAAGTGATCGTCGGGCAGAAAGTGATTGCTCCACTCATGGGAGCCTGCGCAGCTGCTTAAAGCTGTAGCGCCCAGATTACTGACATGCAGTAAGCTGGACACAGCTTCAACCGTCTGTTTGTTGAAAAACAGTAACGTGATCACACCGCCTTTTCCTGTCAGTAACTGTAATGGCGTTGTAACAATAGAAATAGTAATTAGTTAGATTACTCGTTACTGAAAAGCTGTTACTTGTAACGCTGTTATTCCTATCCGGTTGTTCAGTGATGACGCGACGAATCTTACTTCCGGGTCTAAAGTAGTCTGCGTTTAATATGGCTTTTGTGTTGTTAACATGTTTAATGTTATGTATTTTCTTCTATTTGATCTCAAAAAGCTCCTAAAACAGTCAGTGATCACTGTTGACCTCCCTCGGCTTTTATTACCGCTAATCATTTATTTAAGCTCAGTTTTTAAAACCTTAGGATGTAACTACAGCCCAGCCCATGCAGCAGTATATGAATGACTAACCTCGTATTGTGGATGGATTATCTCAGTTGTTCTCCTGGCTGAAGTTTGGTCCTTTTACAGCATCCTGCCATGCGATTACATTTGTTCCTGACCACCGAGAACACTCACGGTAACTTTTATCCAGTGGAAAAAAAGTTAGCTTGTTTATATTATGCTAACATAGCTGTGTCGCTAGCGGTCACGTAGCACATCATTATATACCAGCTAGCCAAACTTCAGTAACCCTACAAACGTCACTGCTGTTTAGTTTTCTGTCTTCATTTATGCTGGAAGTGATAACAGAGCTGTACGTTTTAATTTGTTTCCAAAACCCCGCAGTCAGGACATGCTATATTGTATTTAGATAGAAGCTAGCGAGCTAACTCCCTGCTAACTTCTAACTCCGTTAAATGTCATAAATTCCGTTTTCATGGATGCCTGGATGTTAAACTCAATTGTTACACCTGGTAGAGCAGAACGCTGATCATTTTATTAAAGATGAAAGACTTTAGACAGTTTTCAACTCTCAGTAATGCCATAGTGATGTTTGATATATGGACCTGCAGCGGAGTTTAGGCCCAGACACGGCTAGTGACGTCAGACTGAACAACCAGATTACTGCAGATAGCACGCTGCCCCCTGGTGGTGAATGTTTGTTACGTAATGAGGAGCGAAATCTACCTAAGTACCTTCAAAGTGATCCACCTTAATTCAGTTCTCATTCCTTGCATCCATTTCGCTTTGTTTCAGTGTCTCACCTTGGGATGTGCCTCCCTGCAGATTCCTCAGTAGCATTTATCTCATTCTGCCAATCCTGATTGGCTGATGATCACAACGACCATGTTGGGCAGACATTCACCTTTAAATAGCCTGCGCTATTACATAGTCGTTTTTCAAGATAAGCAACTCTTTACGCTTCCGAGCATATCTCAGCTTTCTTTGGCTGAGATATGCTAGCTAAGCCTTCTTAGGCTAACTAGCTTAACTTTCCACAGCCAGGAGCGTTAGCATTATTTCCCGTCACTGGGCACTAGCTACCTCTGCCCGTCTCTCCTATCTGCACGGTTTAGCACACCAGCTAACGCCGTTGTCCTTTGGCAAAGGCTAGCAAACCAGCTAACTTGCATCCCTCATCATTAGCATCCCAGCTAGTGAAGATGACATCTTTCCCTCACAGCAGAGGAAGCGTAGACTCCGAGAATGACTCTGTATACGTGGCAACAAAATCTCGAGCAAGGACACACTGGGTCTTCTTGTGTTGCCTCGGGCTGGAACATGCCCAGGTATTCTGAGGAATATGCCGGGAGGCGCATCCCATAGTGTGACATCTGCTACTCTGAGAACCGGGGTTACTGAAGTAACCTAAAGCTTTACGCTCCAGTGATATCTGCATTAGTACTTTTACTTCTGGGATGATTCAAAACGTTTATACCCAGTGGAGTTAGCTCACAGCATCTCGATGGCCCTTGGGGTTAGGTTCTAGTTTTATGTGTAGGAAGAAGGTCTCAGGTTCAAATCCCGGGGACAGGTGCAGAGTGAGCACACCAACATGAAGCTCAGGCTGTGTTTCAAATCAAATTTGTGTTTTGCTCTTTACTTCATTTTAAAACCCTGATTCAGACACCACACCTGGGCACACCTGAGGACTGAAACTGTCTGAGATCTAATGACTCGGGTCTGTCTGCTGCTCCTCACTGTTCAACCACACAGGTGAGTCTCAAGGATTACATCCTCTCTCTCGCCTGTCTATGTGAACGTCTCTCTCTCTCTTTCCTGTCTGTGTGAACGTCTCTCTCTCTCTCTCTCTCTCTCTCTGTGTGAACGTCTCTCTCTGTCTGTGTGAACGTCTCTCTCTCTCTACTGTTTAACCTGATGGCCAGCAGCGATCAGTGATACAGACGAACCGAACTGTAGCGGCTCCGTAGAGCAGTTAAGCCCACTGGATCTGCTCTCTTCTCCCGTGTGAACCTTCCTGGATCTACGGGGTATGGTGTCACCTCCTGAAGCCGGACAATCGGACGCTGAGGCCGGCGGCAGGCAGCGTTAGCTGACCGAGCTGCGGGCTTTGAATTTCGGCCTCACTGTCAGGATTATATCGGGACTTTTTTGCCGGGTATTCGGAGTATTACTGGGGGAATAGCCTGGCCGTGGACACTTCGGGAAGGTTCGGTTCTTAATGCCCCGGAGGCTCCGAGAAGAGCAGACTGCGGAGCCCCGGAACAGGGCTCGGACACCGGGGGAGTGCGAAGGTAGGGCAGGCTGCGGGGAGGAACCGTGTACCCGCTCTTAGTATACGTGTGTGTGTACGTGACAGGTGCGGGGCCGGGGATTATCGATGACTGGATGAGTTTCGGGCTGATCGGTTTGCAGGTACACTACACCGAACACCAGGTGAGTGTTTTGTGTTGGAGGAAGAGGTTAGCATGTCGTTAGCTGTTAGCCTTGCAGCATTCCATTGTCACAGACAACATGCTAGCTGAGTAACAAGGATGGAAACGGTAAAAAAAAAAATCTGCCAAATTAAAAATATCGGAAGTCATCTGCGCCCTCATTCCGCATCCAATGTAATAACAGTACTCAGTGAAATGAGCCCTGCTGTTTACACGCAGGGGACTGCTGTTGGTGTGTTAGCATGCTAATGCTAGCCAGTGCTGCTACTAGCTTTAGCCGGAGGAGCCCCACTTCCCGGCTGCTGTAGCAGGAGCTGCCTGCTAGTTAGCGCGTTAGCATCAGCTCCCCCTCCTCCCCCTGGTTGCAACACCGCTAGGAATCTCAAAATGTCTTCTGACACTCATTTTGTTTCCATCTGTGCGGTCAGACGGAGGCAGCAGGCGGTGGCAGAGAAGTGTGACGGACACAGCACCGCCCGGCTCGGCACGACACAGCAACTTATATTAGACTTAACCCATTTATCAGGCGCATGCGTGGGCGGCGTGCACGCGGGCAGACTGAAACCGATTTACAGCGTTTACTGTGAAAAAAACACATCACGGGCCGCTGTGACGGTGCACCAGTGACATGTTCACGAGCAGGGGACGCTGTTTAACCACAGCACTCTGATACTCCATCAGCCCAGCACGACACGGGCTCCAGTTCTCCTACACTGGTGGAGGAGAAGGTTTTAAACTTGCACCAACTGAGCTGCCTGCAGTTCTGCCAGCATCCAGCAGGGGCAGCAGGGAGTCAGTCCCCATAGACTTCTGTGTTTAAACTTGGAGCAGAAACAAACATGTTTACGGCCGGATACACAAACTGTTTGGTCTCATAACACCTGTACGGGGGAGCATGTTGTTACAACTCACCTGTTTAAGTTGTATTAAGCCTTAAAGGTTCTATTTTAGGGGCGTGGCCTCTTTGACTGACAGGTGGATGGTGACACCTGTAGTTGCTAGCTTCACCTGAACGGGACCTCTGGGCCTGTTTGTGCTGGTGGAGCATGTATAATGACGTCATGTGGCCAATACCATGGCTGCTGTGAGGTCACTGTACTAACAGGCTGAGCTCCAAGTTTACCGAGTGAAACTCTGGGATTTTGTCTAATTAGCAGGTGTGTGTGTGTGTGAGGGAGCTGCTGATCGATACACATTTAACACATCTTTAAAAATTATGCGTGTTTAGCTTTAATCGTGATTTATCTCTGAGGTATGGGGCAGGTAGTGTGGAGCTCAGGTGAGTCAGCTGCTGGGAGAAACAGGTGTGCACACACAGGGTTACCTGATTGGTTGATGGACAGGTGCGGAGTTCAGGTGTTGGTAGACTTTAAACTTTCCACTCATGTGTAAATCATTTCCTTTTTCCTGCTTTCTGTTTACCTGAAACAACCTGCTTGTTGCCTCGAGCTGAGTCCTTAATGTTTGTGCATGACACGCTTAGTGGGCGGAGCTGAACTGGTGGAATGCAGGACGCTGCCTGTCAGAAATCTTCACACCAAAGTCCACCTGCTAATCAGGGACACGCCCACTGAGGGTGACTGCAGGTGTGCTTTGAGTGCTCAGCTGTTCGTGTGCAGGGACAGAAACACTCTTGTTTTCACTGAGGTGCAGTTTGTGTTCGTATCATAGCAGCCAGAGTTCAGCAGGTGAGTGTGACGACTGCAGCAAGCTGATCCACAGGTGAAACGTTTTCTACCTGAAACTCCTCAAACGTCAGGGTCGGCCCGTGATGTGCTGCAGGTGTGTCTGTGGGTCAGAGGAACGAGGAGTCTTACCTTCTGACCGAACACCTGCCGTATTCACGTCTGCTGCACCTGGGAGGATGTCTGCCTGGTTTCAGGTGACGCTGGTTGGTCGGGCACGCTGGCCGGCTCTCGGTGTCACTGTGAATCAGGAAACTGATTCGGCTGAACTTTAAATAAGAAGAAGATTCCTGATCTTTCAGACTTTAAAAGGTTAAATCTGTAAATAAATGAGCAGCAGGACTGCGTCTGATTGGTGACGTGTTTTAGCTGAGTGGTAAATGGCCTGTATTTGTAAACCACTTAGTCCCTGTGGACCAATAAGCTCTTTACGCTACATCCACACAGTGGTGATGGCAGCTACATTGTAGCCACGGCTGCCCAGCTGACAGAGGCGAGGCTGCCGGACACTGGCGCCACCGGGCGCTCTGACCGACAACAGTAGGCAACGGTTCAAGCGTCTTGCCCAAGGACACTACGACAGACTGTCCGAGCCGGGGCTCAAACCGGCAACCTTCCAATTACAAGGCGAACTCTCAACTCTTCAGCCACGATCGCCCCAGGAAGGAACGCCGCGTCCTGATAAACGCTGTTTTGTGGAGTGCGTGGAGTCAGCGTACTCACAGCCATCAGGTTATTAATGACCCGTTTGTGTTCCAGCCTCGTTCCTGTTTCGCTCTCAGAGTCACGGCAGCTTTTTAATGTCAGTTTGTGAGCAGAGAAGAAGAGTTTGTGATGTCAGCAGCTCGTCATGTGACAGAGTGGCTGTGAAACAGTGTTTGTTGAGTTTCCTCCTCTGACCTCGTCAAACCTCAGATTGTGACTCGGGTCACCCATCAGGCTGCTGCTGGTTCTGAAACGACTGAATCTGTGCTTCCTGCTGATCCTACTGATGTTTGAGACGAACTGAAACTCGTCACCAGATCGCGTGACACTCCTGCCGACGCTCCCACTGCAGCGTTAGAACGTTTTCGTTTCACGGTGTGAAACCTCCTCCGCCTTCACACTACAAACACACCTGCAGCGGGCTCTCCTCATGGGAGGAGACTTGGATCCTTGTTTTTTTGTTTTGCCTCATTGTCTGATTTGTCATAACTTCTCCGTTTTGTGGTAAGCTTTTCTTTGGCTGTCACTTCTTCACGCTGACCTGTCTTATTTGGCTCAGCAGAACTAAAATATATGTCCTGCTGCTTTTACACACGTACTGACATAACGCTCAGCGATCAACCTCTCACATGTTTAAGCTGCGGGAGATTTCACTTGTCACGTTTGAACAGTAAGCTAATGAGTGATAAGACGACGTCAGAGGAATTGGTGCACAATTAATCGTCACTGACCAATCAGTGTCACATATTGACAGTGGCTCATCGATGCCAGTGACATAATTACTCAGCTACATTGGCGAAAGCATTGACATATATTTTCCTTGGTAGCCCGACTGGAAAAATTGCTAGCCCCGGGACGTCGAGCTAGCGATTTTGCGAGCCCTGATATGTATTGTCAGATTAATATGATATATTACAGCAGTGAGCTTGAACTCTGTGTCAAAGATTCAAGTTGCAGTTATTTATATTTCCTGTCACCTTAAATCTTCACTCAAACACAAGCATCTGTGACAGTGTGTATACAGATGTTTTATATATAGGAGACAAATATTGTTCTTTTAATATGTTGGCATTACTAAATTTGGCTCAATGCTTACATATATGTGTAAAAGCAAATGTAGGAGCTGTGATAACTGTGTCTGATAGAATGAAGAGTCGACTGATATATGAAATGTTCCTTTATTGGGTGAGAAAATCAGACCATGTCATAACTGCTGTAAGTCACACAGAATAGATATCAGAGCCTTAAACAGGCTGACGTCTGCTAAATGGGTCAAACTGGGCAGAAAGTCTACAAACACATAACATCCTTATAGAATATGATGTAACACTATAGATCAACTTACGTCAGAATATATAAAGCATATAAACAGTTACAGCAATATGATGCAACACACACAGCAGCTACTGATCCAAAATACTCAAAGCTTCATAGAACTGAAACCAACATTTATTTTAGCTCCATTCTGCTGTTCTTCATTATTAAACATTCACACACAAATAAGTGAGATAATATTCACTACTTACTTTTAAAAGTTTACTTTGCAGCCGCCCTGCTTCAGCCGTCCACTGTTTTTTTGGGGGGTTTTTGGCAAAATTATCCACACCCACCGCCGCGCTATGAAGTCTGGGATATGTTGGGCCATAAAGGATACACCGACCCATCCTTAAAATTCAGGGAAACGAAGGACTCCTTTGAATCGTTGCGTCGCTGTGACGTAATCAGCCTTTAAGGCTGCAGACCCTGAATAGGGATACAACCAGTGCATGCAGGTTTCTTTAAACGGGAGGATTTTTGAATGGACTTTGGTGGAGAAACTTCAGCGCAGTGTCATGGTCTGTGTGTAGAGAGACTGATGGGAAATGTAGTTTGCACCAAAGTCTGAATCAGCTGATTGGAGACGATGTCTGTCTGTCTTTCAGAACGCTGTCTGATTGACTCCGCCCACCATGAACCCTCTAAACCAGATGAAGGCTGGACTAGCCAACAACCCACACAGGTACACACACACACACACACACACACACACACAGCTGTCATCTTTACACACGTTTACTTTTACTCTAATATTTTTGTCCTGAAACAATCGAGTCAGATTTCAGTGGATTCACTTTAAATTGATAAATCATGAATTTGACTCCGATCCCAAAAATCTACAAAATAAACTGACAAAAGCTTCTTCAGCTCATAATTATACACATTTTTATATATTTATATATATATATATATATATTAGGGCTGCCACAAACGATTATTTTGATAGTCGACTAATCAGATCATCATCCATTGGAGTAAAACGTACAGCTTATTGCACCAGCAGCATCTGCTCTTATATAACTATCATTAGCTTACAGCTTTAAGTGTTTAAGGTGCTAACTAAAGATAAAGACAAGATGATAGTTTATTAAATTTTAATGAAATGTGCAGATTGTTTCGGTGAAGTTTAATAAACTCCTTGCTATCTAAAATATAACAGGACACCGGAGTAAATTCTCCAGCATCTCACACTTCTGATAATCAGCTGTCTGCTTGATGTTTATTCAGCTGTGTAAAAACTATAACTTTAATCTCAGACAAACTGATTTACTCAGGAACAAATAAAATACTAAAAAAAGCCAAACAATAACATTTTAAGTTATCTAAGTGACTCATATATATTTAACCTGAGTAGCGAAAGACGGCGGTGGGTTTGAAAACGATTTGCGGGGAGTCCGGTGTTCTCACGGCGCTAGTGAGCCTAGCCCCCAGCTAGCTATCGAGCTGGTGGGTAACAGATGTCTCCGAAAACGTCGGAGCGCTTTTGAAAATATGCGGTGTCCTGATAAACTGAGCAGATATTTGAGGTTTACACAGCAACATTCTCGCCTGAAAATATGTTAAACCTTTATTTTGTGACCCAGAAAGAATAATAAGAGTAATATTAAAACTAACTAGCTGCCGCCATTGTTGGAAACTGCGCTGGGCCGCGCTATGAATTCTGGGACAGAGCTGCTTCTTCTTCTTCTTCTTCGGGGTTTAACGGTAGCTGACATCCTTGTACATGCAGTGCTGCCATCTTCTGTTTCAGTCCGTTATTACACTCTTAAATCCTGCTACTTATTCCTGCGTCTTTTGTGATCTTACAAAGCTTCAAACGACGCGTCGACTATTAAATCAGTCGTCGACGATTTTGATAGTCGACGTAATCGTGACTAGTCGACAAATCGTGGCAGCCCTAATATATATATATATATATATTTGTGCTGCTGTGTAAGACTGCATAATTGTTTTACTCATGGACCCGCCCCCCCCACAGTGACGGCTCGTACCCCTACGACCCCTCCAGCTGGCAGCAGCCCACCAATCAGCCCACAGGATCGCTCTCCGTGGTCACAACTGTCTGGGGAGTCACCAACCCCTCGGCCAGCCAGGTATGACATCACCAAGCAGAAGGATGTGACATTATCGATCATTTGTGGGGCGATCGTGGCTCGAGAGTTGGCCACATCTTGTAATCGGAAGGTTGCCGGTTCGAGCCCCAGCTCGGACAGTCTCGGTCGTTGTGTCCTTGACTTGACCCGTTGCCTACTGGTGGTGGTCAGAGGGCCCGGTGGCGCCAGTGTCCGGCAGCCTCGCCTCTGTCAGTGTGCCCCAGGGTGGCTGTGGCTACAATGTAGCTGCCATCACCAGTGTGTGAATGTGTGGGTGGATGTGTGAATGGGTGGATGTAGTGTAAAGCGCTGTACAAATACAGGCATTTGCCTTTTTTTTCTTTTTTTTCTTTTTTTTTTTTACCATTTTTAATCACTCAACGTCACTTCCTGTCTGATGAACGTTTACTTCTGTTCTCATCAGGGTCTTGGTGGAGGCGTGATGGGGCCCGGGGCCAACCCAGGCGGGGGTCCTATGATGCAGGGCCCCGGGGGGTCGGGCATGGCCGGCGGGCCCGGAGGCTACATGGGCCAGCAGGGCTATGGAGAGCCCAGCAAAGGCTACATGACCCAGGGCATGTACGGCCGTACGGGCGGGGCCTACACAGGAGGACCGGGCGGGTACACAGGGAGGTGGGTGTCTGCTTCAGCGTCACGTTGTAGCCAACGGTAGCATCAGAAACTGAAATAAACTGACCTGCTGCTCCGGTTTCTGTCCTGAGGGCGGATGCTTGGGTGCAGCTCACTAAGCTCCGCCCTCTCATCCAGATATCGAGGGGTCTTATCTGTCCCACGTCAGGTGGTGATGTCAGTGATGTCGTTTGTTTGCAGCTATCCGTCGAACCCCGGAGGCTCCCGAGGCTCCGCTGACTTCACTCAGGCTGCCGCTGCCGCCGCCGTTGCTGCTGCTGCTGCCACGGCAACCGCCACTGCTACAGCAACCGTCGCCGCCATCCAGGAGAAACAAAACCAGGAGATGAACTATGGACAGGTGAGCAGAAGCATGAGGTCACTGGGCGCCTGTGTGCTGCCCACCTGGGTTAGAGCTCCCTCTGCTGGTCCACTCGTGCAGGTGAATAAACAGAAAAACACTGTCACAGAAACGCTGTGGGAGGGACGAGGTCTCAAAGAGAGGTGGAGGTGTGTTTGGTGACGGGGTCGAGTTTAAACCTGAGGTCGGTGCTGGCGGCACCGGAGCACGACGCCTCTGCTCCAGCACAGTCCAGATTTGTCCTCTGTCAGCAGACAACCAGTATTTCCTCACTTTTAGCCGAACTTGAGGACACCTGTTTGATGACATCACTGATAAATTTGTCGTGGTTTTTTCCCAGATGGGTGGTCCAGCCTACAATAACCAGTTCATGGCCCACTCCGGCCCCCGCGGCCCTCCTGGCATGGCTCCTGGAGGTATGGGCCCAGGTCCAGGCCCCGCCAGAGGTCCCCCTTCAATGGGCCCCATGTACGGACCAGGAGGGGGCCCGCAGAGGGTCCCCCAGCACCCAAACTACGGCCCTGGACCACAGCAGGGACACCTGAGGCCCCCGCAGGGCCTCAAACGACCATACAGCTCAGAGGTGAGGCTCGGGAGTCCGTGCTGCTGACCCTCAGGTTACTGTGTCAATGAGTGAATTCACACCTGTGTCCACACCTTTCCCGCCCTCAGTCCTTCCCGGGAATGTCCCAGCAGTACGGCGTTCCCGTCGGTTCCAGTGTGAACGTCATGCCGGGTCCCGGAGGTGGCGGTGGATCCATGCCTGGTTCAGCTGGAGGCGGTCACGGTGGCCCCTACTCGGGCCCCAACATGCAGTACCACCCAGGTAGGACGCTGTTGGTTTCACAGGTCAGTCTAACGAGAACCCACCCCTGCCAGTCCTGACAGGACAGGAAGTGACCTCAGCCTGGTCAGGTTTGTAAGGCTGGTCTGACGACAGGTGTGAACCGTGTGCAGGTGCTGGGTCCTCGTACCTGCCCACGCCACAGTAAAGCTCACAGGGAACGCTGGAGCAGAACGGGCCTGGGAAGTGTTTGTTTTCTTTGGTGTTGTTTTACATGGTTCCTGAAGTTTAACGTCACATGACGCCATCAAACAGGATTAACTGCACCCTGTCTGCAGGTGTTTCCAGGTGGTGTGAGGTGGAGGTTTCACCACAGCTGATGATGGAAAGCAGACCTCGTGTTCTGATTATTCAGGTGTGCTTTCTCCTCGTCTTCCTGCAGGTCCCGCTGGTCCAGGTCCCGCCCCACCACGGTCTGGCTCCTCCCCCTCCTATCAGAGCCATAAAATGCCCCTCCCACCTCAGTACCCCCCCTCTGGACCCCCCAGTTCGCAGTACTACAAGGTGAGCAGCTATAACGGTGTTGTTGGAGCGATGGAGTCCTGAGTGCCATCACCTGTTGATTAACAGCTGATGTTTGTGCAGCAGGACCAGTTTAACGGGCAGGGCGGCTTAAACACTCTGACAGCAGGGGGCGCCGGAGGAGTGTACAACTCCTTCAACCAGCCATCAGGGGTAAGGAGCGCGCACACACGTGTGTCTGTGTTCGTTGCGAGTGTTTGCCTGATTTGGCTCCTCCCTCTTTAACACAGCTTTCTTCTTATTAGCTGCCCCTCCTTAATAATGAGTGGGTGGGGCTTTTATCCCCGCCTCTGTGACGTCATATAGACCCCTGTGTTAACCTGAGTGTTGGTGCACACACATAATCAGAAACACACAGAGCAGGAGACATGTGACAGGAAGTGAGGGCGCACATGCTGAAATAAGGTTTTTGTGTTTTCTGTCGTCTCTCCGGCGCCGTCTGTTAGCCGGGGCGAGGGTTGCCAGGTTACCCCTCTTCTCCGGTTCCGGGAAACCCAACACCTCCCGTCACCCCCAGCAGCTCCATGGCTCCGCCCTACATGTCGCCTGGCAGCGGTGACGTCAAGCCGACGCCTTCTCCCTTCCTGCCTGACATCAAACCCAACATAGCTGGCCTGGCCCCTCCCCCGCCGACAGGTACACACACACACGATCATCGATTAGAACCAGCTGCTTGAGTCAAACTGAGGTCATGAATGAAATGAAGCTCTTTATCTGAGGGAAATATTCTGATTAGTCCACCATAATAAACAGATTAACATCATTTGGTTTCATAATCAAAGTTTATTTCAATAATCTTCAATAACAATAATCAATCAATAATGTTTCATGATCAGTCAGGTCTTGAGATTATCAGGAAAATGTTCCAAATTTTGTTTGTGAAATAACCTGATTACTTTTGTCCCACTGATTCGAAGTCGATGTGCAGGTGTGTGACTGATGACTTCCTGTTTACAGGTAACCCTAGCGACGACCTGCGGCTGACCTTCCCAGTGAGAGATGGCGTGGTCCTGGAGCCCTTCAGATTAGAGCACAACCTGGCCGTCAGCAACCACGTCTTCCAGCTGAGAGAGTCCGTCTACAAAACACTCATCATGAGGTGCGCGCACACACACACACACACACACACACACACACACACACCTCTTCATTTTAAAGGTGTATCAGTAACTGCTTCCTTCAGAGAGCTTATTTATTTTCTGTGTGTGTGTGTGTGTGTGTGTGTGTGTGTGTGTCAGGCCTGACCTGGAGCTCCAGTTTAAGTGTTACCACCACGAGGATCGACAGATGAACACCAACTGGCCCGCCTCTGTCCAGGTGTGACCTCCTTACAGCTTCACCTTTGTGTTGATGAGTTTGGAGAAAACGGAGAATATTTCCACCGTGTGCTCCACGGTGACGTCCTCGAAGGTCAAAGGTTAATGAGCACGATCACTAAGCTGCTCCTTCGTCCTCCTCAGGTGAGCGTGAACGCGACTCCTCTCACCATCGAGCGAGGCGACAACAAAACTTCCCATAAACCTTTGTACCTGAAACACGTGTGTCAGCCGGGCAGGAACACCATCCAGATCACCGTCACCGCCTGCTGCTGCGTAAGGACACACACACACACACACACACACACACACTGAAAGAAACAATGAAATAAAAATAAAAACATTTTTAATAACAAAACAGATGAAATGTTATTTCTGTTCCAGCATGAAGAGAAAAAACTCAGTAACAATAAAAATCAATAAATCTTCAAATAAAACATTGACCCCACCAGTTAATCTGACGTGTGTGTGTGTGTGTGTGTGTGTGTGTGTGTGTGCGCGCGTCCTCAGTCTCACCTGTTCGTCCTCCAGCTGGTTCACCGTCCATCGGTGCGATCGGTGCTGCAGGGACTGATGAAGAAGAGGCTGCTTCCTGCAGAGCTCTGCGTCACCAAGAGTGAGACCCCCCCTCCCCCAAATAAATAATATTTAGTGATGATGTCGTCACTCGTTGGTGTGTTGCTGTAAAATGGCGGCAGAGGTGGGCGTGTTCTGCGGGTCAGCAGCTGATCTCTGACCCCAGGCTCAACTTCCTGCCTTGATGTTTTTTGATTTCCTGCCTCTGTGTCTCTCAGTAAAGAGGAACTTCAGCAGCGGCTCCATCCCCGGGACGCCCGGGTTAAACGGCGAGGACGGCGTGGAGCAGACCGCCATCAGGGTCTCGCTAAAGTGTCCCATCACGTTCCGACGCATCCAGCTGCCCGCCAGAGGCCATGACTGCAGACACATACAGGTCAGAGTGCCAGCCAATCACAGCGCTCCACGTCAATGGGCATTACAGGAAGTGCAGGTTTGGAAAATTGCAGCTTCCTGCTCAAATCTGACCGACGACCCTTTTTCTCTCAGTGTTTCGATCTGGAGTCGTACCTGCAACTCAACTGTGAGCGAGGAACCTGGAGGTGTCCTGTGTGCAAGTACGACACACACACACACACAGACACACACAGACACACACACAGACACACACACACACACAGACACACACACACACAGACAGACAGACAGACAGACACACACACACACAGACACAGACACACACACACAGACACACACAGACAGACACAGACACAGACAGACACACACACAGACACACAGACAGACACACACACACACACAGACAGACACACAGACACACACACAGACAGACACAGACACACACACAGACAGACACACACACAGACAGACACACACACAGACACACAGACAGACACACACACACACACAGACAGACACACAGACACACACACACACACACACACAGACACAGACACACACACACACACACAGACACAGACACACACAGACACACACACAGACACACAGACAGACACACACACACACACAGACAGACACACAGACAGACAGACACAGACACACACACACACACACACACAGACACAGACAGACACACAGACACAGACACAGATAGACACACACACAGACACAGACAGACACACACACACACACAGACACACACACAGACAGACACAGACACACACACACACACACACACACAGACAGACACAGACAGACACACACAGACACACAGACACACACACAGACACACAGACACAGACAGACACACAGACACACACACAGACACAGACAGACACACACAGACACACACACACAGACACACACACACAGACACACACACACACAGACAGACACACAGACACACACACAGACACAGACAGACACACACACACACACACAGACAGAGTTCTTCTCATCATCAAATCCGACTCACCTCAGCAGAATGTTTGGTGTCAGTTTTTTACCGGAACTACTTTCTACTGAAGAAATAGTCCTCTGTTCCAGCTCCTCTGCAGGTCTAACGTGTGTGTGTGTGTGTGTGTGTGTGTGCAGTAAGACGGCTCTGTTGGAGGGTCTGGAGGTGGACCAGTACATGCTGGGAATCCTGATCTACGTGCAGAAGTGAGACCCTTTTGTTGTTCAGTGACTTCCTGTTTTCCTCGCCGCTCCGGCTGCTGAAATGAAAACTGATTCTTAAAATGTGTTCGATTCAGCTCGGAGTACGAGGAGATCACCATCGACCCGGTGTGCAGCTGGAAGCCCGTCCCCGTGAAGCCCGACCTCCACGTGAAGGAGGAGCCCGACGGCCCCGTGCTGAAGCGTTGCCGGACGCTCAGCCCCAGTCACATGGTCATGCCCAACGTCATGGAGATGATCGCCTCGCTCGGCCCAACCCCTTCCTCCTCCTCGTCCTCCTCCACCTCGGCAGTTCCCCCCTCCTCTTCCTCCTCATCCCCAATGCCCTACCCCTCCATGCCCGGGGGGGGCGGCGGCAGCAACAGCAGCACGACACCTGAGTACCCCGGACCCGGATCAGGTAGGTTGCTCCACCTCACAGCGGCGAGTCGACCACCTCCTGTGCTGGTCACGTGTATTAATCCGCCTCTCTTCCTCAGCTCCGTCCTTCCCCACGCTGTCGGCTCCGTTCTCCGACTTCAGCGGTCCGGGGACGCCCAGCATCGGCGGCGACTTCTCCTCGCCCGGCCCCCCGCCCCTGTCCTACCAGTCGGAGCTCTCCAGCGCCCTCCTCACCGCTGACAAACCCCCCCCTCACCCGCTGGCTGGACAGGTACATCATCATCATCATCATCATCACTGCTTTAGATTTGTTCTGACAACAAACACAACCTCCTCTTCTCCAAAAGTCGATTCTGTTCATCTGGACGTAGCGTTTTGTGTCTCCTTCCTTCCTTCCTTGTGCTCTGACTTGTTTCCTATCACTGTTTTCCTCTTTTATCTCCTTTCCTTTCTTCCATACTTCCTTCCACCCTCCTTAAATCTTTCCTTTCTCATCTCCTTTTTCCTTCCCTCCTCTCCCCTCTCTTTTCTCTCGTCTTCTTCCTTCCTCTCTTTCTTCCTCCTTTCCTTCCCCCCTTGTGTCCTTCCCTATCAGATGCCGGGCTCAGGCCGTATGGACTCAACTTCCCATGGTGCTCCTCTCCAGCAGCACCAGCAGCAGTCGCAGGGTCTCCATGGCAACTCGCAAATGGGGGGTGGCAACCAGATGATGCAGCGTAGCAACCAGAATCCCCGTCTCCAAGGCGACGGCTCCTTTGGACTCGGGGGCCCGGCGGATGTTCCGGAAACTTCTCTTGACGTGAGTAGAAACAGACTCTACTTTACTGAGCTTCTAATGTGAGTAAAGAACAAGAATGTGCTGGACAAAGGTGTTGTGATAAATGCCATCGTCACGGCGATAAACAACACGACTTTAATAAACAAACGTTGTGATAAAACAATAACACCAGAATAACGTCGAGCAGGTCGTTAGTAACCGAGCAGGTGAGTCAAGCGAGCGTCACGCTGATCAGCTGTGCTTAATCCGTAACCACTGTGTGAACTGAAGCGTGAGCGGGCCGGCGCCGAGTCTAACGCTGGTTGTCCTCGTTGCTCCTGCAGTTGCTTCCTGAGTTGACCAACCCGGACGAGTTGCTGTCCTACCTCGGCCCTCCGGACCTGCCGAGCAACAACAACGACGACCTGCTGTCGCTGTTTGAGAACAACTGAAGCGCTCGCACGGCTCCGGGGTCGGCCACGCCGAGACGTCACGGCAAAATCCGAACTTTATTTTTTATCCTCGCCGCCAACATGGCACCGTCTGCACAGGAAGGGGCGGACCGTGAGGAGGAAGGAAAACAAAATGGCGACTTTTGAATCTAAAAAATCTCTTTGTGTGATTATGAACTCCATGGTAACTTTATTTTATTGTTTTTAATTGTGTTTCGATGCTTCATCCTTCATTCCCTGTCAGTTCAAAGAGGCGCCACAGCGCTGCTTTCACGTACCTGCCCCGCCCACAGCGATGTCACCCAGTCGCTCTTCATGTAACAGCACAACACTGACATCTGATTGGCTGTCAGTGTTTTGGCTCAGCCCGTGATTCAGGTTATTCCAGTGCGGCTGGCGTCCTTTGCGGTTCCAGCTGTTGGTGGGTGTGAAACCCGTGAAGGCAGCAGTGTGGCGCGTCACAGCCGGGAGTTTCGGTGCAAAGATGGCTGCAGACGAGCTGTAAGCGGCGTCTTTTCCCACGGACACGCTTTCCTTTCTCACTGGAGATGCTGAGGGGTCCACGCCCGGCCCCGGCGTGCAACACGGACCTCCTGATGACCAATCAGAGAGAGGCAACACGGGCGGCTGTAGCTGCTCAGCCTCCTCCCCTCATGTTATGAGGGTTTTTTGTAAGCGGGCTGGTTGACCTTTGACCTGGCTGCGGTCTGCACATGTGGCTTACTCACATCTGGGCTGAAGCTGCAGTGACAAACGCTGGTTCATCTTCATCATCATCCTGTGTTGTTGTATAGTGACTTAGAGTCCAACAGTTGTGGTGTCTCCATGGAAACCTGTACACGATGATTCAGTAACGATGCTCATAACATAAAGTTTGTAATTTAATAAACAGACACTGGAAAGACACGCAGAGGGTGCGGCGCTTTCATCACGGCGAAGAGCCCGAGGTCTTCATCGGGCATCGACGTCCACACCGCTCATAACTCGCGCTGAAACGAGTCCCCGTGAATAAAAGAGGAAACGTCACATATTTAATGTGACAGTAAGAAACTGGCTGGTGTTTGATCGACGACATGTTCGGTCAGAGAAACGTACAAAACGGCATCTCCTTAAATTTGCACATTTCTGAATGAACTCAGGCACGTTTTTCTCACAGGTTAGATTTTGGTGCTGAGGACATGAATTCCAAAGTAGATTCCACATCCACTTTATTCAGTTTAACATTCAAACCTCTGGCTCTGTGTTCAGTAAACTGTAATCTGGAATATTGTCGATATTATGTTATGAATTAAATCAAGACTAATGGAAAGAAAGACTATCTAAAAATCAAACTTTGAATGGAGTCTGGTGTTGGTGGGTGCACCTGCCTCCAACAATTCAGTTTTATAATAAATCATCTTCACGGTTGGTTCAAAAGCAGAATTAATCCAGTCAGGATCATGTTCTGAAATCTGGTTGTTCAAAGGGTTTTTTTTAGTCCTAGACTATGGATTGGCAAGGATTAACCAATCCCAGCACCAGGCTAGAGACTGGATTACACAGGAAAAGTAATAATAGCCAAAAAACTAGAGGTGATAAACAGTGAAGAGAATGACACACTGCACCTTTAATATCATGACCTGAGGAAGGTAAACATGGCTGTGGATAAAAGGATGAATTCTCTGATAAAGGAACAGCCGTTACTATCAAACTTAGTTTCACTGATTCAGTGAAGCTTCATTGATATTGTGAGTTTTGGCGCCCTCTGCAGCCCAGTGAGAGTACTGGAAACCTTTAAAAACTGGGTTACCCAAACGGGATGGTTTGTATCCAGATTACATCTTTTAAACAGCCGAGCCCAGGATTAAATCCAGATATGTGAGTTTTTAATTTATTTATTTTATTTATTTGTTTCACACATGGTACAGCAGTAATGCATTCCCATACACAACCTTCCTTTCAATTAAAGTAACACTGTTTCCATGCATGAAAAGGAGCAGGAAGAAGAATAAATTCTTGATGAAGGACGTGAGCGCAGGTAAAACATTCTGGGAACAAAATCGAGCAGGTGAAGATTTCTAAGATTTCATATCAGTTAATGAAACACGATCAGCTTATGTGCAGTGAACAGGAAGTCCAGTGCACTGTAAGACATAGCACATGCACACCTTGATTTGTTGTGAGGCTGCGTGGAGGGCGCTGAGGTTTCTGCAGGTTTTACTGCGACGGCTGGACACGGAGCACATTTACAGCACTGCGTCTTTGTTCCCTCTCTCACAGACGGCTTTCTTAGTTGAACTGATTCCTCGAGGCCTCTCCTGGTATTCACTGCTCCGTTATTTTAAGAAAAGCTGACCTTAAGGTTTTAAGCAGGAAGCCTCTCTCTCTCAGCACCTATGTGATGAAAGGTCACTGATCGATAGCTCGCTGAACAGCAGCTCGGCGGCATCGACACTGAACGATTTTCCCCGTTAAGCCTCTTAACTCTGACCTATGAATCATTCATGCAGCACAAAGGCTCCTGACTGGATGAGGAGCTGGTGTTGTGTGCACACAGACACCTGAGCGCACTTTACACTGCCTGTCACTCAAACACACCTGTTCCCATTTCTTTAGCTGAATCTGAAAACTGATAACAGTTTAACATAAAATAATGTTTTTGTACCAGTGAGCAGAGTCCCAAAGAGCTGTGAGCTGAAAACTTTGTAGATCTGGGAAGAACAGTTGTGAGGCCTAAAAGTGTGTCTGTAGCATCTGAGAGTCACATCCTTAGGAAAGAGGAAGAATCCACCCGACACAGTAGAGATGACCTGGAGCTTCAGCCAATCATCTTCTGTTCCCTGAAATGAGAACTGTTCCTGAAGACCCTCACAGAGCTGCTCACACCGTCAGGCTAATGTTGTGTTTGCAGGTACATCAGTGAATATAACACTACATGTTTCTACATGTTTCACATTTTGAATTCAGAATCACTGCGTGTTTCACATTTTCCTGCAACTGATGGGGTGGGGGGCTCAGGACTTTCGCACAGCAGTGTGGGGGAATTTGACCCTTTAATCAGACTGTTACAGTGTGTTTGGGGTGCTGCACTCGTTCTCTGTCACTGTTTACAGCTGATTTCCTGACGAACCTCCTGCAGCTGTGACGCAGCTCAGTCTGAGTCTGCGCGCTAAGCTGTGCTGCTGAACTTCGTCTCGAGCTGAACTTTTCCGCGCGCAGTAAATTTCCACGATGAGTAAGTCCGCTCTCTGCAGGAAACACCGGACCGCGCCCTGGCCGCGTGACCGCGCCCCCCTCCCCCGGCGGTGGCAGCACGGTCCCGCTGGCTGCCAGACTTGACGTTCACCCCTCCCACCACCTCGTGTGCTCTGCTGCCATTGGAGGTTCGCGTTGTCTATTTTTGTAGCGCGCGCCGCTTTGGCACTAGAGAGATTCACTTTTTCCTTAAACTGGACGCCGAAACGGGGCGGTGCTCCGAGGACAGGAGCCTTCCCAACACCCAAGCCCCGCCCGTGCGGGTCGGCCTGACATACGAATAGAACGCACCGTTAAACTCAGTCGTCCACTTAGAGAAAAGCTTTCGCTATTCTTTCTGCTGGTTGGATTAAACACGCTTCAATCAAATAATCCCGTGTTACTGACTGGTTCGCTGGGATTTCACGCCGCCCACTCGCGTCTTATATAAATTTTTATCCTCGGATCTTCTCGTTTCCTTGTGGTCCGTTGTGTCTTTTCGCCGGGAAACTCCTCAGTCCTCCGTCTCCAGCTCGACCTACTGAAATGGCCAGGCCCAAAGTTTTCTTCGACATCACCGCTGACGGTGCAGCCCAGGGCCGGATCGTGATGGAGGTGAGGCCGCTGCTGCGGTGCGCAGGCCGGTAGTTTATCCCGGGGGTCGGTGGGGCTTACTGCTACTGAATTTAGACGGCGGTTAGTAACTGCTGCTGGGTGCCGATAGTCACCTCTGCCGCGGCTCTTCCTGGCAGCGTGGACCGGGCTTCAGCTGCTGGGGGCAGCCTCCTGTTTCCTTGTAGCATCACAGCAGCTAGCCGAGCTGTCACGAGCGTGTTGGGGGGGCCTTGTGCACGTGTTTGTGGCTGCTCGCCAGCGCCGCTCGAGGCGCTCCGGGGCCGACTGCAGCTGCAGAGGCCGCCGTTGGCGCGTAGAATGCAGCTAGTGTGATTTTGATGTCAATGTCAGCGTCCCGGGGCTGAACGACTCTGGTTTGAATGCCTGTCTGCTCACAGTCATTAGTCCCCGGTTGATTGGAGACCAGCGGGTTAGCTGTGGTCGGAAAATGTCTCAAACTCGAGTCACATGGAGGCGCAGACTGGGCCCGCGCCCCTCGGAGCGAGTATTTTACCCGCCGACGAATGAGCGATGCTAATGCTACTTTTATTGCAGGCTCTTTGTTGCGGCTGCGCGGCCTTCGCAGACCCGGGAAAGCCGCGCTGCTGTCGGTGAACTGTCGCCTGTGTGAGACGAACGGGGCGGGGAAACGCTTTTTCTGAGGCTCGTGTGATAAAACTTGAGTAGCCGGTTCTGTGGCTGTTAGCCACCGAGGCTAACTGCGCTGTTCCCTGTGTTTGCTTCTGGAATCTTCCACTGAGCTGGCGCGGTCCGCGGGGGGAGGGGAGTTGAGATGCGGATGCGGGGTTACCGTGTGGCCCTTTGTTCCCGGTGTGAGAACCTAACCTTACGTAACCGAGCTGCCGCTTATGGGGCGCTTCGTTGGCGGGCTTATGTTTGTTTAACCAGGTTAACTGCAGGCTAAAAAATAGCTAGCATGAGTGCTAGCCGTCCAGCCATTTTGTGCTTGTAGCAGCAGGACGTTATGGGCGTTCCCAGCATGCACGCGTTAATAATAATAATAATAATAATACATTTTATTTAAATAGCGCCTTTCAAAGCACCCAAGGACACTGTACAACAGATAAAAACTGGAAATATACACAATGGTAAAAATAGAAGACAAAAGTTAAAACATACAGAAATTTAAGAATAGGCAATTTTAAACAAATGAGTTTTAAGGGTGGACTTAAAAAGAGAGAATGAACTAATATTTCTGAGGTCCGGGGGTAGGGAATTCCAAAGTCGAGGGGCAGAGCAGCTAAAGGCCCTCCCTCCCATTGTGATCAGATGAGCAGAGGGAACAGAGAGAGAAAGAGAAGATGAAGATCTGAGGCAGCGGGATGGGAGCTTCATCTGTAATAAGTCAGAGAGGTACGGTGGAGAGAGAGAATGAATAGCCTTGAATGTATACAGAATTATTTTAAAATGGATGCGAAATTTGACCGGGAGCCAGTGAAGTTGCTTCAGGATTGGGGAGATGTGGTGGGTAGAAGAAGTCCTAGTAATAATACGGGCAGCAGAGTTCTGGACACGTTGGAGCTTGTTGATAGATTTTTGTGTGAGGCCAAATAATAATGAGTTGCAGTAGTCAATTCTAGAGATAACAAGATTATGGATGAGAATGGCAGTGGCGTGAGGTGTGAGGAAGGGGCGGAGGCGATTAATGTTACGGAGTTGGAAATATGCTGCACGTGTAATATTATTGATATGTGAGTTAAAGGATAATGTGCTATCGAGAATGACACCCAAGCTTTTCACAGAGGGAGAGATAGGGACCAGCGAGTTATTGATGGTGAGAGAGAAATTGTTAATTCTGGATAGCAGTCGTTTAGTGCCAACCAGAAGAAGTTCCGATTTATTGCTGTTGAGTTTAAGAAAGTTGGAGGAGAACCAAGAATTAAGTTCAGCTAGACAGAGGATGAGGGAGGGTGGAGGAAGAGTAGAGTCAGGTTTGGTAGAGAGATAGAGCTGGGTGTCATCGGCGTAGCAGTGGAACTGAATATTATATTTACGAAAAATATGTCCGAGTGGAAGAAGGTAGATGATGAAAAGAAGGGGCCCGAGGACAGATCCCTGGGGCACCCCAGTGGATAAAGTGGTTAAAAACGGCCCAAACCAGAACGGCTGCATTCCTGGCAGGGTTGGGGGGTTTGTGGGGTAACCGGAGCTTCCCAGTTCTCGCAGCAGATGGAGGATAAAAAAGATGAAGGTGCACACTGTGTTTTTGCTGAGCAGGCGCAGCAGTTGCAGACCTCACCCTGCTGCACCTCTGGTCATGCCTCCGCGGTGGCGTCACTGCTGTGGGGGCCCTGCAGACGCAGTGCTGCAGCTCTTCCACTCGGGCTGAGCAGAAGTCGGCCGGGCTTGCTACGTTTACCTGCAGCGCCACAGAGCAGGGCGCTGTAAGGCTGTGGGCGGGCTGAGCAAAGTTCACCATGGCTGATAAACCTCCGGAGTTTGGCTGGCGACCATACGTAGGAGCTGCCGGCTGAGGTGGTGTCTCAAGATCAAAGTCATCCCTTCCCTCTCTCTGAACTTTGTTCCTGCAGCTCTGTGCTGATGTGGTGCCAAAGACTGCTGAGAACTTCCGCGCCCTCTGCACCAACGAGAAGGGATTCGGCTACAAGGGATCCAGCTTCCACCGCATCATCCCACAGTTTATGTGCCAGGTGAGCTCAAAATGCAGGTTCTACAGAGAAAGTGAGAGCAGATTTAATAAGACACTACAGTACTCCTTACCTGTGTGAACATGTGATCTGTAACGTGCCTCTGATGTCATAGGGTGGCGACTTCACGAACCACAACGGAACCGGAGGAAAGTCCATCTATGGCAACAAGTTTGCAGATGAGAACTTCACCCTGAAACACACCGGCCCCGGCATCCTGTCCATGGCCAACGCCGGCCCCAACACCAACGGGTCTCAGTTCTTCATCTGCACCGAAAAGACGACATGGTACGTACGTGCTCGGACCCGTGCTTCACAGACAGGAAGTCAGACCCACGCTGGTGTGAAGTGATCCATCGGCACTGATGTAATATTCCTGCTCTGGGTTGTGCTGGAGTGTTTTATCAAATGACCAGAGGTAACGGTCAGATGGTGTCGTCATCGGGAGCTGGGAGTCCGTCAAACATGACGCCGTGTTAGTCTTTCAGTTAAACCTGAAGTAGAACTGCTCAGAACAAAATGTTTATGGAACATAATAAAGTGATTCTGACGTCTGAGACGGTAACGGTGAACGCGAACGACCTCTAACCGCTTGGCTCCGCCCATGTTCTCAGCTGCAGACGAGGTTTAATCTCACAAAGGGCTCGAGCAACAAAAGCGCTGATCTAAAACCGCTGTCAGCGGGTCGTCGTGGTTTAAACGTGCGCAGGTGTGGGAGGGGACTGCACGCGCTGGAAACACAAACTCAGCTTGCAGACACAAACAGGACTGACGCACACTGTAACCCCGTCCGTGGGCTCAGCTCTAGTCGCACGGGGAATTTTTCTCGTGCGCTTGTTCTGCGCGTCACTCACTCCCTCCTTAGATGACTGCTGGTTATGGCTGCAGTGCACCTGCTGTGGCTGACATCACGGGGCGGCCCCGTGTTTAGATTTAAATCTCTCCAATCAGCAGTGTTTAGTCAGGACGTGGCGTGGCGTGCAGACAGTTTCATGATGCGTTTGGTGGCGTGGGCTGCTAGTTTCCTCAAGCATCCTCTGGTGTCTCCTTGGCTGAAGGAGGTAATAAAGGAAGCTCGTTTTTTTTAAGTAGGCGTCATGGTTGGTTTTTAAGCTGAAGGTCAGAGGTCAGTTTAGTGTATTCAGACTGTTTGTCTCACTGTGTCCTGACGGCGCTCTCTGTGCCCACAGGCTGGACGGGAAGCACGTGGTGTTCGGCAGCGTGGTCGAGGGGATGGACGTGGTGAGGAAGATGGAGCGCCACGGCACCAGTAGTGGGAAACCCAAAGGCAAGGTTGTCATCGCCAACTGCGGGCAGCTCTGAGCTCACCGCCCTTCCTGCCCGCCCGTCCTGTAGCTGCTCCCTGTTTAGGCTCCACCCCTCCACCATTCAACATTCCTATTGATGGAGACCCACCTGATCCCCCTCTGTCCCCCCTTTTTCTTTTTTTTATTCTGTTAAATCCTGTTGCTGCATTTGTGACTTTGCCTTTTGGAAGTTTCTTTTGCATTAACGTTTTTCCACAAAGTCTTGACGGTTTTTCGTTAAATCAAAGAGAATAAAACAAACGATGCCTTGACAATTGAAACGTGTGTTGTGATGTTTGAGTCTCAAAGCTCGCCGTCTGCACGCCGCCACCCTCGCAATCGGCGTGGCCATTTTAAATTGTATTTAAGAAGGACAGACGTTGTTCTGAACTTCAGCAATAAAATTTACCTGCGGCCGAACACCTGAGCTGTGACAGGAAGTGATGTCACTGTGAAATGTGTTCTAACACAGTAAATCTGGAGCGTTTCTGCTGAACTGTGTGGGTGATTGGTGTGTAATCTGATTACTCTCACAGGTGCAGGCCTTTCTAAATTGTTAACAAGTGACACCTGCTGGTAAAGCTGTGGAATTGCACCTGAACAGGAGGGCGGAGCTGACACAGAGCACTGCACTCATCACAGAAACACGAGGTTAAAGTCGCTCACAGCGGCTGTGTGTGTGTGTGTGTGCGCGCAGCAGTGTAGGAAGAACGTATAATGTGCATTGCTGTGGTGAGAACCCACAGGTGTGTGACTGCAGGTGGAGCAGCTCCACGCCTCTGCTGATGCTCTCATATAAAATAAACTGAAGCTTTTCCTCTGAGCGTGCTCGAGCAGAGCCTCCACCAGGAAGGAGGTGTTTGGTATATCCAGATAACTTCAGGGTTCACTCAGACCATCGTGGTTCTTTGTGCCGTAAACCTCACCTGCCTCGGGCTCACATTAGAATTAGAATAGATGTGCACTGATAAGGAATATTTCACTAAGATACAATGCAGCCACGCCATTCAGTGCCTCAGTACAAAGACTGTAGCCTTGGGAAGCTCCTCTTCTCTCCAAAGAGGAACAGACTCTATGCTAAGAAATTTGAGAAGCTCCTTGTTTTGAGATGCAACCACTGGTTTAATGGCTACGATGGATGTAAGGGGTGTGTGGATGTGGCAAGAGTTCATGTTTAAAAAAAAAAGCAGAGGACATTAAAGCAGGACTCTAATAAACCTCTACTGCAAGAACTGCACGTGTGACTTCAAATAGATTGTAAATGGCCATGGAGTTGACACTTTGTATTACCTGTTTATATTTTTGTACTTTATAAAAATGTTTTAGTTTTATTATACAGTATTATTATTATTATAAAGTATCCTTTTTATTTACTTTTGCATGGAGAAAAATACTTGTTTAGCTGAGTTCTCTAAAGCTGTTACAGTTTGGCTCATTTAATTTGCACTACATTGCCTAAAAAGCATCATTTAATGTAACACTTTTTTAAAGTAACACAATAGTTACTTTTCCTAGTAATTAATTACTTTTATAATATATAATAAATATTCTATATTATATTTATATTTAGTCGGGGGTTGGGAAGCGCATCTGTAACCGGAAGGTCCCTGGTTCGATCCCCGGACTCTCCTGGTATGTGGATATGGCAGCCTCGCCTCTGTCAGTGCGCCCCAGGGCAGCTGTGGCTACAACTGTAGCTGCCTCCACCAGTGTGTGAATGTGAGAGTGAATGAATAGTGGCATTGTAAAGCGCTTTGGGTGCCTTGAAAAGCGCTATATAAATCCAATCCATTATTATTAAAATTGTAACTCAGTTACTTTTTTGAAGAAGTAACTGTAACTAATTAGTTTTTCAAAGTAACTTGCCCAACACTGGACACCAAGCAGTTTGTGTATCAGTTTTAACATGGAAGTCTATGGGGCCTGAGTCACTGCTGCCTCTGGTGGACGTTAGAGGAACTGCAGGGTCACAATGCTGCTCAGCGAGTGAGTAATGAATAATAAGGGTGGAGTTTGTCCCACAGAGCTGTCAGTCAAACCCCACCTGTGCCCGCCCACACACCTGAGAAGAGCTCAGACCAACTTTCATTGACTTTTATTGGTTGAAGTGACAGTGATGGCGAAAGTGTGGCAGCTGCTGATTGGATGAACCTGTGATATGAGAAACATCTAAAACCTTCTACAGACTTAAATAAAGAGTTCATGAGTCCGTCAGCAGCTCCCCTCTGCCGTCCTCCGCTTCTTCCCAGAATGCCTTGTTTTCCGCTGGCCCTGCTTCGGCCGGGGCGCGCACACCCCCTGGCCCTTGTTTTTGCCCGTCTCTACCCGGTCCACGGCGGTGCAGAAAAGCCCCGCATCGCAGTCGCAGCGTCCCAGGTTCCTCCTCCGCTTGGTTGGACCTCGCAGCAGACAGGCCTCGCCCTCCACCGGGATCCGCTGGCACCGTTTGCCGGTCAGGTACCGGACGCAGCACAGGCCGTCCGCGCAGTCGCCGGACCGCACGCAGCTCGACATCTCCAGAGCTGAAACGCACACACACATGTTAGCACGCCCGCTTCCTGCTGCAGTGCACTCTGGGAAAGCAGCACATGCTCAGTCTCTCACTTTTGGTCCTGTTGCCGTCAGCGTCCCTCTGTCCTCCCGTCACTCTGCCCGCCTGTCCGTCCGCCTGTCCGTCACTGGGGGACGGCCTTCTGTCAGCTCTGTTACTGCAGCGCCCCCTCTGCTGCACACAGGCAAGAATCATCAGACAAATGATGTCATCCAATCTAGGTTTACTGATATCGCACCAAATAATAACAGTCGCCTTAACACGCTGTATCCTGTAGGGCAGTGATGCACAGCGGGGGCGGGGTCTCCTGGTACTTATTTATATAAATGTAAAGTGAATTCAAACTGTAGCAGGAAGTGCTCATGTGTGATGTCACTCATTACTGACATGCACACTTTAGCAGCAGCGTTAGCCGTTAGCAGTTAGCCTTTGTTTATGTCTGTGAATAAAGTTGTTGAGGACGTCATCACTGCGTCACACTGAGTGAAGACGTAAAGTATTGATGTCAAAGTGTGTGAGTATCCGTGAGCGCTGCACCGACACGTCGCTGTGAATACGTGAAGCCTGCAGGTGGAGGTCGATGGAGGATCAATAAACCTTTATTATTCACTTTGTTATCAATTTACCAAATTAAACTCCAGCTAACAGGAGACAGATTTACTAGCGCCGGCAGGTGGGCGGGGCTAGGCGGTACTGACCGGAGGTGCGTTGCATTGAGTCGAAGTACATGGCGGGCTTTGTCGTCGGTGGGAGTTGGAATTTGTCTCCATCCTGTCGTCATGGGAACGATCCTAAAAGGTGAGAGAGTGATGTCAGAGTTAAAGATGGCGCCAAGCAGCTGCTTTTTTTCTCTTGAATGAATCTTAAAAAATGAAATCCGTCCACACAGAGAAGCTGAACCCTGTGAAGACGCACTCCTCACAGACTGATTCATCCATCAGCTCAGTGATCAATGATCATTGAGCTGATCAAGATCTTCATCTGAGACAACAAAGCTTCACGTGAACAGAAACTCCGCCCTGCTGCAGTAATGACAGCGTCACCTGTGCCTGTGAAGCTGGACTTTTGTTACCTGCTGCTGTACACAGATCCTTCACATCACAGCGACGGCAGGACAAAACCCAGAAACACGTTTACCAGAAGTATTAAATGAGTGTGCATGCAAAGAGAGCAGGACACGCGTCTGCGCTGGGCGACGCCGTCTCGCTTTGTTTTTGGCCTTTAAGGCTCTTAAACTGAAAACTCAGCACACAGGAAGCTTTAACACTGGAGCTTCCTGCAGACTGGTGAAATGAGGCCTCGTGCACGAGCAGCGAGAGATCAGTCTAACGTCTTTAAAGCGACCCTGAAGAACCGCTTTCACGATTTCAGCGATTTTCTGTCCTGATGAATCTGAAAGTTGAAAACTTGCTCTCACATTTCATCCACAGATTTATTCAGAGCATCAGAGACTCTCCCTCTCGCTGCTGCTGCTGCCTAAGCTCTGTTGTGTTCGAGGGGGTTCGTCCTCCCCACTGACACCAACACCTTTCTGTGGGTTTTCTTTGCTGTGATTTTGTGCTGTGTAAATAAAATTCAACTCAAACATACTGAACTAAACGGATGTAATGAATTTTCTTTCTGCTGGAAAGATTAAAGGAAGCTTGAATGGACAAAGCAGATTTTTAAGTTGACTCCAGATGTTAAACATTCAAAAATATTAATACAATTATTTTTAATAAATGTCTCAAAATAATTTTTAAAATAAACGAATGAGCTTCTGTCTCAGGTTTGAATAATTAGATCCAACTTGTAGCACTTTATTGTGAACACCTGCTTATTTATCAGTTATCCAGTCAGCCAATCAGGAGGCAGCAGTGCAGCATGAACAGGTGAGGAGCTTCAGGTCGCGCTGACCTGAGGCTTTCGACGTCACGTAAACGGAATGCAGCGGGATGCAGAGTGTGAGGTGTCCTCGTCTTACCGGCAGCTCGGAGCTCTGCAGCGCCGACTCTTTGGAGGATCTGATGGTGTTTGAGTCCAGAGCCAGACCGCAGACCACAGACACGCACAGGACGCTGCGCAGCATCCACATCCTCCAATCGATCAGTGGATCAGTCGGGCGAAAACGGCTTCACAGCTTCTTCAGTTCCTCTGAGCTCTTCACGAGAAAGTCCTACAGAGCTGCGTTTCTTTCAGTCATCAGAGCGAACCTGCAGAGTCTCCTTCCTGCTTATCCGAATGAAGCTCGCCTTCTTCTACCTGCTGCCTTCAGGTGCGCTTGTTTTTATACCCCTCCCCTCCCCTCTGATCTGCCCTCTGTCAGCCGCCGGGTCCTCAGAAGTTTTTGAAGGAGCTTTTGAAGCTCCAGCAGATCAGTCGGCGGAGACGGTGCCGCCGCCACTTCCTTCCTGGAAGCCCCGCGGCCTCTGGTGAGGCGGGAGTCTGTTTGATATGTGACACCGCAGAGACCACAGAGAGATTAAAACACACCTGGAGACACAAGACAGGTAGAGCCGTGTGTGTGCGCGCGTGTGTACGTGTGTGTGTACGTGTGTGTGTGGTTTCACTTCATGTGGTTTGAAAGGCCACCTTAAAGACTCATTAGAGCTGGAGCTGCGTCTCTCAGGCGGGCGGATGTGTGAGTGTTTGCAGGTGATTAAAGCTGATTTAAGAGATGACGACACTGAAGCCGGCGCTTCACAGAGCAGAAGAAGAACTAAAGGAAAGTCAGTCTGCCTGACACAAAGGGTTAAGATGAAACATGAACGATCTCGAGTGCTTGGATGGAGACGTGGCCGTGCGATGGCGCGCATCAAAGCTTCTTTGCTTTACTGCGAGCGTGTCTGAAGGAGCTTGCGGCTCCTAACACGCCGACCCGGGAAACGCTCACGCGTCCCTTTAAAGGAGAGTCAGAGCTGCTCACACACGAAACATCGTCTGTCCTCCTCAGACGCTTCAGTGTGATGACTTCTGCGTGCTTCTGCAATTCGCTGAGGAACAGTTTCAGACTTTTACTGCTGGATGAGCCCTCCACCCACATTAGTGTTTGACCCGTCTTCTTCTGCTGCGTCTCAGCTTCTGGACCAAGTCCTGACGTGTGGAGTTGCAGTCCCGCCGTATCAGAGCTCCAAGCTGATCTCACTGCGACATCCTCACAGACCAACACCTTCCAACCATCCAGGAGCAGCTTGGAGTGCTTCTAGCAGGATGGAGCGCCACTGAGCGAAGGTGATCGCGACATCGACAGTCTGGAGACATGTTCAGGAAACTCCACACCTTCACCCCATCCAGACTCTGTCATCAGTCCTTAACGCTCAAACTCAGCATCATAACTGATGAAGGTAACTCTGTCAGTGGACTCAGGCTAGCTCAGGTGTATGGACAGGTGTCTGCAGCAGGAGGCGGAACAGGTGAGGATGAGTTCAGCTTCTGATTCTGCTGGAGCAGGTGGCAGAGTTTTACCCAGAGGCAGGGAAACGATGGAGGGCGTTCCTCTTTCCACAGGAAAACTCCAGCTCGGGATTACAGGTGAGTTTCTTGAGTGATGGCAGAGAGACATCGACGAGCATCAGAGAGTCCGATCGCACAACGAAAGCAGCGAAAGCTCGAGCTGGTGCTTAAATACAGGAGGGTAATGACCTGATAATGAACAGGTGTGTCGGCGCAGGACCTCCCCACATACACCTGAGCAGTGGACAGGAAAACCGGGAGGGAACCCGGACCATGACAGCCATGTTATGTTGTAGTCTTACGGTGTGTTCACACTGAACGCGATGGACGCGAACAAAACGCCCCTAATTTGACGCGTGCACATTCGCGTCTCAACGCGTGTCCAAGAAAAATCCATCGCGCGCGTGAACCGGAAATGTGGGAGGGAGTTGTGCCAGACCAGTATCTTTGCTAGATGGCAGCTGTCGAGCTAGCGCTTGAAGAGAGAGTCTCCCTTCTCTATGTACTGTGGAGAGCAGAGCAGCGGCGTAAAAGACGTCCTCGCCGTACCTGGGTCCATCAGGTCCTCCAGAGGTGTGAGCAGTTTGGTGAGTTTCACCATGTGCTCCAGGAGCTGCGCCTGGATGACGGCCGATTCCAGCGCTATCACCGTCGGCCAGTTTGAGGACCTGCTGTCCCGCGTCGGTCCCAGCATCGCCCGCCTAGACACCAACTACAGGCGCTCAATCCCACCTGCAGAGCGCCTGAGGTTAGTAAAAGTGTTTAATACGGTAGTCCTTTATTGATACCTGTGCTAATATATGCTAAACTATCGTTTATAGACTGCTAACATGGATGTGCTATGCTAACAGTGAATGCTGTCGGTGTTTACTGAAAGCAAACTGTGGTACAGAGACGACTCTTTATAATATTTCTAGTGATACTCAGAAGGTCTCATCAAGTCCCGATTTAATTCGATTTATGCTGTTATCAGTGTTTGCATGATAGCATGGCTGTGGTGTCACATCAATGTATGCGCTCGGTGTTTGCTGATATCAAACTGTAGCATTAGGACCACTGAGTTAACCTTGTAGTGATACTCACTCCTTTTTATTTAGACCTGGTTTAATTCTGGGATAGTTGAATATTTGTATATAATCCCTGCAGCTGTCAGACTCTATAGCAGGGGTCACAGCCTTTATTAAAACAGAGTTAGATAAAACTGTGAACAGTTTGGTTCATCTCTAGTTACATGGTTCTATCTTGATAAGCTGTCTTATCACAGATTAATTTTTCAAAAATATTAATGATTTAAGCAAGGAAAGGGCTACATGTCAACACACAACTCTTTATTTCTATTAATGTCTTACTTCATTCCTACCTGATTGACATGTTTAGGAATTATGAGTGATTGGCTCACTGTAGTTGTGAAAGTTGCTACCAATCAAATTATGATATGTTAAAGTTAAAACAAAACACAACTGTTTTAGATATTATCTAATATACATTTTGTAATTATCCTTATAATTACAAAATGTTTTATGTAAGATTTAAGTTTTGTGATTAAATCTGACATCACAAAAGTATTTTGGAATTTGAATAATGTATTTTGTAACTGCAGTACACATAATACTGATTTTGAACAATTTTGTCCAGGTTCCTTGTCACCGGGGACTCCTTCAGCACCAAGCGTTCAGTTTCAGAGTCGGTGTGTCCACGGTGAGCCAGATCACCCCCCAGGCAGCGACGGCCATCTGGGACTGTCTAGTGGACGACTTCATGGCTGCGCCTTCACCTGGAGACTGGCGCTCCATCACAGAGGGATTCCAGGAGCGCTGGAACTTCCCTCTGTGCTGTGCAGCTCTGGATGAGAAGCACGTCCAGACAAAGGCACCCCATATATCATATAGGAGACGCACACATTGATATACACTAAATATTTATTTCATTTCTTTTTTGTGGTGCCCAAATTTATGCACCTGCTTGATTTTGTTTAAACAATTATTGCACACTTTCTGTAAATCCAGTAAACTTCTTTTCACTTCTCAAATATCTGCCCGCCACTTTCGTGCGCCTTTTTCCCTCGCAGTGCAGGTGTCTATTTCCGAATGAGGCTCATAGTTATGGGTGTTTTTGTGCTGTTTTTTTCTATTGAACGTGATGGTTATCAAAACCAAACATGATAAATTTGGCAAGTGCAGGAGACACGACATGGAGCAGATTTGTCAATCAGGCTGCAGAATGCAATGCTGTACTGTGCAATAAAAAAATCAGCGAAAAAGTGAAGCAGTGACGGATGAACAGCGGGACCACTGTGTGCTGTTTATTAATAAACAATAAAATATATTCTTAAATGACAACATGCATAAAAGCAGAACGGTATTTGTACGTCAGTGGGAAAATAGCGGTGGCTTGCTAGCTTTTGTGCGGCTTCCCCGGGTCAGTGAAAACTTTAGAGAAAACTTAAGAGAAATGAATGAACTTACCAGGTTGCCCGATCTCTTCACATATCTTCCTCCAAGCTCGGTCCTTTTTATTCCTGTCTCTGTACAGAAAGCAGCTGGTGTTGTACAGCTCCGAGTTGTTTGCTACCGCATTGATTAGCCTTCCCCTCCATTGAAGTATGAAAGGCTTTGGCTGGATCTGCCCCTTTGACCTAGGTAACAGCCACGTCACCAGGCTCCTGATTGGTTGTCGCGGCGCGATTTGACGCTGGAGTTCAGATTTTTCCAACTCGAGCGGGGGACGTGAAACGCGCGTATGCACAAAATGCAACACAAAAACTCACACGCGTGGTTTTATTCGCGAGTCAGACGCGCCAGACGCGCTACACTGACGCGCGTTTCAGGCGTTTTGGCGACGCAAATCTGCTTCCGAATTTTCGCGGGACCCGCAATCGCGTGTCATCGCTCCTTTCCATTGACTTTACATGTAAACCTGACGCTCTATTCGCGTCCATCGCGTTCGGTGTGAACACACCGTTAGTGAAAGAAGGTGTTTATTTCACCCAAACCAGTCCCAGTTTCCCTCTGTGGTCAGTGGTCCACCTGCAGTAGCTCCATGAGCTCCAGGTGGGCCTCTCCACGCAATTTGAGCATCACTGTGTCAGTGTAAGAGAGGCCCAATGAGAAAAAGATGGCCAACATGTTTACTGTAGTTCTAATTGCATCTGCTGTAATTACCCCTCTGCACGGTTTGACTGACACTCACCACCAGGGGGCGACGCATGTTCTTAATTGTTTGCTGCTTAATTGTGACGTTAAATGTACAAATGTGTACACAAAGACTTACCTGGTTAAATAACAGCTATAATCACTGCGCCCTCATGTGGTCATATGGCCTATTTGCAGTTTTTCTCCAACAAAACACAGCGATGTTTCTTCACATGGTGATAACTTTATTTTAAAATCAACCAGACAAAGAGGGAGAAGCTAGTCTCTGTGTGATCACGGACGCTGCGTCCTCCAAGCTGCACCGTTAGTGCTGGACCATATCTCCAGGTTTAGGAGCAACATGTGGCACCATGACTTTCCAGGAAGCTCTTTCTGATTTCAGAACGATGAACGAGCCTCACTGAGCTACGCACAGTCGGCCTGAAAGCAACGGCTGAGTCTCGCTAACAGTGTTGCTAATACCAACTTCATAACGAGCACGTGTTCTTGTTTCAGCACGTGACATCTTTGTGTTATTTAATATAATCAACATTTGCATAAAGTCTATTTCATTCTAACTTCCATGGGCCATCTGGCTCTCACATGAGCTGTGTCCCAAAACGTAGGCCGCATCCTTCAGAGGACCTGGCCTTCACGGTCTTTGAAGGACTCGGCCCACGTAGACCGAGAAGGCCGGAAGTGCGAGGCTGTGAAATGGGACGGTCCAGCCTTCTGATTAGCGTCACCGCTGTCTCAGGTGGAGTTTAATAAACCCAGCCGTCTGCTCCTTGCTATCTAAAATATAACAGGACACTGGAGTAAACTCTCGACCGTCTCACACTTCTGTTTTATCAGTTTCCTGTCTGATGTTTATTCAGCTGTGTGAAAACCCCGGAGGAACCCACCCGATGGATCAATAAAGTTCAATCTAATCTAATAACTTTGATCTCAGCCAAACAGATTTACTCCGGAATAAATAAAACACTGAAAAAAGCTTCAGCTGCTTCAGCTGTTACACAAGCACCGTCCATCCAGCCAGGAGACAGGCTCTGCAGAGCGCCAAGGTTTCCTGCCTGGTGCCTCTGAGAGAGTTCATCCAGTAATAATCAGTTTTGAGTCATTAGCATGAATTTATATGGAATGTAAATGAAAAACACGGGAACTCTTAGGTTTACGGCCTCCCCCCCCCCCAGCATGCCTGATGCCCCCCATGCCCTGTAGCTGCCCTGTCATTATCTCCAGCCCTGCATCTAAAACTCGCAGCTGCCTGAAAGGAGGGACCGGACGTCTGTACCCAGCGATGGGTGATTTGGAAAATGATCGTCAGTGACGTGGAAACAGCAGCAGCCTTGACGATGTGACTCGTGCACACGCTCATATCTGCATCCTTTCATCTGTTTGGGTGAATAATAAGTCGTGTTTGTGCTCACGGGTGGAGAGCGTTCTATGAAGCATTTCATGCAGCAGTGTAAACACAGGGGTGTGTGTGGATGGAGATGTGTGTGTACGATAAGCTCTGCAGCCTGCAGGTTGTTCCAGGGCTTCAATAAAAGGACAGCAGATGCTCATAATTACACTCACTCAGGTCTGTGTTTCTGTCTTTATGAGGACCCTCACTGACATAATCCAGCACCAGACCTTTTATCCATCATGATTAAAAACGTCTAACTCTGACCCCGATTCGAACTTGAAACCCTAAAACTAACCCCAAGCCTCTAAGGGCGAAACGTTAGAGCTGATGTCCTCATAAAGGCTCAAATGTACACAGGTCCCCAGAAACATAGGGAAACAAACGTACAGAGGTCTGCAGGTGTGTCAGTTGCCTGTGTGTAAATATGTGTGTGTGTCTCCATGTTGTCTGTTTTTGTCATTGTCAGAACAAAAAGGGAGGAAACATTCACCTCCTCACGTACTCCTCTTCCACCCTCCCTCCTCTCCTTACCTCCTCTCTCCTCTTGTCCTCTGATCTCTCCTCCCCTCAGGTTGGGTTTATATCTGATCCATCAGCAGCTGAAGAGAAAACCAGCGTCCAGCAGCAGGTAGGACCCGCACGTCCGTTTATTGGTGCTTTCATTCAAGTTTGACTCTTTTATAGATTAGAGGTTTTATCACATTATTTTAATGCTTTGTTTCATTGGAGCTGTTATTGTTTTATCCTTTAATATTTATTTCTTTTTATTGATTTGTTTACATTTGGGGTGGGTAGATTAAAACAATTATAAATAGTACAGCATTAACAATTTTCATTTATCCTTATGTTTAGTTTTAAAGTCACCTCCAGTTTTTCTAGATTTAATATCTCGTATTTTTCTTATTCTCTTTGTCATTATTTAACTTTTTATTTTAATTTTTCTTGGTTTCATTTATTTAGAGTATTTTTATTATTCATTAAAATTTCACAGAATTGAATTTATTTTACTTAATACTAAAATTGGCTTTCATGACTGTTTTTTAAAAATATTTTTTATCTGTAATTCATCTATTTATTGGACATAAATGAGATATTTTTGTCTAATTTAATTTTTGTTTAAATTAAACGTTACTTTAAGGTTTGTTTGATGTTATTGTTGTGTATTTTCATTTTTATTTATATTCTCAGTTTATATTATGAAATACAAAGATTTTTTAAATAAAATAAAAATACAGGATGAACAGTGTCTGGAGATCTGTTGACTGATTATCAGGATCTGGTTGTTCTAATTTTGGCTTCTTGATTGGACTCTTATATAAAACAAAACATCAGTAGATGCATCAGTGTGTTCAGCCGGTCTCTCTCTGCATTAAACAAACGATTCAGAGGCAAAATTACATTTCAGATCAGTTTCCATCAAACAGGAGAGAGCGAGGCGTGTGTGTGTCTGTGTGTGTGTGTGTGTGTGTGTGTGTGTCTGTGTGTGTGTGTGTGTGTGTGTGTGTGTGTGTGTGTGTGTGTGTCTGTGTGTGTGTGTCTGTGTGTGTGTGTCTGTGTGTGTGTGTGTGTGTGTGTGTGTCTGTGTGTGTGTGTGTGTGTGTGTGTGTGTGTGTGTCTGTGTGTGTCTGTGTGTGTGTGTGTGTCTGTGTGTGTGTCTGTGTGTGTGTGTGTGTGTGTGTGTGTCTGTGTGTGTGTGTGTGTGTCTGTGTGTGTCTGTGTGTGTGTGTGTGTGTCTGTGTGTGTCTGTGTGTGTGTGTGTCTGTGTGTGTGTGTGTGTGTGTGTGTGTCTGTGTGTGTGTCTGTGTGTGTGTGTGTGTGTGTCTGTGTGTGTGTGTGTGTGTGTGTCTGTGTGTGTGTGTGTGTGTCTGTGTGTGTCTGTGTGTGTGTGTGTGTCTGTGTGTGTGTGTGTGTGTGTGTGTGTCTGTGTGTGTGTGTGTGTGTGTGTGTGTGTCTGTGTGTGTGTCTGTGTGTGTGTGTGTGTGTCTGTGTGTCTGTGTGTGTGTGTGTGTGTCTGTGTGTGTGTGTGTGTGTGTCTGTGTGTGTGTCTGTGTGTGTGTGTGTGTGTGTGTCTGTGTGTGTGTGTGTGTGTCTGTGTGTGTCTGTGTGTGTGTGTGTGTCTGTGTGTGTGTGTGTGTGTGTGTTACTGAGGCAGGAAACGGCCTCTGAAACAATCAGCAGCACGATGCTAACACTATGACGTGCTGAAAAGTTCGTTTTCTACAGACGCCGTGAAGAAATCATCTGAAAGGATCTTTTTAATAACTCGGATAAATCTGCTGCAAATACATGTTTGATGATTTTGTGTTTGTTGTTATTTGTTTGAATAATTTAGAATCTTTACTTGAGACTTGATTTAGACTTTAGTCTCACATTTAAACCCCTGACTTGTATTGGGAGTTACTGGAGGTTACTGGAGGTTATTGGAGGTTATTGGGGATTGTTGGGAGTTACTGGTGGGTGTTGGAGGTTACTGGGGTCATTGGGAGTTACTCGGGGTTGGTCTCTACGTGGATTACTCGTTAGTCTTTACTCGGGTGTTGACTTGCTGCGTGTCTCAGTTCAGGGAACACATGTTGTGTTTGGGAGCGTCCTCTTGTTGAAGCCGAGACTCTCTGACAGGCACATGTGGATACTGTGTGTTTCTTGTGTCATCAAGTTGACCTTTTGCTGCTCCTACCTGTGTTCAGCTGTAGCTTTGATAGAGGTGCTCGTGCTTGATAATCAGGGCACCAGAATGCTGTTCTTGCTCTGTGGGTTAAATCACAGCAAACATTTCTGGCACAACTTCTCCTACTTCCAAGGTGCATGAAGAGGATTTATTTTTTGTTTTTATTCTAATTTTATCAGTTAAATTATTCTCGCATGAGTAATGTTTATTTAATTAATTTTATTTATTTTTTCAGCCAACGAAGGAGTAGCATTCTAGACATCTCATCTTAAGTCTACATTTTAGAGATTTTACATTTTAGAGACATAAATTAGGACCTTTTAACTAATGTGTTCCCATGTGATGATGTCCTCTTGTTTTTAATTCCTCTGCTGGACCAACCTCCTTTTATTATCAAACTCTGCCCTTTGTCCATTTTGTTTTGTATATTCATAGTGTTCTTCTTGTGTATTTCACGCATGTGTTATTTTGAGATAGGTGGGGGTTATGTCTCCCCCCCGTCCTCATCATTAATGATCTAGTCCAGTATTTACTTGGGTGACTTAACCAATTAACCAGTACCTACCTGTTATATGTCAGCTGGTCTATGAAGTTTTGATTGGTTATTCTGAATCTTTTTCTGTTTCCTGTCTTGTATTTAAGCATTTTTTTTTACAATGTTGTGCTATGACCCTGATGAAGGCCACGAGCCGAAACGCGTTGGTCAATTGTTAAAGTTGTTCATCTTAAGTGTTGCTGGAGTCCCTGCTTTGCTTGCTCTGTGGGTTTTGGTCCTGTTGGTGTAAAGGTCTGACAGCTTGTTGAAGATGCTATACTTTGGTGTCAAGCTGTGTTTTATGTGCAGCGTATTTTAAAAGACTCTCATTAAGGACTGTACTGCTCACAGAGGAATGAGTACACTTGTTAGTAGATAAAAGTTTCTTTCATCTCGTCACCACAACAGGCGCTTCATGTGTGACTTGGCAGATGAACTTCCTGTTGTAGCCCCAGAGGGATTTGTGTCCCGGGATCAAACCTGGGAGCTTCTGCTTATTAGGATAATGAGTAAAGCACTATGGAGCTGCCTCATGTTTTAGTAGGTACCTTCATATAATTGGCACATTAGATTAGTTAAATGGAGAGGACTGACAGGCTGTTGATGTTCAAGCTGCACAGATCCCGACAGTGCAGACAAACCTCCACGTCTGTGGTCTGCAGGCTCAGGCTGATAATAACAGCATGTTCTGCTGTTTTATTAAAGATTAAATGTGATATGAAGCAGCTCCCAGTCTCTGTGCAGCTGCTCTTATTGCTTCAGGTCCTTCAGGTCTCGCTGCAGAAACACGTGTTTGCATAACGACTGAGAAAAACAGCTGTTCTCCGGACTCTGGACAATACTCGACTAAACGCACAGTTATTGTCTGTAAATAAAGCTTTTCACAAATATTTAAATGAGTTGGTTTGAGTCATGTTTGCTTTTTCTTACTGTGGAGTTTGACTCGGGTGCATGTTTGTCTTAATTTGGTGGAGCTACATGTTTTATGAACGGTGGTTTTGGTTGATCTTGAGGAGACTGACGGATGACCGGCGTGTGTCTTTGCAGACATGGCGTTGCTCCATCAGAGTCGAGGCTCACCCAGACTCGTCCTGGTGGTGGTTTGTGTCGCTCTGCTGCTCGACAATATGCTGCTCACTGTGGTCGGTGAGTAACCGGCGCACACTCCACGAAACGACGCATCACAAAGACCAAATACCAGATTGTGAAAAATCTCTTTATACCACACCACGGGGACTCTTATAGCTGGAACTCCAGCCCTGTGTTTAGCCTGTCTTTGTTTACATTTCGCTGAACTATCTTCATAAAAACTGTCTTCAGATGTCATTGTTCCTGCAGTTTAGTCACAGATTTGTGTGCATCGATCGCTGGTGTGGTAGGACTTGACTTAAGCGGCCAAAGAAGTGCAGGAGACTGATGCTGTCCAGCATAGCGAGTGATTTATTCACCATTTTGTGACCCAAACAATATTTACAAAGAAATAAAAAAGAAACTCAACTCTTTAATTAACTCAGTTCAAATAAACATAACTGAATCTGAATCAACAGAAATTAAGGTCAGACTGCACACAGCTACACTGACCTGAACCTCTCTCCTCAAACACCCGAGTTCTTCTGCTTAAATCGTCCACTTAACCAAACACTTTCTCCTCTGGACTATTTCACTCAGTAGGTAAGATGAACATGATCATATTCAAACGTCTGCTACTCCTCTTTACTCGCAACATAAACTCTGTGGTGGAATCAATACATATTCAATAAATCTATTCCTCCATAAACCCTCTAAAATCAACTTGATTAAATTATAAGAGTTCTTCCCCTTCTGCACTTGGTCTCTTCCTGTGACCTCAGATGAACCCAGAAGCTATAAAGCAGGAAGTAAAACTACATTTCCTCCTTTTGTTTCTGGAAGACATGTAGGTAAGGTAAGTCTAAACAATACAAATTAACAGTTGAAATAAAGAACATGTTAACTTAACAAACTTGTAGGGATTGATTTAAACCAAGATGTTATATAATCTGTAAAAGTGCAAAACATAAACCCGGGATAGTAGATGTTTGCCTGTTGCAGACGACATGTGAAATATGGTTCAATCAAAACAAGAATGTTAACTACGAATATGGACAAATGGTCCTCTCAGCCACTCTGTCACAGCTGGACTCATTCAACACTGAAGAGAAAGTAAAAACAGATCGGTTTATGCAGGTGGACAGGTGTGACTGATTACCGTCACACTGAGGATTTTCAGGGAAGGTGTGCAGCTAAGAGAATAAGAGAGGACAGTAACACTTCTAAAATCCCTGAAAGAAGAACTCAAAGGATGGAGCTGCAGCCTGAATAATAATCTGTCCACATACTTTTGGCCGTGCAGCGTCTGAGCCGATCTGTGACGCAGCCGGAAACCTCGAGGTCGACGCCGTCGTCAGCTGTTAGACTCTGCAGAGGACACACACACACACACACACACACACACACACACACCAACCACCTCCTGACCTGGACCTTTACAGTGGGCTTGTATCTGCTCTCCTTTTTTCTCCGCTCAGATTGAATCTTCTTCTTCTTCGGTGCTCTTTCATCCTCATGTTTTGTCTGCACAGCTTTAAATAATTAAACATCCAGTAGGAGCTGTCTCAGATGGAGGACCACATGTTGTTGTTGTTACTGATTACAGTTACTGCCTGCTCTGAATGATCTGTCTCCGTCCTGTAGTACCGATCATCCCAACATTCCTCTACGCCATCGAGCATCCGAGTCCAGAGCCACAGACCGCCCAGCCCTCCCTGCTCCCTCTGCGCGGCCTCGATGCATCACGTCTGGGCACTGCACCCTCACGGCCCCCCTCCTCCGCCTTCAGCCTCCAGACCTCCAGACGGACCTCCCAGCGCCTCCACCTGCCTCGGCCCAGTACCGGTGCACCGGTCCAGGTTACAGGGCCGACCCTATCGGCTCTGGTGTCCCTGTTTGATAACTCGACCTTCAGCCTGACTGACGTGAGCGCCGGCACCAAACCGGCGGACCGGACCTCAGTGACCGCGGATGTGCAGGGCAACGAGACCGAAGTAGGTGGAGACCACCGATACCTGACCAGCTCATCACTTCATGATCAATAATCTATCAGCTCTGGTTCCTACTGTTCCTCTCTGTTTCCTTTCTCTTTCCTTATTTTGTTTTCTCAATTCCTTTCTTTTGTCTCCTCCTCCTCCTCCTTGCTCTCTCTGCCCATTTCCTCACTTCTCTCTAAACCTTATTTCGCTTCCTTGTTTTGGCTTGTTTCACACATTTCCTTTCCTTAGGGCTCTTCCTGTCTTCAGGACAGTTTGTTTCTGGAAGAAGAAAATGTTCGAGTTGGTTTGTTGTTTGCTTCTAAAGCTATCATCCAGCTGCTCGTCAACCCCTTCGTTGGTCCACTGACTAACAGGTAATATTATAATTAGCAGTAATAGTAGTATTGAAAGAGAACATGCAGACAGGCTGAACCCTCTTGTTCTGAAACTGAAGAATGTTTTTCTGTCTGCAGGATCGGGTATCACATCCCCATGTTTGCTGGTTTCATCATCATGTTTGTGTCAACCATCAGTAAGATGTTACACACACACACACACACACACGCGCACTCACACACACACACGCACTCACACACACTCACACACACACTCACACACACACACACACACAAACACAGGTGTGTTTTCTCTGAAGTGTGTGATCCTGTGTGTCTCTGTCAGTGTTTGCCTTCTCAGGGACGTACGCTCTGCTGTTCGTCGCTCGCTCTCTGCAGGGGATCGGCTCGTCCTTCTCCTCAGTGGCAGGTCGGCACAGAACACCTGAAGCAGCAGACAGTGTTTAACAGCACCTGTACATACACCTGTAGTCTCACCTGTACATACACCTGTAGTCTCACCTGTACATACACCTGTAGTCTCACCTGTACTCTCACTCATATGTTAAGTGAAGCAACCTCTTGCGGTCATGTGACTAAACTGTTAAATGTGGCCTGATCTAAAGGTGTGAACAGATGCGTTCGTGTTCAGGTGCTGGATGATGACATCATGTCTTCGTGTCATGCAGGTCTGGGCATGCTGGCCAGCGTGTACACGGATGATGAGGAGAGAGGCATCGCGATGGGCGTGGCACTGGGAGGACTGGCTATGGGAGTCCTGAGTGAGTCACAAACTCAAAAAAAGTGTCACTACAAACCACGCGAGAACGTTCAGTCTGCCGATTGGCCGCGGCGACAGAAGTGGTGTATGAACGAGTCGCCCACCTGGAGAGTTTAGTTTCACAGCTCGCTGTTTGTCCACTCTCCCAGAATATGAAGCACACCTGGCTACAGGAAGCAGCTTAGCTCAGACTTGCAGCATACACCTGGTACCTGTGTCTGATCCAGGTTGCATCACGTTCACGCCATAAACTAACTGCTTCCCCAAAGGGTCTGGGCACAGCTGATTGGTCCACAGCCGAGTGTCACTGCTGCACAAATGAACTGGATGTTCACTGAATGTTGATTTGTCAGGTTTACATGATGCTGTTGTTTTAGCTCTTCATATAGTTTGTGTGTTGTGTTTCAGTCGGAGCGCCTTTCGGCAGCGTGATGTATGACTTTGTGGGGAAGAGCGCCCCCTTCCTGATCCTGGCCTTCCTGGCTGTGTTCGATGGAGGTAAACCTGGAGACGAGGCTGGTCCTAATGCAGGATGATGATGATGGGTGGAGCCCCTGTGGCGTCAGCACGTTTAGCTTTTTTTTGTTGTTTTAATGCCATCGTCATCCTGATTTACCGGAGCCGCCCTCGTGTGGCCGTTAGAGGAACTGCAGCTTTTTCAGCACATTAAATCAAACACATTAAGCACAGCGTGGTGCCCTTTTCATAAAATATGATCCCCTTCGAGACCAAATTGAAGTAAACAGGATGATGAGCTGCAGTTCAAAGTTCACAAACGTCCGACTGACGTCACGGTGACCACGGCTTTGTTTAGACCAACCAAGGTTGCCAGCATCACTCCAGATTTTGTGTGTGTGTGTGTTGCAGCGTTGCAGTTGTGCATCCTGCAGCCTTCAAAGATCTCTCCTGGGGTGAGTCCACTTTGAAATCCTCTCATCTGTTTATCGTGTCGAATGTCCCATTGTTCAATCGGGAAGGTCAAATGTAAATATGAGACGCATTTCGTTGGAAGCATTAAAATAATCAAACTTTAACATCTTATTATTGATTGAAATAATTCAGAGCTTCATTATCAGATGATGAGTCAGTGTAACGATGTGTTCCTCCTAACAGCGCCATCAGGAAGAAGGAATCACAGACACAGAGTAAGCTGGGAACCATTAAAAAACTGTCAAAGTTTGAGCCAAAAGTGGAGAAAATTGGGGAAAACATCTGGAACCAGTGGGAAGAAGTAAAAGGAGGAAACTGAACTCTTCTAGATCAACATGTTTCATGCACTTTAATCTAGATGTTCTGAAATTATAAGGACAGTAAAAAAAATTTTGATCCCAAAACATTGATTCTGTTCATCTGGATGTAGCGTTACATCCAGATGAACAGAATCAATGTTTTGGGATTTCCTTATCTGGATGACTGAACATCAGACATAAACATGTTTGACTTTTTCCTGGTTTCAGTGTCGCGTTTTTATTTCAAAACTGAAACAAATAAAAGGCAAAAACTGGGGGAAAAACCCCCCCAAACAAACCCAGAAACAAATGAAACAAAAACTTTGTGATGAAATCTGACAAACATTAAGAAATTTTCCACTGATTAAAATTTTCAGTGACTTAAATTTTTCAAAATAAAACATGTCGGCCGGTTTCTGAGCTAATCTGAAGCTATTATACGGATCAAAAACATCTGTTTAAAGAGCCGACGGTTCTTCTGTGCCTGTTTGAATCGCAGCTGTTCTGGGTTCTCGTTGGTTCTGCATGTTGTCCAGCTTCAGCTCATGGTTTTATGGTTTCAGAGTGTGGAGGGAACGCCGTTACTCACCCTGCTGAAGGATCCGTACATCCTCGTCAGTGCAGGTGAGGCGACTTCACCAGGTTTGTTTAGTAAAAACTGAACGTCTGCAGGTACGAGCAAATGTTCACATTAACATTTGTTTCTGCTCCACGTCTGCGCATGAAGGAGCAGCAGCAGGTGTGAAAAGTCCTGATCGTGTTGTGACTCGTGTAAATCTCTGTGCGTCTGCAGGGTCTCTGTGCTTCGCCAACATGGGCGTGGCCATCCTGGAGCCCACTCTGCCCATCTGGATGATGCAGACGATGTGCTCCCCGAAATGGCAGCTGGGTACGTTTTTCTGCTCGGGTCCGTTTGTGCCGACGCTGTAACGCTTTTCCCCGAGCTGCTGCCGTCACAGTTGATTCTGATGGTGGGTCACGGCTGGGGTCACTGTGAGGGTCGGCCGGGCGCAGATGCTTTTCACTGGACGTCCAGCCCGGCTGTTTCTGCTCTGACTTCACCACAGAAGCTCAAAAATGAGGTTTTCTGAAGGTGACCCAGGAGTTTCCAACATGAAGGCCACACTGAGCGTGCTCCTCAGTGTGTTCTGCGGTCATTGAGGTCGTTCTCGTGAAGTCGCCCCCGGGGTGAGACGTTCAGCGCAGACTTTGACGTCATTCGTGAGAAACAGCCTGAGCTGGCCCGAAGAGCCAGCACCATCTTCCCTCAGCACCAGTCTGTCTCAGCTCGGTCTCTCCGTGACTTCCCTCACATCCACTCAGCAGATATCCAGTTGAGGACTCGCTGGTTGGAGACATTAAAGGAGCTACCAGGACTTTGAGGAGCAGTTGCAGAACTGAGGTCTTTGTGACTGCACCTCATACGTTGACCCTAACAGGTGTGTGCTGTGTTGCAGGTATTGCCTTCCTCCCTGCCAGCGTGTCCTACCTGATAGGAACAAACCTGTTTGGTGTTCTGGCCAATAAGATGGGACGGTGAGTACTTCTGCATCTGACCACAAGAGAGGGTTTCTCAGGGTCAGGGGTCAGCCTCGGTCTGCAGAGACGTGAAACCTCTGCACAGGGTGAAGTATCAGACCTGGTGCTTAGACACCTTCAGACTCTGAGTGAGAGCTGACCTGGCAGAGCGTGTGTCAGCACCAATAAAACACTTTCATCATAAGAAACGTTATCCCGGCTCTGTTCAGAGGAGCGTTTCAAAGTGTTTCACAGGGATTAATGAGGCAAAGGAAAACCATATCGGAGCTGATCAGCACCTCAGAGATTAAGCTTACTTCTCCGGTTTTTAAGCTTTACATTGATCCGATCCTGCTGACAGATCCCTCGGTCCACACCACGTTTCCTGGGAATCTGTCCAGCGGCTAAATCAGCAGATTAGCAGATTAACTCTTCAGATCCAGTTCAGACCTGACGCTGAAGCTTTCTGGTAAACCAGCAGCTGTAAGAGGCTGATGTCTGTTTGTGTGTCTCCAGGTGGCTGTGCTCCATGCTAGGGATGTTTATCGTTGGCATCAGTCTGCTGTGTGTGAGTACGACATCATCTCTTTGTTTATCCATCTTCCTATGATTCATCATCATCTGTCAGTCATCGATCCTTTCATCCACCCAAACACCAAACAGTAACCCATCCGTCCATCATTGGTTAATGTGGATCTGTGCAGCAGTGGGAGCAGGCGCTCCTCCTGACGCTCCGTCTGAACCCGGGGAGCCTCCCAGGAACCTGGTTTCCCAAAATAAGCTGGCATGCAGAGAAGAGCAGATTACATATTATAGCCTCAAAGCTTCGAATGTTCCCATCGGGTGCTCTGTAAACTCTTCGTCTTCCACCGTGCACGCAGCATGAGCTTTCATAGATGACGAGTCCGTTTCTACCATCCACACCTGAGCGCACTTTTACTTTATTAGCCAGGTTACCTGTGCTGACGAGGATGCTGCCCAAACTAGCCCACCCTGCAGTGTTAGCTCCATCACCTCACTTTAAGAAGGTCCTGAGGTCAAATCCACCAGCTTCCTCCCACAGCCCAACGACCTCCCTGTTAGGATAATTAGTGGTTCTAAATGGATCACAGGTGTGAATGATCACCTCTGCTCTGACCTGTACACCTGGAACAGGCCTGAGAACCACCTGTGAACCTGATCTAAGCAGGATATAAACTGATGTTCATGTTCTGGGAAAGCCAACAGAACCCTCACTTCCTGTCATCCAACTAATCAGCATGATGAAAAGAGCCTTCATGTCAGGAAGCACACCTCGCGTTAAGCGTGATGTAACTGCGATGTTCGATGTGTGTTTCAGGTTCCCTTTGCCACCAGTATCTACGGCCTGATTGGACCAAACGGCGGTCTGGGATTCGCGATAGGTGACGTGTGAAATGTGTAACGGCATGTTGGGTCTGCACATCTGCAGTGTTTTTACTGAAACCATGAAATCAGTGACACCCTCTCACCTGTCCTGTGGTGCTTCAGGTATGGTGGACTCCTCCATGATGGCCATTATGGGCTACCTGGTTGATATCCGCCACGCCTCCGTCTACGGCAGCGTCTACGCCATCGCTGACGTGGCGCTGTGCATGGGCTTCGCCATAGGTACCACACTCACATTCGCACAGCAGAAAGGAAAAAGCCAATGATGATATTAAAATCTCCTCCTGTTGTTCCAGGGCCATCCACAGGTGGCGCTCTGGTCCAGGCCGTGGGCTTTCCCTGTCTCATGGTGTTCATTGGGGTCATCAACATCCTGTACGCGCCGCTCTGCTTCCTGTTGCGTAACCCTGCTGTCCGAGAGGAGAAAATGGTAAATAAAGCTCAGGGGTGGAGAAGAGAGTGCAGGCAGGGTGGAGCGGGTGGAGATGAGTGCAGTGAGATTGATTGGTATTCACTCCTGCATCGTGTGCGTGTGTGTGTGTGTGTGTGTGTGTGTGTGTGTGTGTGTGTGTGTTGCAGGCGATCATTGATCAGGAGTGTGTGATGCACAGGAAAAGCTACAACACAGAGAGCCGTGAGTTTCCTCTGAGCGACTACAGCGAGGAGGAGGAGACGGAGGAGTGATGCGCACAACCTCGTCAAAACGTCCACATCGTTATACGCCACCTTCGTGTCACCTTTGCACTTCCTGATCATCTAGTTGGGGGGGCTGTCAGTGATGTTTAGTTTAACTCTGACTCATGCTAAGCTACTGTGAGCGATCAGAATCAGCCGATGGTGGTTGAAGCCATCTGGATGTGAATTTCAGAATCTGTGTTTGCTGTTCTTGTGTTTCCTCCCACCTGCAGTCAAAGTGTTGAAACTGTACCTGTGTCTGACCTCTGACCTGTGTCACCATTAAAACCTGCCCTAACCTGGAGAGCAGCTGCTCACCTGTGTGTGCTTACCTGTCCATCACAGTGTCAGGCTCACAGAACTCTGTGTGTGTGTGTGTGTGTGTGTGTGTTTTCATGCTTATCTTTCATTTCCTGACTTCTTGTTGCTCCTGAAAGGAACGCGGCGCTCCGTCAGCTGGAAAGGCAAACAGGAAGTGTCTGTGCAGCTCTCAGCACTTCACACGCAGCAGCGTTATCAGTGTCAGCTCAGATGTTTTGTAGTTCAGGCAGGAGGACATGCTGTCACTGTAAGCTGCTGACTCGGGTTCAGGACGTGTGTGGACCTCGAAGCCAAAGGTGAGGTCGGCCTGCTCGCTCCACCTTTTACCTGAAATCATCTCCACAGCTTCACTCTGACACGCTAAGCCTCAACGTTTCCTCACATTTCAACTCAAATCAGTGAAAGGAAGAATAATGTGGGGAGAGACGCCTCACTGCGTTACACTGCGCCCTCACAGGCTCGTGTGTGTGTAATTACATGCTGCGACAGCAGATCACAGCTGCTTCAAAACATTTCCTCCTGCTTTGAAATCTGAATAAACTCATGCAGAGCTGATCCCTGTGTGTGTGCGCTCATCAAAGGCGTGTTTGACTCTGTTTCTGATGTGGTCCTGCGTGTGTAAACAGGCAGGAAGTGCTTCACCTCGGTGTCTCTGACCCTGATTGATGGTAAATAACAGAAGAAAACATTTCAAATGTGCTGCTAATGTCCCCACAAACACGCCGCGGCGTGCGCGGGTCTCTGATCGTCCCTCGTGCGCTGACATGCTTCCTCCTGAGAGTGAAGCGTGAGCTCACTGCAGTTATCTGAAACCTTTAATGACACTTCAGCTCGTTTAATGCGATGTTTCTGATGTTTCATTGAAACTAATCTGACATCTCATTAAGCACTTTAGCTTTTCCAGGCCCGCGTACGCTTCCAGCTTTCCCACCTGTGATTGTCATCACAGCTCAATCAGCCAATAAACATTTATTCCCTGTGAATGAACGACGGTACCTCCACACCGAGATCTGACTCCAGCAGGCCGTGGGCAGAGAGGTGTGTCCCAACCAGCAGCTCTGTTTTCCCCATGTCCACACTCACATGAGGCCTGAAGCTGGAAGCTGAGCAGATCTCATGTGACAGCTCAGGTCAGCTGATCCAGTTACCTTCCTTTTACAATCATCAGTTTCTACACATCTCACACCTCCAGTAAGATATGAACTCTGTATTTATTTTGTTGTGAAGTTTAGATGTTCTCCTCGTGGGCTCTCCAGCTTTCCAAACAGGTGTGTGTGTGTGCCTAGATTTAAATAGTGCTAATAAAAACAAATAAAAGCAAAGCAAATATTTCTTACATCTTGAATAACAGCGTGTACAGCAGGACATTCCTTTTTTTAATATTCATAACAAAATTATTTAGTTTGAATGAGCAGGGTCACAGTGAGGGAAACATAAAAATGTGATATAATAAGGTGCAAACAGACATTCAACAATAAAGTTTGAGTTTCTAACAAGCCTGAAAGTGAATATTTGGTGTGAGCAGCTCTCTGTCAGCTCTGTGAGGATCTTCAGTTCTCCAGACTTCCTGAAGGACAGTCGAAGCTCTTTGGATGTTTCTGCCTTTTGTTGTGTTGTTTGTCAGAATGATCTCACACTGCTGCAGTCATGCTGAGCTCTGACAGACAGAAACTCTGTGTAAGGCCCAGGTGGACGATAGATGATAACAAGTAAGACTGGTTTCTGAGTTTCACAGCTGGGGTGGACAATGTTAAGCATCAGGCTTTCAAATGAATTAAAAGTCTGTCTGGGTCTTTGGTTGATTAATAGGCTGGTGTGAAAAATTGCTGCCACACCTCCCCCTCGGCCTGTGCTTCGAGGTTTCTGGTAGTTAGAATGACTCGGGGGTGTTGATTCATTTAAACTAACATAATCATCCTGCTGCAACCAGGTTTCTGTAAGGCAGAGTAAATCAATTTGTTGATCAATTATTAAGTCATGTACTAACAGAGACTTGGAGGAGAGAGACCTAATATTTAATAATCCACATTTCACTGTTTTACTCTTTGGTTCAGATGTGGATACTGTATTGTTCTTTCTTTGTGATTGTTTATGTTTAAGTTGTTTGTTGCTGGTTTTTAGTTTGTTTTTTGTCTGTTTGGGAGCTGACACAGTCTCTATGGAGATGGTTTTTTTGGGGGGGTAGCAGGAGGAGAGAAGCTGCAGAGAGGCGTGTAAGACTGTAACTCTGCTTCCTGGTCCCAACTCTGGATAGTCATATTTTGGGGGGTTTAATAAATTTGTCCATGTTTCTAGAAATGAGAGCTGCTCCATCCAAAGTGGGATGGATGCCGTCTCTCTAACAAGACCAGGTTTCCTCCAGAAGGTTTGCCAATTATCTATGAAGCCCACATCGTTTCTGGGACACCACTCAGACAATTTAAGGAGAACATGCGGCTAAACATGTCACTCCTGGTCTGATTGGGGAGGGGACCAGAGAAAACTACAGAGTCCCACATTGTTTTGGCAAAGTTGCACACTGATTCAATATTGATTTTAGTGACCTCTGATTGGTGTAACCGGGTGTCATTACTGCCGACGTGAATTATGATTTTACTGAATTTACGTTTACCCTTAGCCAGTAGTTTTAAATTTCCTTCAATGTCGCCTGCTCTGGCCCCTGGAAGACAATTGACTATGGTTCCAGTTTAATCGGTTTGATGGTTTTTGTTTCCTTTTCAAATGATGTTCAGTCACTGTGATCTAAGAGGTTTGACTCCACCAATGACCATTGATCCTTAAACCAGTTCAATCAATCTGTTTGATCAGCTCTGCTGGAAATCTCACATCACTTATATTCAAACCAACCTGTCTAAAACCATCTCAGGTTTGTCTAAATCATAGCACGCGATGAATCAAAAATCATTTTTCATTGAAATGAATTGAATCTGACCTTGAATACAAGGAATCATAAAGAATTATGAATGTGTGTTTATTCACTGAGACCTTTACATTAGAAAGAGCTGCACCGCCCCACATGCTGCTGAGGATGTTTACTTTACTTTCACTTTTTAAAGACACACACAGGTCCATAGCAAATAAAATATATACATGCATAATACATGAGGAAGAAAAGAAAATTTAAAAAAATCCCACAGTGTGACACAATAACATAAAGGCTAGGAGGCCAGTGGCTCCATAACTTGAATAAAACCAAACTGAAGTTAGTGCAGAGAGGTTTCTGGAGTCCTTTACCCCACACATACAACTGTGCCTCGGCGTGACAGGGAGCCACTCCAACACTAACAAACATTTGCACTGCTCCACCTCGGCAACTTGAGCATCAACCTCATTCCCTCATTATACACACTGCAGTGAGTTTCTGCATGCTGCTTTCTCTGCAGCTCTTCCACAGATGAGCAGTGTACACTGGATTTGAAGAGTCCACACCTCCAAAAAAAAACCCTGAATCCCTCGAAAATAGAAATTAAAGATCCAAACATGAACTCATTAATGAGTCGTTGTTGTTGTTGATCACTTCAAGAATTCATTGCGACATGCTTGATGCAAAAGTTTCCATGAGGTGAGTGGGAACATTTCTCCAAGTGGTGAAGACGGCTGAATGAAGGGCATCTACTGTCTGGAACTGTTGTCCATTTCTGGTTACTCCCCGTGCCATCCATCCCCAAAGGTTCTCAGTTGGATTTAGATCAGGGAAACGCACGATGCTCTCTGCAACATCTGGACTCAGCTATCGGCCGTTTGATGCCCCTGTACCACCTGAAGCTCCATTGTTCCATTGAAGGAAAAAAGACCCCAGATCACTATGGTGCTGCCTCCACTGTGGAGCATAGAAAACGTCTCAGCTGGGATCTGCTTGTCATGCCAGTAACATTGGAAACCATCAGGACCATCAAGGTTACATTTGTTCTTTTTGGAAAATAAAACTTTTTTCGACCTTTCACTGTCCCATGTTTGGTCCAAACGGTCAGTCTCAGAGCCCGTCTGATGCTTGTGGGGCTGCAGTCGGCACCAGTAGTGCCCTTAATTTGGGTCGAGGATCATCCAGTGTGTTGACGGACAGCCAATTGAGCAAAGGTGTTTCCTTTGTTTTCTCCTTTAGGAGATGAGACACTGGAGTGTCCTATGATGGAAAGGAGCTGATCATAACCCCACAGCTGAACTCTGAGCAGCTTTGAAACTTTGATCAGGTCAGCACATAGCCTGTGAGGGGCTGTGTGCTGACCTGCTGCTCTCTGGCAGGTAGCTCCATGCCCTCCTGGGTTTTAATTGCACCTTAGAACACACATGCATCAACACTACAATGAGCGGGCGGAGGCAGGTTTTGGAGTCTTCTCTCACCCCCGTTATCTGCGACCTGCTGGAGCGGGGGGGCTGGGAGGAGGAGTTGGCCGTCCGATTGGGGTCTGGAGTGTGGGGCCTCCCTGCTGCTGCGGAGTAAAGAAAAGAGAATTTGATCATTAACTTGATCATGTTTGTTAATTTAACATTAACAAACAATTAACAGCAGCCTTCTAAACGTGCTTTATACTGTAAGGTAAAGACCCTGTAATCATACAGAGGAACCCAAACAATCACATCTAAGCGAGCACTTGGAGACAGTGGGAAAGAAAAACTCCCTTTTAACAGGAACCTCTGCACCTGCCCCAGCCCTGCCGATGCTCCTCACCACATCTCTAACTCATTTCTGTTGGTCGTATCCTCAATCTCTGTTTTTCTGTCTCCACCCACCCGTCGGGTGGGGGCGAGAACGCAGCCTGACCGGTGAGCTGACAGCTTCTGGTCACTTCTGGCTCTGAAAGCCAGCATGTTGGCAAAAACTCTAAAGATTCAGAACTCTCAGAAGCCAGTGAGTGAAGTCTGGCTGGTTTCCAGTGACGGTCACTCGTTTCACTCTGATGATGGACACAGAGGTGACTACCCCCCTAGTTCTTCTTTGAAACAGCCTGTCTGCAGGTGTCCTGCTCCTGTCTGCAGACCCAGGAGGGCTCAGACCTCATTTACATGGGGTTACCACGCCCCCTGCAGGAGGACAGCAGAGCACAGGTCAGCATGCAGCTGTCAGCTCAGACAGTGATGATGCATTACCCTAGCTGATCTCATGATATCAGTGATACGAGTAGAGCAGTCAGCTGGTGTCACGGCTCCAGCAGACCTCAGTGTGATTGCTTTGGGATGCTGAGTGCTGTGTGTGGAGTAGAGCTCGAGCTGAATTCTGTTTCCCAGCACGCTCCTGCAGCCAGAGCTCCCCTGAGGCCTTCACCTCCTCCTGGGCCTCGTGCTCCTCAGGGTGAGCTCCATCTCCAGAGCTGCTGGTAGCCTTCATGTTTCTGCCAACATGTTGGTGTGTGTGGCTCAGAGCACAGGGGAGGTCTTTGGATAACGACAGAGACTCACCAGGAGTATTAGCACTGACCTGAGATCAAAACGTTAGCAGAAACCCTGCTCCTGAGCGTGCCCCTGTTATCATCATGAGTAGAGCACATGAGCAGAGGAGACCCTTCCCCTAAAGGAAGGGCCTCCTCCTGCAGGACTCTTCTGGGGAGGAGGAGCTCCTCTAACAGCCTGTGAGCAGCAGCAGCACTCAGATCTTTAACCCTCTCTGCTCCGTGAGCTCAGCAGTGACAGCCGCTGATATTTTTTTATTAAATGTTCTTTAAGGTGGAATTCAGTTTGAGTTTACTAACTTTATAAAGTTACACGGAGGTTTTATTCATGTGTTTATTTATGCATCTTGTACAGACTCAGAGCTGCAGGTCGCCGTCTCTTTAAAAAGACCCTCCCCCTCAGGGGTTTCATCTCAGGGGTGGGGCTCGCTGAGCTTTTCCTGGTCCCTGTTGGACAGAGGTGGACTGTGATTGGCTGGGAGGAAGATTTCCTGTGTTGATTCAAAGAGGAGGAGAGGAAGAGGAGTTTGTAACGGAGGAAACAGGAGCAGATATGGTTACTGTGAAGTGACAGAGACGAAGAGGAGAAGCAGGAGGAAGAGGAGGTCAGCAGCTCCCGTGGAGGACAGACCAGACTGATCAGAGAGCAGTAAGTACAACAACAACTCGTCCTTATACTCAGAACAGGGTATCTGTGATGTCCCATGATGCACTGCAGAGGAAACAAACCGGTGTTTCTGACTCACAGAAACATCTGTGGACAGGAGACAAAGATTTCACCACGTCTGAATCCTTCAGAGCTCCCAGACTTCCTTGGATCAGAGGCATGACTGATGTTACTGTCGTCACCACACAGCGTCCTGTGAAGCTTCCTATCTAAGTCTGAGCCCAGGACTACACCTGGTGCTCAGTTTCAGCAGGTTTTACTCTGAGCTTCATTCACCTCAATGCTTCTGAAGCAAACACAGATGTATTGGGGGACACCTGCACTTCAGACGCTTTAACATGCAGAGGAATTGAGCTACCAACCTTCTCAATAGTAGACAGCCTGCTTTACCTCCACAGGAAACTCATACTTGGTATTAAATATGTGTGGAACAAACTGAAGACTGTCAGCTTCTTTTCTTCCCCCACATGAGGAAACTCTGAGGAGGGCGTGTCAGGCAGGACAGGGTGGGGAGGAGGAGGTGCGGGGTCGAAGCAGAGCTGCAGGGGAGTTAGCTCATCCTCCACAGGATGTCCTCCACAGAGCCGCGACAGCAGATCATATAAATATTATTGACCATTCGAGTTTGACTTTGTAAAACTAAAGCTAACGTGGATCCGTCTGTTTGATCAAACTTTATGTCCACGCTTCCTTTCTCTCTCTCTGGATAGCACAGAAGACTTGTTATTGACAGCTGTAGGTGATCATGTGGTGTCGGTTCTCCTAGACTGAACTTGGACACGGTGGATACAGTATTTTACTATCTCACTTGGAACACTGTGCAGTGGTCTAGGTCTTTCCTGGCAGCTTAGTCTCATGTGGGGCACCTCAGGGATCAATACTTGGACCTCTGCTTTTGTCCCTTGGCTTTGCTCTATCTTTAGAAGGCACAAAATTATTTTCCATTTATATACAGATGATGCAAAGGTTTATATGCACCTCAAAAAGAAAAATGACTATTCCAGGTGCAAAATAACTGTCTTGAGAAAGTGAAAGCTTGGTTGTCTCTTCATTATAAAACTTTTCACAAAAACAGAGGTTTGTTCTTTAGGGCCGGTTGTCACTGGTCGGTCCTTTCCTGTGGACCCTCTGGCACTGTACGGAAAGCTCGCTGTCACCAATTTGGGTTTTAGATGGACAGTGTTTAACCTCCTAAGACCCGAACTCTTCCACAGCATGCATTTTTAATTTCTCTTTGATATTTGGGCTGATTGGGATCTTTTTTTTTTTTTACCTAATTTTTGTTTCTAAGAAAAACGAGAGCCACATATGAGGATATTCGTTTAAAATTTCGATAGAACAGTAGCAGCATAATGTCCTCGTCAGTGGATATCAGGCCCTTGTAGAGCAAAATTGAGTATTTTGGTCTAAATGACCCAAAATGTGATGTCCATGGTGTGGACGCAGGTCCTAGGAGGTTAAGGTTTGACAGTCAGGTGAGAGGAGCAGCTTTTTTCAGCTCGCCAAAATAAAACCCATGTTGTCAAAGGAGGTTTTTAGAACGGTACTCCATGCTTTTATTACAACTCGGCTGGATTATTGTAACTCGTTGTATTTTGATGTTAGTCCGTCATCCTTGTCACGTCTTCAGCTGGTATAAAATGCAGCCGCACGGCTTTTAACTGGTATGTGGAGAGGTGAGCATATTACTCCTGTTTTATCCTCAATACACTGGCTGTCTGTGCATTTTAGAGTTCATTTTAAAATTATTTTAAAATTTGTTTTTAAACCCTTAAAAGTCTCCCCCACACTGCCTCTCTGAGCTGCTGCACCTGCACACCCCCTCTGAGTCTCTTAGATCAGCTGACCAGATGTTGTCGGACGTGCCGAGGACACATCGGAGGCTTTTGCAGTTGTGGCTCCCAAATTGTGGAATGCACTGACTACAGATTAGAAAGGCCTCCTCACTCCATGTTTTTAAATCTGGTCTGAAGACCCACCTGCACGCTTTGGCTTTTAACCCAGCACAGAAATGTTCATTTTATTTGGGTTTTATTGTTTTTCTGATGTCGGTGCTCTACAGTGTTAATGTTATTGTATTTTTATTTTTAGTGTTTATATTTTTTCTTATTCTATGTTCAGCACTTTGGTTAGTGATAGCTGTTTTTAAAGTGCTTTATAAATAAAGTCAGCTTGGCTAAAAGTTTTATTTTGAAGCAATTATTTTTTTAAGGTCAATATATTTGTCCTGGATCTTTTATTGTGAAAATTAGACATGGTCGTGATCAACAGTTTTTTATTTTGAAACTTTCACGTTTTAATACAGATTCAGTGATAATCAGAGTCAGGTGACATCACACACCTGTGTGTGTGTGTGTGTGTGTGTGTGTGTGTGTGTGTGTGTGTGTGTGTGTGTGTGTGGTGCAAATCAACATCCTGATTGGCTGCCATCTTTCCCTCTCAGGCCCATGTGACCACTGAGCTGTTGCAGGATGAGCAGGATGCAGAGTGAGCTTGAGGGTCGCCTTGACAACCTGCTGTCACGCATCGCCGCGGAGACACAGGAGATCAAAGAGCTGGAGCAGCAGCTGACCGACGGTGAGGAGAAATCAGACCAATGAGAGAGCGGCACTCTGACTGGAGCCCTCTGATTGGTATCCGGTTAATAAATGGACCCTGGTTCTCGTCCTCAGGTCAGATTCTGGCTAACGAGGCCCTGCAGAGGGAGCTGGAGGAGGTGATCTCTGGACTTCAGGAGTACCTGCGAGGACTCAGGGAGCAGGTACAAACACACCTGATGAACCGGGGAAACGCCGTGATTATTGTCTATCGCTGGCATCATCCTAGTAATGATAATGTTTGTGTTCGGGACTTCGGAGCGAGACAGCTCCAGTCCGTAGGTGGCGCTCTCCACCTTGTCCAGAATGGGCGGGGCTCTGTTTTTCCTTTGGAAGGTTTGATGGAAGGGCTCGAGTTGCTGATGCAGCGCCACTTGTAGATTTTTTTACAGGATTGTATTGTAGTGAAATATCTTGCTGTGAGCATCACTTCACAGCACCACAAGCCACTTTACGGTACTCCAAAAAGTTGATTCTGTTTATCTTGAAGTAGCGTTTTCAGTGGGAGAAATCACCTGGATGAGTGACGAAACGTTACTCCCACTGAAAACGCTACATCCAGATGAACAGAATCAACTTTTAGTTACCTGGATACTGAGGATGCATCAAGACATTTTAACCCACTTTAGCAAGGACTGCCTAATGCTTGTACGTCAGCATGAGCAAACAGCGGATGGCGGATTACAGGAACCACCTGAGATTCAGCCTCAGATGCCGACAGAACAGGATTACTCCTAAAAGTCTGCAAATGAGCTCTTCAGTTAAAGGCTTCCGGGCTACAAAAATCCTCCAGAAGGCACAGCATCAGCTGCTTAATGAACAGGCGAGGCAAACAAATTTTACCATCAACGTGCTAAAATCTCAAGAGGAGCGTATCTGACCGAGACTGACAATGCTTCTAGATGAGAATACTCTTAACTTCTTTGACTCTTTGACTTCACTGAGAAGGTTCGTCTAGCACAGCACAAGAAGTCTAAGACCAGGCAACAAATGAAGTTTGACTTACTTGTTGTACGTCGGAAACCACCGCAAAATACGGAGAGTGTCCTCAGCGGCCAGAAGAGAGAAGGATGCGACACCGAGGATGTGGACAAGTGGGTGAAGAATTTGTCTGACAGACAGATCACCCAAACAGAGAAAATCATCCTTGCTAAAGGGCTGAATTTTGCTGTCACACCGAGACAAATCCCGCCAGTGGAACCGATCACAGCCACAGAAACAACAATTTGAAACAACAATATTGCAGAAATGGAAGCAGACCAACTACGGACGAAAGTTTCGGCCTGTCTCAGCAATGCAAAGCCCCCAGCATCCAACATCACCATGGAGGAGAGCAAGGCACTCACATCACTTAGTGATGACAACAACATTATCATCTTTCCGGCAGACAAGGGTCGGTGCACAGTATTGCTAAACCAGAAAGACTATCATGAGAAGATTTTGTCACTACTCAGGGATGAAAATACTTATGAACCCCTGAAACGAGACCCAGGAAGTAGCTACAGGAAGAGGGTGATAGACTGTCTGAAGCAGTTAGAACAAGACAAGGCTATCGACCAGACATCATACCACAGGCTACACCCAGGGGAAGCTACACCAAGCCAGTATGGTTTACCGAAGATACACAAACAGGGTGCACCTTTAAGACCGACTGTCTGCATGATCAACTAGGTCACCTATAACATCTCCAAGCTTCTGGCTTCGATCCTCAACCCGTTGGTAGGCAGCTCTGAACACCACATCCAGAACACCCTGGATTTCGTTGAGAAGGTGAGAGATGTCATCATGGAGGCAGATGAAACCATGGTCTCGTACGACATTACATCTCTCTTCACCATCCCAGTCACGGAAGCGTTGGAGATAGTTCGTAAGAGATTACAGGATGACCCCAACTTCAGCAACAGGACCACTCTCAGCATCCACCAAGTGTGTTTGAACTGTGTCTTCATTCCACCTGTTTCACATACAAGGGTCAGTACTACCCACATAGCACACAGGTCTGGCACAGATCTGGTGTCAAGCCGGCACTGCTGGCTGACTTCTGGCATTGTAAGTGGTATGTCATCCAGATATGGGCCAGGCCTGGCATAGATGGCACTGTTTATGTGATGGCATGCCACATCTGGCCTGTTTGTGGTTTGGTTTATGTGGCCCAGGCCCATAGAAAACAGGTCTAGCCTGGATCCGGCATCAAGCTGGCACTTCTGACTGACTGGTGTTATGGCAGGGTGTATGTCAACCAGATGTGGGCCAGGTCTGGCAATGATGGCACTATTTATGTTCCTGTTTTTCTATTTTAGTTAGAAGATCCAAATGCCATGTTGCAATACTATACTGCTATGGTAGCCAACATTTCAAATGCAGGTTTGACTGGTTTGTGAGTGTAAACTTTATCCAAAACCTAGTGACGGTTTACTCATGTTTACCACTGAGTGGCTTTTGCTCTGGAGGTAGAGCAAGTCACCTACTGATCGGAAGATTAGTGGTTCAATCCCTGGCTCTTCCAGTGAAGAGTGTGAATGTGTATGAATGTAATTAGAAAGCATTCAGTTTAGAGAAAGTGTGTAAATGTGGCATGTTGTATAGAGCACTTTGAGTAATCTGGGAGAGTAGAAAAGTGCATATAAAAATCAGTCCATTCAGTTTCTGAACAGAGTTTCGTCATGTTACTTTTGCACTATTATGTTCGGGCACATGTTGTTATTACATGGCTTGATTAAGGTACACATTAGGCTGACATCTGGGGCCAGAGCTGAACCTGTTCTGGGCCAGCACAGGGCCAGCAGTGTGTCTGCAACTGGCCTGTGGCTGCAAACAACTTACACATCTGGTTTTCCAGAGGTGACCCACACATGGGCCAGCACGAGGCCAGTTGCAGACACACTGGTGGTCCTGTGCTGGCCCGTGTGTGGGCCACCTCTGGCAAACCTGATCTGGGCCACCAAAGGGCTGTCATTCTTTGCGGTATGTGGGCCATGTGTAAGCACATTGTGTGGGCCAGATCCGGGCTATACCAATTTTGCTATGTGGGTACAGACAGAAACATGGGTGTGCCATGGGTTCCCCAGTATCACCCATTGTGGCCAATTTGTGCATGGAAGAAGTGGAAGATCTTAATGACCTTGTAGTACCATAACCTTGTAGTACCATATCACCCTATTAGAGCACTTTGCTCTCGCTCTGCAGGCCTACTTGTTGTTCCTAGAGTATTTAAAAGTAGAATGGGAGACAGAGCCTTCAGTTTTCAGGCCCCTCTTCTGTGGAACCAGCTTCCAGTTTGGATTCAGGAGACAGACACTATCTCTACTTTTAAGATTAGGCTTCAAACTTTCCTTTTTGCTAAAGCATATAGTTAGGGCTGGACCAGGTGACCCTGAATCCTCCCTTAGTTATGCTGCAATAGACGTAGGCTGCCGGGGATTCCCATGATGCATTGAGCTTTTCCTTTCCAGTCACCTTTCTCGCTCACTATGTGTTAACAGACCTCTCTGCACTGAATCATATCTGTTATTAACCTCTGTCTCTCTTCCACAGCATGTCTTCATCCTGTCTTCCTTCTCTCACCCCAACCAATCACAGCAGATGGCCCCGCCCCTCCCTGAGCCTGGTTTCTTCCTGTTAAAAGGGAGTTTTTCCTTCCGACTGTCGCCAAAGTGCTTGCTTATAGCGGGTCATATGATTGTTGGGTTTTTCTCTGTATCTATTATTTTAGGGTCTACTGTACAATATAAAGCGCCTTGAGGCGACTGTTGTTGTGATTTGGCGCTGCATAAATAAAATTGAATTGAATTGAAAACAGGGCTTTACTATCCTACCCTGGAACACCACCAATTCATTGGTTCAGGTATGTGGATGACACCTGGGTGAAAATCAAATCTCAGGACGCACCACATTTCACAGATGACATTAACTCGGTGGACCGACACATCAAATTCACCAGGGAGGATATGAACAGTGGCAGGTTAGCCTTCTTAGACTGTGAGATTTCCATCAGTAATGGGGGACATCTAAAAGCTGACATGTACCGTAAACCTTCACATATGGATCAGTATCTAAGGTTTGACTCTCATCATCCACTGGAGCACAAACTGGGTGTCATCAGGACGCTACAACACAGAGCGAACACCATCCCCACTGACACAGCAGCCAGGGAGGCAGAAGAACATCAAGAAGGCCCTGAGTAAATGTGGTTATCCCAGCTGGACTTTTGTCAAAGCTGGAAAGGCTCCTAAAGAAAGCTCCAGTAGATCCAGGAGAGAAGGACAACCGCTGCCCAGCCGAAAACCTGTAGTGATCCCGTACGTGTCAGGAATATCGGAGCAGCTGAGATGCATTTTTTCTAAACACCGGGTCTCTGTGGCTTTTAAACCCCAAAACACGCTGCGCCAAAAACTGGTCCAGGATCGGGTCCCCGACACAAACAGAGTAACATAGTGTACGCTGTTAAGTGCAGGAGGATTGGCAGGATTTATACATCGGGGAAACCAAACAACCTCTGGCTACAACACAGAAGAGCCGCCTCGTCAGGCCAGGACTCTGCAGTCTATCTACAGTGGACACTCTTTCAATGATGAGGATGTTCACATCCTGGACAGGGAGGAACGCTGGTTTGAGGGCGGAGTCTTTCCCTTTCATTTATGTGAAAAGGGAAAGACCATCTCTGAATCGAGGAGGGGGCCTAAGGGTACATCTGTCACCATCTTACAATGCTGTGATTGCAGCCATTCCCCAACTGTCTGTGAAAGGTACTCATGGCCATTGATCAGTGGTTGCTGATCAATGGTCATGAGAATTTGCATAATCATGATGAATGAACTGACCTCCCAGCCCATTGTTCCTTCAGTGGGTTTCAGTCATTATGCAAATGTCCTGTTTATAAGATTGAAAACTGCAGTCAGCTGAGACAGAAAAAGTCACCTGGATGATGACAAAACGTTTCTCCCACAAAACGCTACGTCCAGATGAACAGAATCAACTTTTGGATTTTATTTACTTACCTGGATGATTGAGAATGCATCAAAACACTTTACGGTACCTTCCACTTTGATTTGGGGTGTGAGGCGAGCAGCTGCCCCCTGGTAGCATCACCTGCAGCCATCACAACCTCCTGATGTCTGTCTGATGAGCGCCATCGAAGGATGGCATCCTGTCCTAACCGACCAATCAGCACACATTGGCAGAACGCTAATACAAAATGGTCCACTGCGTCCGTTCACAGAGGACAGTGTCAGAGCCCCCTGCTGTGCCGCCGATCCATATGCTTACTTAATGGTCGATGGCCCAGCTGCACCCACAGCACGCCCTCTGCTGGCTTATTCACCCAAGAGCTGCGATGAATAAAAGCATGCTCACGAGGAAGCGAGGCTGACGCCGTCACGTGGCTCACTGGTTTCTGAAGCCCTCAGGTTAACGTTTCCTCCAGTGCCATCTTGGTTGCAAACTAGCAGATGTGATGTGGAGGGGCGGATCTGACTAAAAAGACGAGTAACTAGAAGTCATTAGCCAATCAGCATGCAGATTGAAGTCACATGATCAAAATGTAAAGATTGAATTTGACTTTGTATCAAACTGTTGGCAGAGGTCAGAGTTCAGAAGGCTGGTTTCTCATACTTCTATAGAACAGGAAGTGTCGCCATCTGGTGGCCATCAGAGATAACGCAGGTTTTCCACCCTGGCTTCATTTTTACCTCCTGCGGTCATGAACATGTGCAGTCTAACTACTGATGAATCTGGTAAATGAAGAGTGTGTGTGTGTTTCAGGCTCATTGCTCTCAGCAGCAGGTACACACTCTGCAGGCTGAAAATCTGAGTCTGCAGCTCCACCTGGAGGAAGCTCAGAGGCACTGCACACAGCTGGAGGACTTGGCCAGGTCTCACACACAGGTGAGTGTGTTATTTTGCAGGTGTCACTGTTTAACACGCCCACCTGACTGCCTGAGGGTCTGTCTGTGTTTCAGAGCATGTCTGTCCAGCAGGGGGAGCTGTTTGCACTCAGGATGGAGGTGCAGGCTCTCAGGGAGAGACAAGTGCAAAGCAACAGACACCAGGCACAGCTGGAGGTGGAGCTTCAGCAACTGAGGGAGGAGCTAAGCCAGAAGGTGCCGCTGGGACAGGTACGTGAATGTCTGCAGGTCACTCAGAGCAGAGCAGCAGGATTTCAGCCTAAACAGCCTCTGAGTCATGTGACCTGTGATCACGTCTTCATTAAATCAGCCCAGAGCTCAGGTGTGTTTCATACATGCTTTTACAGACAGGTGAGCCTGCACGCTTCATCAGGTAACCTCCCCAACAAGACCACAACATCAGCCTGAGTCTGACAATTGAACACAAACAAGCATACACTCACACACACACTCACACACACACAGTCTTGTCTTGTCTCCAGTCCTGCTCTGATGTAACTGGACGTGGGCTCGTATTGATCAGATATTGGTAATACTGATGATGCCCACACATCAGACACAGAGTTGAAGCAGGGCTCTCGTCTGTCTGCAGGAAGACGTCCACAGACTTCCGGCTCAGCTCTCAGGTCCAGCGGAGGAGCGGCAGGAAGATGAATCCCGGTCTGAGGCGAGCAGGTCGGTGTTTCTTCCTGCTTTGTCACCGTGGTCATGTGACCTGCTCACACCGCAGTGAGCTAACAGCATCATCCATGCCTCGCTGTGAGGACCGCTGCGACCTATTTCTACACAACGTTGTTTTCATCAGCATCAGCTTTACGAATACATTTGTACCTCAAAAAGTTTGATTACAATGGCTTTGTGGGGCTGCAGTCTGAGACTAGAGATGTGGACCCAAAACGATGCATCCCTGTGCTTGCTACAAACAGCCCGGCTTCAGGCAAGCTCGAGGCCCAGGCAGGATCCAGGCCTTGAGGCTGAAACCCGAAGTTGAGCAGAACAAAGAAGTGGACACAACCCCAGGAGCGCAGAAAGGCAAGAATTGGGGGAGATAAAGAAGAGAAGATGGAGGATGACGAGGTGTTGAAAGACTGTCAGCAGGCTGCAGACACACTGATGTCTTTATGCTGAACTCCTTAAAACTTAACCAAGTCGACGAGAATGGGATTTGAATCGACAACGATGGGCTTAGCAGTCCATCGCCTTAACCACTTGGCCACATCGTCCCTGCACAAGCGTGTCTCTGTGGAGGACAGCATGACTTCATGAAGACATAATGAGTCCATCTGCTGGATTGACCTCTCCAGCTGATCCTCGAGCATCAAACACGATGTCTGCAGTTCAGATTTGGACGTCAGCCTCACGTCACGTGTCTCAGACAGCGCTCTGAGCTGTTTCATACTCACAGTACGCTGAGCGTGTGCGCGATCAGGCTTCACACAGACGAGGTGGCCGAGTGGTTAAGGCGATGGACTGCTAATCCATTGTGCTCTGCACGCGTGGGTTCGAATCCCATCCTCGTCGGCTTGAGTGAGTTTTATGGAGTTCAGCATGGAGACATCAGCGTGTCTGCATCCTGCTGAGGAAAACAACGTTGTGTAGAAATAAGTCATAAAGAAAGGATGTCAGAGAAGGAAATAAAAAATTAAATCAAGTCAGAAATATAAAAATAAACTCTGGAATAAAAACAACAATAGAGTCTTCAGTCCTGATTTTTGTGTCTTTTGATCATCGCAGTGAGGCGTGGATGATGCTGTCAGCTCACTGCGACATGAGAGTGAGCGGGTCACATGACCACGGTGAGACAGGAGGAAGAAAGGGGCGTGGTTAACAGCAACTCATTCAACTTTGGGGGATTTTTCTTACCTGGATGATCGACGATGCATCCAGAAATAGTAATAAATCATAAATAATTCTCTAATGACATTTAAGAAGCCACGTAGTTAACTATAAAGTGAATAAATGATGTCTAAATAAAACTACAAAAAGAGTTCATATAAATACAAACTTCCATGTGTTGTGATTGTGAAATAAAAGCTGGAATAAATCTAAAGATGTGAGCGTGTTTTCATTCTCAGCTCACAGTTCTGATCCAAATCCAGCCCACCTCGGCTGTTCGTGTGCTTTTTATATGAATTCCTCTAGCTGACCTCTGACTTCTCGTCCCGTCAGGCCTAACCTCACACTGTCCAGATGCTGGCATCAGCGCTCTGGGACCATCCAGCAGACCAGGACCACCATGGCTCACAAGCACAGCCAGGAACACATGAGCAGACCGCAGGCCCGGCTGGAAGCCCGGCTGGACCGGGACCAGGTGGAGCCCTTTGAGGAGCCAGAGGAGGAGGTGCAGAGGAGTCAGAGCAGGCACAGACTCCTGCAGAACAGTCTGGTGGGTATCACAAAAACAGCTCCTTCCAACATCAAGACATCAGCTGACGACTCTCACGTTTATTGTTTTGGCGGGGGGGGGCATGGATGTTTGTGTCTGTGTGTGCCTGTATGTCTGTGTCTATATGTCAGGTTGGGTATCAGACGCCACCTCTCTGGGGACATCTCAGGCCCTCCAAGGTTTGGAGGCCTATCTCCCCCCACCACCACTTCCCCTGCCAGTGGCGGACTCCCTCAGGTGTCGGTGCGTTGGTGGTTCTTTGTATCTGGGGATGGGCGTCCAGGTACACACCGGCTCACTCCTTGGCGGCCGCTTATCGGGGCCTGGAGTCTGGGGCTCGGTCACTCAGGCACGGCTGGCTGCCGGCGGAGCTCACGGGCGCGTCACTGCAACTCCCCCTGGCTTCTGCTCCGCGGCTGCTGAGTGAACCCTCATCTGGGACTCTCCTCAGGTCTTTCCGGGACAGTGGCGCAGCTGCCCCTCTGTTGGTCTTCCTTGGTCTCTTGTGTTCTGGGGGCCTCTGGATGTCTGGAGTTTTGATCTCCTCCATACCTGCTTCATGCCCTGGAGGACGGGGCTGTGGCCCCCCCACACCCTCTAGCAGATCATTACATGAAGGAACCTTTTAAAAAAAACAAGCGCGTCCATGCTCACAGGTGTACACACGGGTGATCACACCCACAAACTACACCCTTTTTGGCTCCTACCTCAAAGCACACTGTGTTCTGTTGATCTTATGTGCTGCACAATAATGTTTAATATTTAGTATTTACTGTCATATTCCCATATATCATTGTGATGTTGTTTATTCTATTACTCTTGTTCTCTTCTGCTTGTTTTCTTTTTTCTTTCTCAACAGGTGATCCAGGTGATCCATATTTGTATCTTTTGGCTGTTTGTTTTGTTGTTTTTTGTTTTTTATCCCCGTCCCTCTTCTCCGCTGTTTTACTTTCTCCCCAGTCATGTCTGTCCCGTGTGTAGCAAGTGAAAATAAAAGAAAATAAACAATAAAAGTAAAGGTGAATCAAATAGACCATTACGGCAAGGCTGGGATGGTCCATTTGGTAAAGAGCACAATGGATTAGCAGTCAATCGCCTTAACCTCTCGGCCACCTGGTACAGGGACTCTGGCTTCACCTCATGCTGAGTCTGAGCTCTGATGGCAGTGTGCTCGATGCCCGCCTGCTCCGGCAGACTGGAGATATCCTGTCCAGCTGCAGAGCTTTCCTCAAGGAGCCGTTGGAGTCTCAGAGGGCAGTCGGGTTCAGCAGCACCGTGAGTCGAATGTGTGCAGCTGTTTACTGCCCATCCAAACCTGCCGTGTCCTCCAAACCCGAGAGTCTCGAGTCCACGACACTGCAGAGCTGCAAGAGTGCGAGTTTCCTGTGATCTTCTGCAACTGCAGCACAAACTTCATCACTGTTTCAACAACAAGGCTGCAGCGTGAAATATAAGACATGTAGAGTTCATCTATCACCCACCGGCTCGCTCATGCTGAGAGAGAGCACTGCAACATCTGTGCTAACAGCCCGCAGGCTCAGCACTCGGTCAGCAGCCCATCTCAGCCCGCCTTGCGGCATGGAGGAGGTGGCTGAGAGCTGAAGCCAATGAACCGCCAGTCCTTTGTGCTCTGCACACGTGGGTTTGACTCCCATCCTTGTCAGGGTGGTTCAGAGTTACGAGCTTCAGGATGTCCTGACTCCCGAGTGATGCTGGCTTTGTTAGAGCAGACAACAGTTAGCTTGCAGTTGTCTGATCTGTTTCCTCCTTGAACGTCTTGACGCAGAGTTTTTATTTATGGCGTCCTTCGTCAAAACCAGGTTATTTTTTTCATTTCTGCAGATGATGAAAGACTTTTATTTTGAAATCCACCTTTGTCTGTAAATGAGTTTCCACTCGGTCTGTTTGAGGTCATCATCAGGATGATCTTTGGATGAGCTTTATTTAAACTGCTGCAGGTGAACAAACACATGACCCTAAAACAAAATTGCGTCAGACGATCTCTAATCTCATTCTGACACTTCCTGTTCTGTGCCCCAGCTGCGCTCACAGAGCGACGCCCACCAGAGGAGCCTCGGCCACCTGAACAGGAAGTTACGGCAGCTCAGCAGGTCCACGCACAACATCGACCAGCTGACTGTGGAACAGCTGAAATTCACCATCGAACTGCTGAGAGCGCTGAACCAGCTGCTGCACACACAGGTGCGCGCACACACACACACACACACACACACTTTTATATGTGATGCAACTAACAAACCTCCAGGGGGTGCTGTTTTTACACGACAGTCCGGCTGTCGTCAGGTTTTCTCACCTTCTGTTTGGTTTTGTTTCATCTTTTGAGGTTTTTACGCCGTTTTTAGACTCTGAGATTTTCCGTGAATACCTTTAATCGCTTAGAAGGAGGCCTGCTGTGTTTGACTTCCTCTCAGGAATCTGTGGACGGAGACGCTCACTGGGACCAAGACCTGCGATCCCCCAAGGCCGAGCCATCTGAGGCTCGCAGGCTAAAGCTGGACCGGGTGAGAAGCAGGACTGGAACCAGGACTGGGACCGGTGCTGAGGATGGGGGACGGTGGTTTGTGCATGCTGCACTCAGTGTGAGTCTTCCTACACAGTGCTACTCATCACATCACAGATCACTGTGAACTAAACAAAGAGCTCTGCGGGGAAGACGACAGTAAGGACGTGTGAGGTGGTGATAGGCGTGCAGTGTAGACCGCTTCCTGTCTGATTCGCTGTCAGTGCTGAAACGTTTGAGCTGGTGTGCAATCAGAAGGTTACATATGGGTGACAGCTTGTGCTGAAGTGCACTGTCGCCCTCTTTAGGTTGGAGGGTGTAAATGAATCCACAGAATCGCTTCAGTCTGATGACGTGTTTGAAATCATCAAAATAAATTTAAATGTAGCTCAGCTGCTTCAAACCTCACGCCGGTCTGATACTGAACTGATAACAGTGTGTGTGTGCGTCTGCAGGGAGGCAGGTGTGTGTGTGACCACAGTGAAGCAGAGAAGAAGAGGCTACAACTGGAAACCAGAGAGCTGCGACACACACTGAGACAGCACAGGTAACACACACAGACATGGATACACACTGCTCTGGGATCAGGGTTTAGGATCAACGCTGAGAGGAGCTGAAGCCCCGACAGCAGAAAGGACGATCCAGCAGATGGACTCATTATGTCTACATGAAGTCCTGCTGTGTCCTCCACAGGGACACGCTCATGCAGAGACGAGGTGGCCGAGTGGTTAAGGCGATGGCCTGCTAATCGTGGGTTTGAATCTTATCCTCATCGGCTTGGTGGAGTTTTAAAAAGTTCAAAGTGTTGGGCTCAGAAATGAATCCTGGACCTCAGGAAGATGTCAGTGATGAAACAGTTAAAGATGTGAACATCAAAATTATTAACGAATAAATACAGAGAAATCAGGATGTTCACCTCTGCTGAGGTTTCTGATTTTTACAGGCTGTTACCAAAACTCATTCAGGTTATTTGATGTGTGCATGTGCGTGTGTGTGTGCGTGTGCCTGTGTGCGTGTGCAGGAGTGTCATGAAGCTGTGTGATGAGGTGGAGTGTGTGGAGAAAACTCTGCTGAAGAGACGAGCGGAGCTGCGAGAGGCCGACAGGAAACTGCTGGAGGCTCAGAGCTGCATACACACCAGCAGAGTCCAGGTATACACACACACACACACACACACACATGGTGGTGTGTTATACTCTGGTGAACCCACAATATTACAGAAAAGCTCAACAATCACACGATTCACTGTGAGCAGCACTTGGTGACTGTGGGGAGGACGAACTCCTTTTAACAGGAGGAAACGTCCAGCAGATCCAGGCTCAGCGTCTCGTCACCCTGAGACTGAATCTTTTTAGATCAGTTTTATTGACAAAACTATTCATTAATAATTTTATGGTCAATCACCAAAATGACTAAAAAGAGAGAAAAACATGAGCTTGGATCAGTTTCTTTAATAACTGATGACGCGCTCGCCGCTCTAACCTCGACCCTTCCCGCTCCGTCCTCGTGTGTCCTCCAGGCCAGCGAAGCTCAGCGAGACGCCGCTGTGCTGCGGCTCAGAGGGGAGGACAAACAGCGTGCCAGGTAAAGTGTCCTGGCTCCAACCATGACCTCAAAGATCAGGGTGGATATTTTCATCATCGCCACCATCTTCATCACACAGGGAGTTGCAGGAAGAGGTGGAGCAGCTGAGGAGGATGAGGGAGGAGGAAGAGCAGATGCTCAGGCAGGTGGAGGAGGAGCTGAGGAGCAGAGAGGAGGAGCTCCAACAGCTCGACAGGGAAATACAAACAGCCAGAGACATGTAAGGAGGCTTTTACTGTGAAGGAGACAGGAAGTTTTTACTGTGAAGAGGTGGCTGTTGTATTTTGTCAGGTGTCTCCATATAAACTTCAGCTGTGTGTGTGTGTGTGTGTGTGTGTGTGTGTGTGTGTGCAGCCTCGCTGACCTGCTGTCTGACTGTGTGGAGGCTCAGGGGCATCTGGACTCTCTCAGCACTCAGGTGAGGTCACACCTTGCCGAGCTGACGCAGAAAGTGGAGTCCCGCAGGAGAGAGGCCGAGTTGTGTCTCCGAGAGAAAAGCCGACAGCAAACAGAGCTGCAGGTCAGGGAGCACCATAGTGTGCTGATGTGTGAGGAGGAAGAGGAGCTGATACCTCACTCTGAGTCAGCTGACCCTGAACAGGTCAGACGATGGGTGGATGCTCATGATGGTCTATGGTTTATGTGCAGGAGGAGCTAAACAGGAGGAGGGAAGAGAGGAGGAGCCTGCAAGAGCAATGTAAACACCTGGAGGCCAGGCGGAAGCACGCTGACAGGTACGACCCATCTGAGTGCTCGGAGACATGTGATTGGTAGAAACACGTTAAACCGTGTGTGTGTGTGCCAGGTGTCTGTCGGCGGTGCAGGTGGAGCTCGCTAAACAGAAGGAGAAACACAGCCACAACCAACTCCTTCAACAGGAAGTGATGAGGGAAACAACAGCCAATCAACACCACCTAAACAGTATGAGCTCATCCTGTCAACCTATCTCTAATAATCAGCTATGTACCACAGGCCTTCAAGCTGGCTGTAGTTAAACCTTTACTCAAAAAGCATCTCTAGACCCAGCAGTCTTAGCTAATTATAGGCCAATCTCCAACCTTCCTTTATATCAAACATCCTTGAAAGAGTAGTTGTCAAACAGCTAACAGATCATCTGCAGAGGTTTATTTGAAGAGTTTCAGTCAGGTTTCAGAGCTCATCACAGCACAGAAACAGCTTTAGTGAAGGTTACAAATGATCTTCTTATGGCCTCTGACAGTGGACTCATCTCTGTGCTTGTCCTGCTAGACCTCAGTGCAGCGTTCGATACCATAATATCCTATTAGAGCGATTAGAACATGCTGTAGGTATTACAGGTACTGCACTGCAGTGGTTTGTATCATATCTATCTAATAGACTCCAGTTTGTGCATGTAAATGGAGAGTCCTCTTCACACACTGAGGTTAATTATGGAGTTCCACAGGGTTCAGTGCTAGGACCAATTCTGTTTACATTATACATGCTTCCCTTAGGCAGCATCATTAGAAGACATAGCATACATTTACACTGCTATGCTGATGACACCCAGCTCTATCTGTCCATGAAGCCAGATAACACACACCAATGAGTTAAACTGCAGGAATGTCTTAAAGACATAAAGACCTGGATGGCCGCTAACTTTCTGCTTCTTCATTCAGATCAAACTTTGCAGATGGCTGCCGTCGCTCGCTGTCCTCCTCAACTCTGCGTTTTTCTTATGCTAGTTATGTTATTTCTTAGTTTATTTTCAACCTGTGATGCTTTCATCACCTACAGCAGACAAACTCTCCTGGACATTCGACAAAACTCGCAATCCGGACCTTCACAAACCAACTTTTTTGTGAATGGTGGTGACTCACCTTGGCTACCTGGGAAGAAGAAACACTGGAGAAAAAGGGGAAAAAGAGCCGGGATTCTGGTCAGGCTGAGGAAAAGACAACATTGCACCCTGCTTCCCAGCATTCTTCTAGCTAAGGTCCAGTCCTTGGAAAACAAACTGGATGAACTAAGGGCCAGGATAACTTTCCAAAGGGACAGTAAGAACTGCAACGTCTGAGGAGCTCTCCATTCACCACCAGGACAGAACAAAGGACTCGGGTAAATGTAGGGGAGGTGGTGTGTGCGTAATGACCAACAAACGGTGGTGCACTGATGTACAGATAGTTTCGTCGCGGTGCTCTCCTGATTTTGAACACCTTATGATCAGATGCAGACCCTTTTATCTGCCCAGGGAGTTTACAGCAGTATTCTGTACCGCTGTTTACATTCCCCCCCCCCCCCCCCCCCACGCTGAAACCACACGGGCACTGGACGAACTGTTTGACATTATCGACCGGCAGGAAACGTTACACCCGGAGGCTGCTTTTATCGTGGCTGGTGACTTTAATAAAGCCAACATGAAGAAAGTTCTGCTGAAGTTTTACCAGCACGTAAACTTTCCAACGTGTGGTGATAACATCTTAGACCACGTTTACGCTCCATACGCACATGCCTGCAAAGCCCGTCCCCGGCCGGCCTTCGGCAAATCAGATCACTCCTCAGTTCTGCTGTTGCCAGCCTATAGGCAGAAGCTGAAAAGCGACCAGCCCATGACGCGTAACGGACTTTATTCATAAATGCATCAATGACGCCGTACCGCGGGCTGTTGTACAAACTTACCCCAACCAAAAGCCGTGGGTTAACGGAGAGGTCCTTGCAGCGCTCAGAGGACTGCAGGCTTTAAATCCGGAGACCCAGGTGAATACAAAACATCCCGGTATGCACTCAGGAAAGAAATAAAGACGGCCAAGGGACAGTACAAAGGAAAGGTGGAACTCTGCTACGGCTACTCCAACACCAGGAGCATGTGGAGCGGTCTGAAGACCATCACAGACTACAAGGGAAACAGCAGGAGAGTGAGGGAGGCAACGGCTTCTCCACCTGATGATCTCAACACCTTCTATGCACGCTTTGATAAACATCTATCTCAGGAGTTTTTGCTGGAAGAGGACAGCTGCCTTCTTCAGATATCTCAGGCAGTCGTGTGTAAATACTTCAGGAAAGTAAACACTCAGAAAGCTCCTGGATCAGACAACACTCCAGGTCATGTTTTCAAAGCCCAGGAGCTGGCAGATGTCTTCACAGACATTTTTATCCTTTCCCTGCTCCAGTCTACTGTCCCAAATGTTTTAAGAGGACCACCATCATCCCTGTCCCTAAGAAAACTAATGTGAACTGCCTAAATGACTGTCGCCCAGTAGCACTCACCTCCATTGCCATGAAGTGCTTTGAGCGCATAGTCAAAGCTCACATTACATCTTTAATCCCTGCTTCACTTGATGCGCTCCAGTTTGCCTACAGGCCCAACAGATCTACAGACGATGCAATAGCAGTAGCACTTCACGCTGCCCTCTCTCACCTGGACCAGAAAAACACATGTGTGCGGATGCTGTTCATAGACTATAGCTCCGCCTTCAACACCATCATACCACCCAGACTCGTTATGAAACTCCGTGACCTGAACTTTAGTTCCTCCCTGTGCAGCTGGATCCTGGACTTCCTGACAGACATCACCTCATCCACACTCACACTCAGCACAGGTGCCCCCCAGGGATGTGTGCTCAGCCCCCTGCTTACACCCTGTTCACCCACGACTGTACAGCAACACACAGCTCCAACACCATCATCAAATTTGCAGACAACACCACCATCATCGGCTGCATTTCTGATGGAGATGAGATGGCATACAGGGCAGAGGTGAGAGCCCTGACCTCATGGTGCCGCAACAACAACCTGCTGCTTAACGTCAGCAAAACCAAGGAGCTCTGTGTGGATTACAGGAGACTGCAGAGAGGAGGCCACACCCCCATCCACATCGAAGGAGCAGAGGTGGAGAGAGTCAGCTGCTTCAGATTCCTGGGCATCAACATCAGCGAGGATCTGAGCTGGTCACACCATGTTGGTGTGATCACAAAAGCAGCAAGATAGCAGCTCTTCCTCCTGCAGCGCCTGAGAAGATTCAGCATGAACCTCAGAATACTTACAAACTTCTATCGATGCCCCATTGAGAGTATTCTGACTGGCTGCATCACCACCTGGTACAGCAGCTGTAATGCTCTGGACTGCAAAGCTCTGCAGAGGGTGGTGAGATCAGCGCATCACCAGGACTGAACTGGCAGCCATGCAGGATCTCTGCAGACAGCACTGCATGAGGAAGACACAGCGGATCCTCTCTGACCCCGGCCACAGACTTTTCACACTCCTGCCGTCCGGCAGGCGGTTCAGGAGCATCCAGACCCGCACTACCAGACACAGAGACAGTTTTTACCCACAAACCATCAGACCTTTGAACTGCTGACATCCCATACACACCACTACACACTGTACACTGTCACTTCAACAAATGCTACTTAAATGCTCATCGCACAACTTTGTACAACCTGAGATACTCTTGCACAAACTTGTAAATACCAACTAAATTCTCTAATATTTAATACTTCTTCTTTTTATTGTTATTATTATTATTATTATTATTCTTATTATTATTATTTTATTACTACCACTGCTATTTTCTGTTATTTTCTTCTCAATATAACTGCACACTCTCTATATGCTCATGTAAAGCTGAGGAGCACGAGCCAAAGAATTTCATTATGGATAAATGTGGCTACACTGTTTATGACAATAAAACTTGAAACTTGGTTATTGTACTCGGCCCTGAAAATCTTAGAAATATGGTATCTAAGCAGATTCTTACTCTGGATGGCATTACCTTGGCCTCCAGTAACGCTGTGAGGAACCTTGGAGTCATTTTTGACCAGGACATGTCCTTCAATGCACATATTAAACAAATATGTAAGACTGCTTTCTTCCATTTGTGCAACATCTCTAAAATTAGAAATATCCTGTCTCAGAGTGAAGCTGAAAAACTAGTTCATGCATTTATTACTTCCAGGCTGGACGACTGTAATTCATTATTATCAGGAAGTCCTAAAAACTCCCTGAAAAGCCTTCAGCTAATCCAAAATGCTGCAGCAAGAGTCCTGACAGGGACTAGAAAGAGAGAGCAGATTTCTCCTGTTTGGCTTCCTGTTAAATCCAGAATTCAAAATCCTGCTCCTCACATACAAGGTCTTAAATAATCAGGCCCCATCTTATCCTAATGACCTTGTAGTACCATATCACCCTATTAGAGCACTTCGCTCTCGCTCTGCAGGCCTACTTGTTGTTCCTAGAGTATTTAAAAGTAGAATGGGAGGCAGAGCCTTCAGTTTTCAGGCCCCTCTTCTGTGGAACCAGCTTCCAGTTTGGATTCAGGAGACAGACACTATCTCTACTTTTAAGATTAGGCTTCAAACTTTCCTTTTTGCTAAAGCATATAGTTAGGGCTGGACCAGGTGACCCTGAATCCTCCCTTAGTTATGCTGCAATAGACATAGGCTGCCGGGGATTCCCATGATGCACTGGGTGTTTCCTTTCCAGTCACCTTTCTCACTCACTATGTATTAACAGACCTCTCTGCACTGAATCATATCTGTTATTAACCTCTGTCTCTCTTCCACAGCATGTCTTCATCCTGTCTTCCTTCTCCCAACCAATCACAGCAGATGGCCCCGCCCCTCCCTGAGCCTGGTTCTGCAAATGCAGACAATGATCGCACTTCAGTTTTATTACTGCTAAGTGCTGCGTTTGACACTGTGGGTCACTGTATTTTATTGGTGCTTGCTCATAGGGGGTCATATGATTGTTGGGTTTTTCTCTGTATCTATGAAGCGCCTTGAAGCGACTTTTGTTGTGATTTGGCGCTATATAAATAAAATTGAATTGAATTGAATTGAATTGATAGGCTTGAACATTTTATTGGAGTTACAGGAAATGTTTTATTATGGCTGAGATCCTACCTGTCTGGGAGGTCTCAGACTGTTAGTTTTAATAATGATCTCTCCGAGACCTGTGCAGTGGGGCATGGGGTCCCTCAGGACTCTGTACTTGGATCATTGTTTCAAGTCTCCGCAACTCTGAAAGTCTCCGTGTGATCAACAACAGACACACATTATGCCCCTATCATGGTCTAACCCAATCAGAGTGTTAAGAGATATACTCTAAAACACTTCTTCAGTAGAGACTCAGAGAAGAGAAGCACATAGAACTTCTTGCTAGCAAGGGCGGCCTCCAGAACTGAGACTCGCACTGAGGACTGCCCTAGTCTTTATTTATATGCTTCAGTGAGCGTTTGTTCCTTACATTGGAATGTGGAGGTGTACGTGTGTGTGTGTGCGCGCGTGTGTGTGTGATCCTGCTGATCAAAGGGTCATATAACATAAAAGCACAGGAGGAACATCCTTGGTCATAAAGAGGGTAGTTTCCCCCACACCCTAGATGGTTCACCCTAAATAACACAGTGAAGCCATACAAAGGGGAGGAATTTTCCCCACATCAAACAGACCTTCCCTAAACCTGCTGGTCTGGAAGTCCAGCAGTTCATCTACACAAAAGGCACTTAGACTAAAACAGACATAGCTACGTTAATCCTACCGTAAAACCGCGGTCAACTTTTGGAGGTCTTCCTGAGTCGAGCCCAGCAGGGCGATGTCATCTGCGAAGTCCAAGTCATTGAGATTACGCGCTTCATGCCAGGGCACACCGATGCCAGCTTGATCAACTGATCGTCGCATGATGAAGTCAATTACCAACAGGAAGAGGAAAGGGGATAGCACGCATCCTTGTCGGACGCCAGTATTAATCTTGAAGAAATCTGTGCAGCTGCCCTCCGTCCGGACGCAGCAACGGGAGTTGGAGTAGAGACAACGAAAGGCATCTACAAACTGCTGAGGGACTCCATAGTGGCGTAGGATTGCCCATAGAGTCGACCGGTGGATGCTGTCAAAAGCCTTCTCGAAGTCAATAAAATTAATAGAAATCTTCCTTTGGTATTCCAATGTTTGTTCAATGATCATGCGGAGGGTGAAGATTTGCTCGACGCATGACCGGCCACTCCGAAACCCAGCCTGCTCTTCTCGCAATCGTTCGTTCACTGCGTGTCGTAACCGATTCAGAAGAGTGAGGCAAAACACTTTCCCGGGTACCGACAGCAACGTGATGCCCCGCCAGTTGCTACAGTCACCCAAATCACCTTTTTTTGGAAGTTTGATGATGGTGGCTTTTGTCCAATCATCGGGTACATGTGATGTTGACCAGCAGGCGTTTAGGAGTCTTGTAAGGGCGGCTTCAAGATGGGGTCCGCCATGCTTCAGCATTTCGGCGAGGATTTCGTCCAGGCCTGCGGCCTTTCCACTCTCGAGGAGTCGGATCGCTGTCTTGACTTCAGTGATGGTGATTTGTCCAATATCGACAGGAAGAAGATCCATGGAAGTTGCCAGGTCTTCGGCCTCGAACCGTTGGGGTGGCAGGTTGGTTCAGAGTATCGCGGAAGTGTTCGACCCATCGTTGGTCTTGTTCAGCTGCAGTAAGGAGGACACGTCCATTTTTGTCTTGGATTGGAACACCGCGGCCACCACGAGCCCCAGTTTGATCTCGTACAATGTGATATAAGGTTCGGGTATCGTTCCGATCGGCTGCTTCTTGGGCTTTGATGCCTTTAGCTTCGATCCATTCACGCTTGTCACGCCGGCAGCTGCGTTTGACCTGTCGGGCAAGGTCTTGGTAGGTGGCCATGGCCCTCTCACGCTGGTCTGCAGAAGCATGTGGGTCAAAGGCCACCTGGTCCCGAACTGACTTTGCCAAGCGACGTTGATCTATAAGTTTCCATGAACGGTCGGAGATCCAGCGCTCCTTAAAGCCGCCCCGTCGGCGACCAATCTTCGATTCTGCTGCACCGACCACAGCCTCTTTTAGCTCATCCCAGAGTGTATCTGGATTTTCGTTGTTAATTCCTTCCGCAGCAAGGAGCTGGAAGCGGTTTCTCAATTCGAGTTGAAATTCCGCTGCCGTATTTGCGTCTTTTAGGCGTTGAATGCTAAAAGGACTTGGCCGCTGCAGTCGTGGTTGGAGGCGCTTCAGGTGAAGTTTACATTTGGCAATTAGCAGGTAGTGATCAGAGTCAATGTCGGCTCCATGCCACACTCTAACATCGCTAATGGTGGATGCCCAGCGCGATGAAATGCAGATGTAGTCGATCTTGTACATCCGCCACCGGGGGGCTTCTACGTCACCTTGTGTATCCGCTTGTGGCCGAAGAAGGTGTTCTTGATGGTCGGCCGGTTTGCCTCACAGAACGAGATCAGCCGCCCACCGTTTTCATTTGTCATTGTTGCGATTCCATACGGGCCGATAGTCGATTCCAGGCCATCCCGGTTACTGCTTATTTGCGCGTTGAAATCTCCGCCCACGATCAGCCAATCATGACGTGGGGAGTTGTTAATGGCATCCTGGAGCATCGCATAGAAACCATCCTTGTCAGTATCATCAGCCTCTTCTGTTGGAGCGTATACTTGAAGAATTGTGACTTTCACATGCCTAGATTGGAAACGAGCCAAGATTAGGCATGTGAAATGGGCTTCCAGGCCAGCAATGATGTTGTTGCACATCGCGAGAGGATGAAGCCCACGCCGCGTGCATGATCTTGGGCATGGCCAGAGTAGAGCACCATCTTTCCATCACTAACCATCTTCCCGCTTCCTGCCCATCGCATTTCTGAGATGCCCAAGATGTCCATACGGTACGAGTCAAATTCATATAGAAGCTGGGCCAATTTACCTGTTTGGTACAGAGTCCGTACATTCCATATTCCATAACGAGTAGTTTCTTTTGGGTCGAAAATTGGTCGACGCATCGGGCAGTGGACGACCCGAGGGCTTTTCTCCACTGCCGTCATTAAGGGTTGCCGATCATCTTCGCCCTGATTCAGTCGATAATGAGATTCACTTGCTGTTTCCGTAGCAATTGGAGTTTTTACAGGGTGGGGTTGCTAGCCCCACGCCCAACCCTCCTCCTTTCTCATCCGGGCTTGGGACCGGTAATGGCAGAGTTAAACCAAATATAATGGAGCAACGGAACAAAAAGTTTTCTAAATCTAATTCACTTATATCTGCAGACACTGTGAAGCCATACGGGGTCTCTGGCATTTCACCGTGACATATGCAGTTCATGTAAAGAAGATCCCCTATAAGTGAAATTTCAATTTGGCAAGACCCCGAAATAAGCATGCCCTCTAGCTAAATAAAAATGAAATTACTACACCTCATGCAGTATCATTATCAAAATTACTTCAACACAGTAAACCTTGATTTCCTTCAAACTCAATTTACTGTTACACTCAAACTCACAGCTGGCTTGAGTGTCTTAAATCATATGTCAACCCCTTGGACCTCTGCGTCTGGTATTACTCTTTTTCTCACAAATAAGTTTTTCTCAAAATGATCTTCTGACCATTAGCTATTTCTGAGGCCACAAATCTCAGCAGCGCCACCTGAGTAAAATCTTAGTAAACGTCTTTACTAAGGGGGAAATTCTTCAATTTCGTGACTATAACACTTATTAAACCCATAAACTGACCAACAACTCTTATATTTTTTTATTCTTTAAACACACATTGGTCTCTTTCTCTCTTATTTCCTTAAAATGACATCTCAAGTTACTTTTAGCTCAGTACTGTCTTTTACGAGTCGACCTTGAATGCAACGCTACTTCACAGTCTCATTTGAACTCAGGCAAAAACTCAAGACAGAGATCAACCAGTAATTCATTGAGTACAATTTTAGAATTATGATCCAATACAGCACAATTTCCGTTTAAGAGGTTTGTGCCTTACCCTTTTTAGTTGGGCCCACAGTAGTCAAGAAATCACCGAGACGTCTGCCCGTTCGACCACCCGTCTCCTCTGGCCTCTGGCCTCGACCACCACAGAAAGCAACACCTCTATTGCTCTACACTGCCCGCATCCTCCACCAAATACTGTTGCGAAATCAATCAATGTAAAGCAGTGACACAAACCACGGAGGCTCAGAAGAGTGCAGTCAAACGATGAGTTTATTAACACACAGGAGAGAAAACATCAGCATATGTCTTCTGACAAAAGTACATGTTGAGAACACTTTTAAAGCATGGCGCAAAAATAGGTTAAAGACGTTAGTTACAGTAAATGGAACATCTTAGATGGCTATAAACAGCTATAAACAGACATAGAACTTCTCATTTCTATAACACCTTCAAAACAAGGCAATAACTTCAAGCCTTCAGGGTCTCTGAGGGCTGGTTGTTGACTCCAGTCATCTGTTACCAAGTAGACTAAAATGCAGTTAGAAGCTAAATGAGTTAAGGCCTCAGGCCTGACACATTTCTAGATTATATGTGTATTGTAAGCATGTATGCAGTTATCCTTCTATGCTCTAGTCTTTAACACAATAGATTGTGAAGTCATCGCGCTTCACAGCTTAAGACCCTCTGTAGACTGAGCAACAACTCTGAATGAGGACAAATACTATGCAATGTGTATGAAATACTTCTGGCCGTACCTGTAATAAAAGTTAACATAATAAAAGGATCCTTAAATGAACATCTTCAATAAACAACTTTAATGCAATATCAATACTGTGAGAAATATTATTAAATGGAATAATGCTGTAAAGAATGTTATTAATTATAATGATACAGGTTATGTGGCAGCAATAAAAGAATTTCTGTATCTCCACATCCTCCATGGTGGAGCTCAGCGTTCACTCTGATAGAGCCCACTGTGTTCTCTGTGAGTGGGAAAGTTTCCCGCTGACACACCTGCTGTGAGCACCTGTGTGTGGGCAGAAAGAACAGATTAGTTAAAGCAGAAAGGTGAGTCAGTTTAATGAGTGACAGCTTTATGTTTGTTCCGTTGGTACAAACCACAGGTTCAGATGCTGATTTCACAGGAAACAGCATGAATGAGGGTTGATGATATGATAAGCTTCTCTGGGACTTGGTGTGTGTGCATGTCTGAACACGAGTGTGTTCACAGCCTGTTTTCCTTTGTAGGACTCTGTGAGTCCAACATCATCGCGGCTCAGTGCAGATTAACCTGTCACCATCTTTTCAGTGACAGGCTGCAGAGATTTCAGCAGGATATGATGGAAGCAGCTCAAAGCAAAGGAAAGCAGCTCCCTGCAGAGCAGAAACCACTCTAAGGCTACGTTCACACTGCAGGTCTTAATGCTCAATTCCGATTTTTTGATCAAATCCGATTTTTTTGTCTGCTTGTTCACACTACAAATAAAATGCGACAGCAAACGTGCTCTAGTGTGAACGCTCAAAGCGGCCGCATGCGCAAAAGAAGACATCACACACAACGCGCTCTGTTTAGACCCAGAGCAAACAGTGTTGTTTGGCCCTTAATATAAAGAATTCGGACTTTACGTTTGTGCTTTAAGTTATTTTGTTATTTACATAATAATGTAAATAACCTAATAATGATCCTCATTGCTGTTTTAGAGGAGCGGAGCTTCAAAGGATAGCTGCAGATTTCTCTGAAAATCTGCAGATTAGACAGTACAAAGAAAGTGTTCACGTTGTCTTCCCAATAGTTTCACTAACATCTACACTGGACGGACAGGAAGCGTTCGCCATGTCTTCTCCGGCGCTGATAATCGGTGTCTGTCTTGTGTCAGTGACGTAAAAGACGGATTTAATGCGACATGACCATCAAACAGCAGTCGCTTTCTGAAACATCAGATATGTATCGGATTCAGGACCACATACGAAAGTGGTTCAGATCGGATTTGAAAATATGGGATTTGTGCCGTTCACACTGTCACACCATGATCGGATAGATGGTCGCAGAGGGTCAGAAAAATCAGATTTGATGCGCTTTCGCCTGCAGTGTGAACGTAGCCTAACAGTGCCACTATCGTTTAAGTCCTTCATGGGCTCACTGCTCCCTACATTACATCGTGAAGGCTGATGAAGCTCAGGTCAGACCCTCCTGACTGCTCTCTCTGCCTGCCTCCTCATCAGAACCACTGGTGGGTCTCCTGCTTTAGCCCTTCAGCTGTTGGAGTCTTTACCAGAAGACCTGAGCTCTGAAAACCTGCTGTCGTAATCCCTCCTCACACTGAGCTTGGACGCAGGACTTGGTTACCGGAATAAAGATATCTGCCCATTTATTTCAATTTATTGGATCTATATCTTCTCCTATTGTATTTATCCAGATTATTGATCGAGGTTTGGTCCTGTGTTTCATTGAACTGTTTTTAATCTTCTTTTGTTTTTGTCTTCTGACTGAATGACCCCTGAATGACCTCTGCTAGAAGACATAGGCCTGTTTGATCCTCATTCACAGGTGAAGGCAGTGGGACGTGTCATGGATCTGTGTGTGTGTATAACCTTCAGGATACAATGCTGACGAGGGAAAACTCGTCCACACACAGTCACTGTCTTGTGTGAATAGCTAGCTTAGCTTGTAGCCAGGTTGTTAGCTTCTCCATCTGTCCCTTCTGCACTTTCATGCTCAGTATGTCCGATTATTCCAAAATGGATTCAATTTATTTCCGCCTCAAAGTCCTACAAACAACACCCCATAATGAAAAAATGAAATTCTATTAAAATTGTATTAAAATTCAAAAATGGAAATATAACATATGTAAGCATTCGCTGCCTTTGCCATCAGACTCAAAGCTGTGCGTTTTGTTTCACCTGATCATCTGTAATATGTTTCTACCACTGACTGGAGTCCACCTGAGCTCAATTCAGTTGAATGGACACGGTTTGGACAGGGACGCTCAGTCATCATGTCAGAGCACAAACTAGACCTTGAAGTCCAAGGAGTTGTGTGCAAACCTCTGAGACAGGATTGTACTGAAGCCCAGCTGTCGGGAAGGGACCAGAAGAAAGGGTGATATTGGCTCTGATATGATGGATGTTGTTAACAAGGAAGGAAAGTTCTCACTGTTGAGTCGAGTGAACAGTTAGAGCAGGAGATATCGGTGTGATAAAGTTCCCAACTGTGCCAAACAAACTGGTACAGATTAAACGTGACACACAGTCTTCCCTCATCTTTGACCATATTATTGAAAGGATGCAAGAGCTCTCTGAGACGACTATGTGGATTTGCACAAACGTTCCACTTTCAGACTGAATGCTGTCATTGATCTGGGGTGAGGGATTAGCAGATCGCTGGTTAAAAGAAGCCACTCAGACCACTAAATGAATGCAGTTTACATCTCTGTTCAGGAAAAAGTACCATCAGGGGTAAAGACAGCAGAAAATCTGCTCAGTGATCAAAGAGGTTGTTAAAGTGAATTGTTAAATGTTGTCATTTTTATGCTTACCACCTCTACAGATTAAACGTGACACACAGTCTTCCCTGTGAGAGAGTCGATGTTCAGACCCAGAGTAAAGATGTGAAACATCCCTGTAGTGAGTGGATCCTGAAACATGCCGGCTAAAACAAACAGATCCCATCAGACGGATGAATCTGGCTGCAGGTTCATCTGTAGCATCATCTGAGAATGAAAACCAGCCACGAGAAGAGCTTTGAGCCATGCAGGTCAGGTGAATCAGCACAGATGGAAACATGAAGCTGCCACTCAGTAACATGATCCATTTATCTGCCTGATTCTTCTCTTCCTCCAGAATCTGTTTTCATCAACAGACACTTGAGTTCCTGCCACAAACTGGTAGGTGAGCGTGTCACCATGAAGTCCTGTTTCCACTCGTCCTCCTGGCAGTGGGCAGTAATCGCTCCGATGAGTTTGTCTAACAGCAGCAGCAGAGAGCCGATCAGCTGACACTGGAGGGAATGTTCCCACAGAGAGCGCAGTGACGTCTATCAGAGTGAAGCTGGAGACTCCTGAGAGTCATCAGGAAAAACATGTGTGACAGAAAATCAGCTGCAAAGAAAAAACATTTTTATATCTGAAGGATAAAAATCTGAACCGACTTTTTACAGATCGGTCTGAAATGGGCTTCCAGGCCAGCAATGATGTTGTTGCACATCGCGAGAGGATGAAGCCCACGCCGCGTGCATGATCTTGGGCATGGCCAGAGTAGAGCACCATCTTTCCATCACTAACCATCTTCCCGCTTCCTGCCCATCGCATTTCTGAGATGCCCAAGATGTCCATACGGTACGAGTCAAATTCATATAGAAGCTGGGCCAATTTACCTGTTTGGTACAGAGTCCGTACATTCCATATTCCATAACGAGTAGTTTCTTTTGGGTCGAAAATTGGTCGACGCATCGGGCAGTGGACGACCTGAGGGCTTTTCTCCACTGCCGTCATTAAGGGTTGCCGATCATCTTCGCCCTGATTCAGTCGATAATGAGATTCACTTGCTGTTTCCGTAGCAATTGGAGTTTTTACAGGGTGGGGTTGCTAGCCCCACGCCCAACCCTCCTCCTTTCTCATCCGGGCTTGGGACCGGTAATGGCAGAGTTAAACCAAATATAATGGAGCAACGGAACAAAAAGTTTTCTAAATCTAATTCACTTATATCTGCAGACACTGTGAAGCCATACGGGGTCTCTGGCATTTCACCGTGACATATGCAGTTCATGTAAAGAAGATCCCCTATAAGTGAAATTTCAATTTGGCAAGACCCCGAAATAAGCATGCCCTCTAGCTAAATAAAAATGAAATTACTACACCTCATGCAGTATCATTATCAAAATTACTTCAACACAGTAAACCTTGATTTCCTTCAAACTCAATTTACTGTTACACTCAAACTCACAGCTGGCTTGAGTGTCTTAAATCATATGTCAACCCCTTGGACCTCTGCGTCTGGTATTACTCTTTTTCTCACAAATAAGTTTTTCTCAAAATGATCTTCTGACCATTAGCTATTTCTGAGGCCACAAATCTCAGCAGCGCCACCTGAGTAAAATCTTAGTAAACGTCTTTACTAAGGGGGAAATTCTTCAATTTCGTGACTATAACACTTATTAAACCCATAAACTGACCAACAACTCTTATATTTTTTTATTCTTTAAACACACATTGGTCTCTTTCTCTCTTATTTCCTTAAAATGACATCTCAAGTTACTTTTAGCTCAGTACTGTCTTTTACGAGTCGACCTTGAATGCAACGCTACTTCACAGTCTCATTTGAACTCAGGCAAAAACTCAAGACAGAGATCAACCAGTAATTCATTGAGTACAATTTTAGAATTATGATCCAATACAGCACAATTTCCGTTTAAGAGGTTTGTGCCTTACCCTTTTTAGTTGGGCCCACAGTAGTCAAGAAATCACCGAGACGTCTGCCCGTTCGACCACCCGTCTCCTCTGGCCTCTGGCCTCGACCACCACAGAAAGCAACACCTCTATTGCTCTACACTGCCCGCATCCTCCACCAAATACTGTTGCGAAATCAATCAATGTAAAGCAGTGACACAAACCACGGAGGCTCAGAAGAGTGCAGTCAAACGATGAGTTTATTAACACACAGGAGAGAAAACATCAGCATATGTCTTCTGACAAAAGTACATGTTGAGAACACTTTTAAAGCAGTGAGGTATCCGCCCCCCCCCCCCCCCCCCCCATGGCGCAAAAATAGGTTAAAGACGTTAGTTACAGTAAATGGAACATCTTAGATGGCTATAAACAGACATAGAACTTCTCATTTCTATAACACCTTCAAAACAAGGCAATAACTTCAAGCCTTCAGGGTCTCTGAGGGCTGGTTGTTGACTCCAGTCATCTGTTACCAAGTAGACTAAAATGCAGTTAGAAGCTAAATGAGTTAAGGCCTCAGGCCTGACACATTTCTAGATTATATGTGTATTGTAAGCATGTATGCAGTTATCCTTCTATGCTCTAGTCTTTAACACAATAGATTGTGAAGTCATCGCGCTTCACAGCTTAAGACCCTCTGTAGACTGAGCAACAACTCTGAATGAGGACAAATACTATGCAATGTGTATGAAATACTTCTGGCCGTACCTGTAATAAAAGTTAACATAATAAAAGGATCCTTAAATGAACATCTTCAATAAACAACTTTAATGCAATATCAATACTGTGAGAAATATTATTAAATGGAATAATGCTGTAAAGAATGTTATTAATTATAATGATACAGGTTATGTGGCAGCAATAAAAGAATTTCTGTATCTCCACATCCTCCATGGTGGAGCTCAGCGTTCACTCTGATAGAGCCCACTGTGTTCTCTGTGAGTGGGAAAGTTTCCCGCTGACACACCTGCTGTGAGCACCTGTGTGTGGGCAGAAAGAACAGATTAGTTAAAGCAGAAAGGTGAGTCAGTTTAATGAGTGACAGCTTTATGTTTGTTCCGTTGGTACAAACCACAGGTTCAGATGCTGATTTCACAGGAAACAGCATGAATGAGGGTTGATGATATGATAAGCTTCTCTGGGACTTGGTGTGTGTGCATGTCTGAACACGAGTGTGTTCACAGCCTGTTTTCCTTTGTAGGACTCTGTGAGTCCAACATCATCGCGGCTCAGTGCAGATTAACCTGTCACCATCTTTTCAGTGACAGGCTGCAGAGATTTCAGCAGGATATGATGGAAGCAGCTCAAAGCAAAGGAAAGCAGCTCCCTGCAGAGCAGAAACCACTCTAAGGCTACGTTCACGCTGCAGGTCTTAATGCTCAATTCCGATTTTTTGATCAAATCCGATTTTTTTGTCTGCTTGTTCACACTACAAATAAAATGCGACAGCAAACGTGCTCTAGTGTGAACGCTCAAAGCGGCCGCATGTGCAAAAGAAGACATCACACACAACGCGCTCTGTTTAGACCCAGAGCAAACAGTGTTGTTTGGCCCTTAATATAAAGAATTCGGACTTTACGTTTGTGCTTTAAGTTATTTTGTTATTTACATAATAATGTAAATAACCTAATAATGATCCTCATTGCTGTTTTAGAGGAGCGGAGCTTCAAAGGATAGCTGCAGATTTCTCTGAAAATCTGCAGATTAGACAGTACAAAGAAAGTGTTCACGTTGTCTTCCCAATAGTTTCACTAACATCTACACTGGACGGACAGGAAGCGTTCGCCATGTCTTCTCCGGCGCTGATAATCGGTGTCTGTCTTGTGTCAGTGACGTAAAAGACGGATTTAATGCGACATGACCATCAAACAGCAGTCGCTTTCTGAAACATCAGATATGTATCGGATTCAGGACCACATACGAAAGTGGTTCAGATCGGATTTGAAAATATGGGATTTGTGCCGTTCACACTGTCACACCATGATCGGATAGATGGTCGCAGAGGGTCAGAAAAATCAGATTTGATGCGCTTTCGCCTGCAGTGTGAACGTAGCCTAACAGTGCCACTATCGTTTAAGTCCTTCATGGGCTCACTGCTCCCTACATTACATCGTGAAGGCTGATGAAGCTCAGGTCAGACCCTCCTGACTGCTCTCTCTGCCTGCCTCCTCATCAGAACCACTGGTGGGTCTCCTGCTTTAGCCCTTCAGCTGTTGGAGTCTTTACCAGAAGACCTGAGCTCTGAAAACCTGCTGTCGTAATCCCTCCTCACACTGAGCTTGGACGCAGGACTTGGTTACCGGAATAAAGATATCTGCCCATTTATTTCCATTTATTGGATCTATATCTTCTCCTATTGTATTTATCCAGATTATTGATCGAGGTTTGGTCCTGTGTTTCATTGAACTGTTTTTAATCTTCTTTTGTTTTTGTCTTCTGACTGAATGACCCCTGAATGACCTCTGCTAGAAGACATAGGCCTGTTTGATCCTCATTCACAGGTGAAGGCAGTGGGACGTGTCATGGATCTGTGTGTGTGTATAACCTTCAGGATACAATGCTGACGAGGGAAAACTCGTCCACACACAGTCACTGTCTTGTGTGAATAGCTAGCTTAGCTTGTAGCCAGGTTGTTAGCTTCTCCATCTGTCCCTTCTGCACTTTCATGCTCAGTATGTCCGATTATTCCAAAATGGATTCAATTTATTTTCACCTCAAAGTCCTACAAACAACACCCCATAATGAAAAAATGAAATTCTATTAAAATTGTATTAAAATTCAAAAATGGAAATATAACATATGTAAGCATTCGCTGCCTTTGCCATCAGACTCAAAGCTGTGCGTTTTGTTTCACCTGATCATCTGTAATATGTTTCTACCACTGACTGGAGTCCACCTGAGCTCAATTCAGTTGAATGGACACGGTTTGGACAGGGACGCTCAGTCATCATGTCAGAGCACAAACTAGACCTTGAAGTCCAAGGAGTTGTGTGCAAACCTCTGAGACAGGATTGTACTGAAGCCCAGCTGTCGGGAAGGGACCAGAAGAAAGGGTGATATTGGCTCTGATATGATGGATGTTGTTAACAAGGAAGGAAAGTTCTCACTGTTGAGTCGAGTGAACAGTTAGAGCAGGAGATATCGGTGTGATAAAGTTCCCAACTGTGCCAAACAAACTGGTACAGATTAAACGTGACACACAGTCTTCCCTCATCTTTGACCATATTATTGAAAGGATGCAAGAGCTCTCTGAGACGACTATGTGGATTTGCACAAACGTTCCACTTTCAGACTGAATGCTGTCATTGATCCGGGGTGAGGGATTAGCAGATCGCTGGTTAAAAGAAGCCACTCAGACCACTAAATGAATGCAGTTTACATCTTTGTTCAGGAAAAAGTACCATCAGGGGTAAAGACAGCAGAAAATCTGCTCAGTGATCAAAGAGGTTGTTAAAGTGACTTGTTAAATGTTGTCATTTTTATGCTTACCACACATTCTCACATGCATACAGGTGCTTACACATACACACACATAGTGCCTTGTCTTTGTAACCAAGGGGGTTTTACGGTGGGAGGTGCTTTTGCTGTGATGTGTACTGTAATTGTCACGTCAATAAAAAGGTTACGAGGAAGCTGCTCTTTGAAGGATTTGGGCTAGAGACAGATGATGAGCATTATGCTCCACCGCCTGGTTCTGACCAAACCTCTCCCTCGTTAGCGAGTAAAAAAACAGTTGGAGATGTTCTGTTATGTCTTGTGTTCTTCATGAGGAATAAGTCTCTAAACTATCGGGGCTTGTGGAAACACAGACCCAACAGAGGTAATTCCACAGGATTCACATCAGGAGGTGAATGAATCTGCATGTGGTCAGAAATAAACCGTCCTGAGAATAAAGAGAGTCGATGTTCAGACCCAGAGTAAAGATGTGAAACATCCCTGTAGTGAGTGGATCCTGAAACATGCCGGCTAGAACAAACAGATCCCATCAGACGGATGAATCTGGCTGCAGGTTCATCTGTAGCATCATCTGAGAATGAAAACCAGCCACGAGAAGAGCTTTGAGCCATGCTGCAGGTCAGGTGAATCAGCACAGATGGAAACATGAAGCTGCCACTCAGTAACATGATCCATTTATCTGCCTGATTCTTCTCTTACTGACCAACTTCTACTAATGCACCATCGACATTATTCTGTCTGACTGTATCACGACCTGGTACGGCAGCTATAACGCTCTATGGAGGGTGGTCAGATCAGCACAGCGTATCACCAGGTCCGAGCTGTCAGCCATCCAGGACCTCTACAGGCAGCGCTGCAGGAGGACGGCCCAGAGGATCCTCTCTGGTCCCAGCAACACAGCCTCACACTCTTCATGTGGTACAGGAGCGTCCACACCCACAGCAGCAGATTCAGGGACAGTTTCTACTTACAAGCCATCAGGATACTCACCTGCTGAAATATTGGACAGTTTATATTACACACTGTATATATCACTGACTCTGCAGCGGCTAAAGTATTTTTAGTAAACTGTATTTATTTATTTTACTCTTTTTTTTATATTTTTTATTTATATTTGTCTGATTTTTATCTAGATGTTACTGTAGTTTTGTGCGATTTAGTTGTTTTTTCTTTAACGTTGAGGATGCTGTGAGCCTAAGAATTTAATTGCCAAATAAAAACTGAAACGTCTTTAATGACTGTGTGTAGTGATGTTTTTAAAGATGTTACATAAACGATCTTCTCTTGTATCGTGACCCAAAATGGCCTGACTCAAGAAGTCACAGTGGATTCTGTGGAACAGAGAAACTGGGTGGGTCAGTTTGTTGTGTAATTCAGTTGAGTTCGTTATTTGCACGTGTAATTCCAACTAAAAACACACCAGTGATTTCATAATCCTGCTGCTCCTGTCGTGAATATAAAGGCAGGAGTTTCTGTCAGAGATCAGCAGCGTTCAGCCATCCAGAAGACTTCATCCAGCCACACAGCGTCTCTGCACACTCGTAAGTCTACAACCACTCGCTCTGCATCTGTTTTATTTCATTCTGCTGTAAAATGCCGCCCTGCAGCTGAGCCTCTTATTACCATTTTCTCATTGAAACAGTCATCCTCATGTTTTCCAGAATAGCATTTAATTCACAATACTTTTGTTTGACAGAGGTGCTGCAGTTATTATTAATGATGCCATTACAAATGTACTGCAGAATTATTGTTATTAGTTGGTCTTTTAAGCCCATTGCTGATTTCTCTCCATTTTTGTCTCTGTGTGTTTCCTTTAACTTTGTTAATGCAGGAACTCAAAATGCCCGAGTACATCACTGAACTCCAAGTGTCTTTGAATAAAGATGAGGAGGAGACTTTCAGTAAGCAAGGCTTCCGTAAAATTCCTGTTAATCTGAACCAAGGAGCTGGAGGAAACATCATCTACCTTTGGTACATGAAAGGCATGGGCGCAGGAATCTCCACCATTCAATTTTCATTCAGCCAAGAGATGGCCAATGGCCTGTTCGAAGCAAAATATACAAAGATCGATAAAAACCTCAATGAGGGAGCAGGTGGAGACAAAATCTACCTGTGGTACTCCAAGTCTGTGGAGAATGTTCCCATCGTGGACATTGATGCCACTGAAGATGCAAATGCTGAAGCTCAGAAGTTTAAAGAGAGACTGGGAAACAGCTGGGAGAGACTGGCCTGTGACCTGAACCGCAATGCTGGAGGAAACCTGATCTACATGTGGGTGAAGAGGGAGACACAAACCTATATCTCTGAGATCAAGACCACTATTAACTGCAGTAGAGATGGGGATAACTTCAAGAATGGCTACATCCGAGTGGATGAAAACACCAACAGGGGTACAAATGAGAGAGGTAGTCCTACGCCTACCATCTTCCTCTGGTACCGCCTGAGCACCTACCTCAAGGATGCCTTCAGAGATCTGAAAGTCTCCACAAACCAGGACGACTATGAAAAGTATCAACAAAACGGCTACCTGCTGGTGAACCAGGACCTGAACAAGGGGACTGGAGGAAACAAGGTGTACCTGTGGTACAAGAAAGGCGGCAGCGACAAACCCATCAAGGCCGTCACTGTGATCACCAACATCCCAGGAGCTGTGGACCCGTACCGGAGTGCCGGGGTCAACGTCATCCAAGAGAGCCTAAACGCGGGCGGCAACGGTGTTCCCATTTATGTGTGTTTTAATCAGTGAGGGTAACTATGGTAACAGAGCTGAGCATGCTCACTGAGCAGAAAGATGTTTCTGTTAAAATGGTTTGGTGATGGTTTTTCTTTCCTTTCTGTAATGATCTTCAATCACTGTGATCTCAGAGCTTTGACTCCACCAGCGATCATTGATCCAATCAATCTGTTTGATTAGCTCTGTATCACTTTATTCTGATGATTGTCTGTTTCAATAAAGCCTCTTTAGCATCTGAAATCTCTCTGTGTCGTGTGTCAAAGCTTCATGTGACGCTTGTTAACAGAATAAAGTGAGCTGAGCAGGATCAATACATGACTTCATTTATCAGAAACCTGAGCTCACTGTGTGGACACTTTAATAACATCAGTAGGATCTGTGGTAGTAGTAGTATTAATGGGTTTGTTGCAAAGCAGAAATCTCAGTAAATCCTGTTGTACGGACAAAGTGAGATCCAGATTATTCATCAGCTTTGATACGTGTTATTATTTCTGCACACTTTGTGCTGCAGTATCCAGCTGGGTGACGCTGAGCTCTTCCAGCCTGCGGGACAAACACCTCACATAATAAAAGCATTTCACGTGCTTAGAAAGACGACTGTACCTTCCTTTGAACAGTGGGGGGTGTAACTGGGCACAGATGTTTGATGAACCCTCACCTGATGTGACGGTCAGACTTCTTCCTTTCTTCCAGAATCAGACATGAGTGGGTTTGTAACTCTAAACAGGACTGCTGGGATCTACCCACGATGTCATTCAGTCATCATAAAAATATTCAAACTTGCAGAGAATCAAATTCTGCTCAGGTTTTCATTTGTCATCTGCTGGATCTGCAGAGCCACACAACTGCTGTAAACACCTCCGATTTGAACACTTTTCCACAACAAAGATGCTGCTGAAGCCGACACACCACAGTCTTCCTGTACATAATCAAGCTAAACGTAGCATCAGAGCGCTCATTAAAATCAGCAGCTGATAAATTGTCTTCCAGTTTGATCCAAATTCAACATTTAAGATGCTCATTTGTTCTAATGTGTAGGAAACATTCAGCTCCAGGTAGCAGCAGGTCACACATGTGCGAACCTTTTTACTTTGAATCGTGTTCAGAGTAAAATATAATAAATATTCCAAATAGCCTGATTAAAGGAAGAAACTGGTTTTTAAATGATAATAAGTTAAACTGGAACACTTCCCAGGAGCCTGTACATATTCATGTCGTCTGTGCTGTGGGTCAGTGTCACGTAAAGGAAATGAAACTGACCAGAATGAACAGCGATGAAGAAGAAAGCAGGAGAGACCAAAGAGAAGATCGACCCATGATGGACAAAGAGTGACTCAGCGTTCAAACCCTGAAACAAATCAAGCTCCAAAGAGTTCAAGAGGAATCAGAGTTTCAGAGTCCGACTGAATCTAAAAGGATTCAGGAGGTGAGGTGGGAGAAAGGTGAGCAGAACGCAGGGATGCTGGTTAAACATGATCATTCAGGCACCGTTAGTGAGGAAGAGGAGCAGAAAGTACAATGAGACTGGACAGATTTACTACAGCTGGCAGATACAGGGGATTCATGGAGTCCAGCACACTGTGGAGGGAAAGGAAAGGAAATAAGGAAGGAAAGGAAGCCTTAAAAAGTACGCTGGCTGTCTGTCCAACCAATCACTGAGCTCCTTACATCGCTCCATGGCTAATTTGCTCATTGACCTGAGTGAAGTTTCCCCTCCCCACCTTCTTCCAATGCAACAAAATCGGTGTGTCAAATGTTTGTGCTGCTATCATTTTAAAGATATTAATAAAAGCTTTTAGAGCTCACCCAACCTGCCCCTTCTTTACTGTGTAAAGGTTGTGAAACAGAAACTGTCGAGCCTCTCAAGATTAATACAGTAACTCCAACAATAATAGCTCATTCATAACAAACCAGCACAGAACAGCTGCTGGATTTCATTAATATGTGTGTGTGTGTGGGGGGATTTCAGAGTGGAATCGCCATTTTACATGTCGGAAATAAATCTTTGATTTTTGAATCCATTTACTTATTTCTCTTTTTAAATCATGTTTTAAAAAATATTTTGAAAATGTGTTTTTTAATTTGCAATTCAAAACTGGTTTTTGAATCGAGGGTTTTATTGAGAGTTTAATTCTTTTTTTGTGAAATTCATTTTTGATTTGAAGTATTTAGTGATGGACTAATATTTCATTTTGAAATAATGATTTATAAATAGTGTTTTTATTTTAAATTAAATTATTGGAGAATAAATTACTGTCCAATACTGGTATTGGACACGTGATGTTTTCTAATCGAAATAAACTGAACATTATGTTTTTAAAGAATAAATATTAAAAAAAATGATGCAGATGCAGCAAATACACAAAACACTCAAATGCAAATTTGGACAATTTTTTCATTGTTCTGGCTGTAATGTACGGAGGGCTGGGAGTGCCAAAATTCAGTTTTTAAAAATACAGCACAAAATAATTAAATTTCATTAATTAAAATGAAAATTATTTATAAACTATGTAAATAAGTAAATATAATTCATTTCATTTTAAAAATTTAATAAATTATTTACTATTTTAATTTCAAGTAATGACACGTAATAAATTATTTAGTGATGCACTCCTGTCTGTCAGGTCTGAGGTAATGAGCAGACTCAAACAGACTTTATTTACAGTGACAGTTACTGTGGTTCCCGTGGCGATTTCTCCCAAATCCCACACAGTGCTCATGTCCTTGGTGGGAACTGTACAACAGCTACTCCCAATCTGTGGTTCCGCTTCCATAACTCCGGTCCCAATTCCTGGTGGAGAAAGTCAACAAGGATATCCAAACACACACAAAGTTTTCAAAAGCTATCCACGTCTGTACTGACGAGCACACTCGACGATCCAGTGTCGACTGAAGCTCAGCCACGCCGCTAAGTAGGAGAGGGCTGGTGAGCAGCAGGTGAGGCTGACTTCAGCACGGGAACACTTCCCGGTCAGATGACGCTCGAAACCGGACTTCCGGAAACAAACACACATGTCAACACACACACAGGGAAATAGGGGACCGGGAGAGGAGCCGAAACAAAAAACAACACACGGACACAATGGGCAAGTTGAGCAGCGAGGACTGCCAGATCATGACGCTGTCCCTCCATTACAGCGTGAAGGATTACCAAATCCAGATTACTGGTACTCTAACTGGGCTGCTGGGAGGGACAAAATTACACAGAATAAAAATCTTTTACTGATTAATTTAAATCTGATATTATCAGAAATATTGTGGAATATTTCATTAGTAATAAATTCATTTTTTTATTCACAAATAAGAAAGTTATTCCTGCTGCTGTCAGCTATCAAAGCAGGTCTGACCCAAACCCCAAAACACGAACATGTCTTTGTCTACCCAGATAGCAAGACGACATTGAATTGATGTTGATTTTTCATCCGATCCGTCGTTATGGTCAGGGTTGAAAGGCCAATGTTGTAACAACATTGAAATACTGTGGTAAACCGACGGTCTTACTATAGGGACGTTGTAATGATGTTGATTTACTGTTGTTTTTTTGTCATTGATATGTGATCTATTTGTAGTCGACCAGGTGACAACAACAACGTCGAGAAAACGTCTATTTATAGTTGACCATAATTCGGCGCCGGCCACCATCAAAAAGCCATCGATCTATAGTTGAGCGTTAAATTGCATTGCAACTGAGCGGGTATAAAGTACCGGAGACAGTAGATTTATTGTTCTTTTGTTATCAATGATTTCTGGTCTAGTTCACCAGCTTTAAAAAATCGTGTCGACGTGCAATTTATGTATAGTTGACCGGGAAATTAAAGCAGCGATCACTTGGACTATTCCGCAGCACCCCTCTCAGTGGTACATCCCTCCAGGTAACCATTGTCTTGTACAGTAGAGCGGGACATTAGATTTACTCTCAGCGGAATTGACCGGAGAAGGCATCAGTTCATGCACTGCACTGGCCTGCACCACGATTAGTATAAGGTAAGAATGAATGACTTTTGTTCTATTCGTTATCTAACAAAGTCTATCAACAAAGAAAACATTTTCGTTTCATACTTTTCCGTTATACAAAGCTAGCTTTAACGCTTCGAGGGTTCCTTTGTTCTTGCCGTCGCCTCGGCGCTTGACCCAGACTTTCGCTCTGTGGTTGCTTTTTAGCATAGTACTACAAAAAAATGTAAATCTGTGATATATGATTGATAAACGTAAAGTTAACTGTATAAATGTGTTCAATGACTTTGTTACTTTTAATGATTGGAGAGCACCCGCTTCGATTCGCACTCAATTCAAACTTTACGTTGCACGCTCACCTACCTTGCGTTTGCACCTTTTGTCCACACGTAAACTGCGTTTTCGTTAACAGAAAACAGATTTGATGACCCCAGTGTCTGGGGGTGGGCGTCCAGGTACACACCGGCTCACTCCTTGGCGGCCGCTTATCGGGGCCTGGAACCTGGGGCTCGCTCGGTCCACTTCGGAGGTGGGGTGCCCCCGGCCTCTCGGCCTGGGGCTCGGTCACTCAGGCACAGCTGGCTGCCGGCGGAGCTCACGGGCGCGTCACTACAACTCCCCCTGGCTTCTGCTCCACAGCTGCTGAGTGAACCCTCATCTGGGACTCTCCTCAGCTCTTACTGGGACAGTGGCGCAGCTGCCCCTCTGTTAGTCTTCCTTGGTCTCTTGTGTTCTGGGGGCCTCTGGATGTCTGGAGTTTTGATCTCCTCCATACCTGCTTCACACCCTGGAGGACGGGGCTGTGGCCCCCCCACACTCCCTAGCAGATCGTTACATGGAGAAACCTTTGGAATGCAAGCATGCTGATCCACACAGGTGTGCACACGGGTGTTCACTGCTCGTAGACCCAAATTACACCTTTCTTGGCTGCTACTTCGAAGCACATCTGTCCTGCGTGCTGCACAACAACATTTTTTTTTTTCTTCTTTTTTTTTTTTTTTTTTTTTTTTTTTTAAATGACATCAGAAACAGCAGTATGCGACATTACGTGATGGCAGAGCTTCAGTTCATCCTTTGTCATTTATTTATTTTTTATTTTTTTTATTTTTTTTAATAAATAGGACAGGGGGAATGAATGAGAGAAAGAGGGGGAGAGAAAGAAAGAAAACCAAAGGGGAGAAGAGACGGTGAGAAGGGGGGGGAAGAGAGAGAAAAAAAAGAACTCCTGGGTCACCTGTATGGAGAAAAAAAAAAAAAACTAACAAAAAAAACAAACAGAGGAGACAGCAAACAACAAAGAGCAACATAATAATAGAGAAAACAAAGCACCATCACAATAAACTAGCTAGTCATAGATATCAATATTTACTAAATAATAAACGATATTGTGCAGCACGCAAGATAGACAGCGCACAGTGTGCTTTGAGGCAGCAGCCAAGAAAGCTTTAGTCCACGTCTGTGAATACCCATGTGTGCATACCTGTGTGGATCAGCATGCTTGCATTCCAAAGGTTTCTCCATGTAATGATCTGCTAGGGAGTGTGGGGGGGCCACAGCCCCGTCCTCCAGGGTGTGAAGCGGGTATGGAGGAGATCAAAACTCCAGACATCCAGAGGCCCCCAGAACACAAGAGACCATGGAAGACCAACAGAGGGGCAGCCGCGCCACTGTTCCAGTAAGAGCTGAGGAGAGTCCCAGATGAGGGCTCGCCCAGCAGCCGCGGAGCAGAAGTCAGGGGGAGTTGCAGTGACGCGCCCGTGAGCTCCGCCGGCCCCCAGCTGTGCCTGAGTGACCGAGCCCCAGGCCGAGAGGCCGGGGGCACCCCACCTCCAAAGGGGCCCGAGCGCAACAACATTGAATATTTAGTATTTACTGCTGTTTACACTTAGCTAGATTAATGCGATGGTGTTGTGTTTAGTATGTTGCTTTGTTTTTTTGCTTGTTTTCTATTCTTCTCTCAACAGGTGATCCAGGAGATTTTTATTTTTTTTCTCCCCCCCTCTCTCACTGTCCCTCTCCCCTTCTGTTTTTCCTTTCCTTCCTCTTTCTTTCTCCCTTTCCTATCCCTCACTCATGTCTGTCCCGTCTGTAACATCTGAAAATAAAATATAATAAATAATAAAAACAAAGATCGACCAAATGGACCAATACGGCAATGCCACGATGATCCATTTGGCAAAGTAAATCCATTGGGTATCCTTGTTGGTCTTCAGACAACAATTCTGATGGCTAAAGAACCAAATGGGACAGGCAGAAAAGAAAAAAAACAAACAAAAAAAAAAACAGAAAACTGAGATTTTTAAAGACGCCTGCCAGGGTGGATATTTTCGAAAACTCAGTTTTAGCATTTACGTGTGGACGAGGAAAACGGAGAAAACGCAGCGTCAAAGGTGTGCGCCTATTTTGACGTCACACTGTGCGCCAAGTTTTTGTCTCGGTGCCATGAATTCCTACAATGGCAGACTTAGACAAAATATTGTTAATTTTATTATCTTCAGTGTTTAAATGCTTACATACACACACGCAGTTACTGTCCCTTCACACATAGGACTCGGTTCAGCTTCTATGAGCCGTCTTTGTATCTAGTTTTCCTTCTTTATTGACATTGTGCCCTATTTTTCCTTTTTTTCAGATCTGATTTGGTAACTACCATCCACTTAAAAAAATTAACTTTTTCTAAACAGCCCTCACCACTCCGCAGTCTTCCCCCCAGCCCACTGACAGCGGGCATCATAATGCCCCGCACAGCTTCTGGCACCTTTTCGATTTTTTTTCTGTAGATTCCAGAGACTCTGTGAGGCCACTATTACAAGGCAAGTTTGAAAATCTTTGAATTTCAGATTTTACATGGTATAAATGGTAAATGGCCTGTATTTGTACAGCGCTTTAACTAGTCCCTAAGGACCCCAAAGCGCTTTACACATTCAGTCATCCACCCATTCACACACATTCACACACTGGTGATGGCAGCTACATATACAAATATCAAATATATGTGACAGGCAAAAACTCTTAGCAGTTAGAACAACTTATACTTGAATGCAGAATGTTACACCATCACTATTAGTTTTTCGCCTCTCACTGCTTAAGCCATTAATCTTTCTAGAATTGTTCTTTGAAACAGATGCGACCTCACAAAAGATGTTAACTATACTGTCAGACCTGACGAGAGCTGTTAACGAACTCCGTGAGGAGGTCAGAGCCATCCGCCATCTCTGCTGCAATGAATCAGTAGATGCTGGGGTACTGCCTCTGGATTTGCCCTTGCACAACATTGAGGAGCTAAACAATGCAGAGGCAGCTCCTCAATCACAAGAGGCAAATAAGGCAAAGGTGAGTATATAAAGGTTATGTACACTTTGTAACTATAAAGTGTAATAGCTGTCAGATGTGATTTAAATACATAACGACGGCATGTTGATTAAACACACAAGCACTTGCATACACATTTAAGACATGAGACACGCTAATTCCATCTCTTAAAATGTGTCTATAGGTGAGACGCTTTGCCTTGATTGGAGGGACCACACTGCAGGTGCGAGACCGCCGTGTAATGGCTTATGCCATCACAAACGAGCTGGCCTCAGTACTAAACTGGGCAGGGAAAAAAACCAAGGACCAGACAAAGCAAAAAAAGGCATTTAAAGATACAGCGCTCTGCAAATGCATATTTGGTAAGTTTTACCGTTTATTGTAGTTTTATGAGCCTAAAGTGAAGAATAAAGGGATCAATTGATCTGCTGGGTGTTTCACATTTCCTATGTCCGGTTTTTGCTATATTACTTTGTCTTTGTTAATAACAAGACTTTCATGTCTGGTTAATCTGGAGATGGAGTCTTTGGTCTTCAGCTTGTTTAGTCCTCGGGTTGTAGTTTGTACAGCCCGAGGACCCCAATGTTTAGTTTGTTTTAAAGGATACACCATGCTAAGACTTATCACTTTTTCCACTCATAGCTCTTTGGGAATCAAATGCGGCAGTTTGCAGATTTACGCCTGGTGACTTTCATGTTTATCAGCCAAGGAGTTGAAGACAGTTAACAAGAGCTTATTCACGTGTAGTTTTTTTTCTCTGTTACATCACATGCAATGCTTTCTTATTTTAGGATATTAATATTGACATGATACATTGTGAGACTTTTTTTTTAATAAAGGGTGTCCAATTTGAGGAATAAGTACAATTATGTGTTTAGGTGGTTTAAGTATTGATGGAAACATGCAGTAGTTTAGTATTGGTTAAAATACCTATAAAGAGAGGTAGATTTCCAGTCATGATTTAACTGTTGTTTTAATAAAAACAACTGTGTGAAAGAGGTGGAAAATCAACACCATAGCTCAACAGTGTTTCAATATCAGAATCTGACATTGTTTCAATGTCAACAGTATTAGAAAATATAACGTTGAATCAATGTCAGGTTTCAACATTGATTCAACATCAAAACCTGACGTTGTTTCAACATTAAAAAAGGGTGCAAGAGTGACGTTAGGTCAACGTCACACTTCAACGTTGATTCAATGACACAGCCTGATATTGACTCAACATTGTTTCAATGTTTTCTTGCTATCTGGGTAAGGAGCTTGGAAAGAAAAGCGTCTGGACTTCTTTAAGTTGCTCGAAGATGTTTCATTCGAGAAGCTTCTTCAGTTCTCAGGTCACACAGTGGAGAGTCCCAGATTAAAGCTTTGTGGGAGTAACCCACCCAGAGAGACAAAAGGACCCCCTAATGATCCTCTACCTAATCACATCAGCCAAGGTATGAAAACAGGTGTGGGTCACAATCAGCCAGGGTTTGGGGTGAGCTCATTGTGAAACCTGGCCCCACCCTATCATGTGATTTCCTAAAAACAACTAATCTCTTTTTCCTCTGTGAACAGACTGAGTGGACCATTTTGCATTAGTGTTCTGCTAATGTGTGCCGATTGGTTGTTTGGGACAGGATGTCCCTTGATGGCGCCCGTCAGACAGACGCCAGGAGGTTGTGGTGGCTGCAAGTGATGCAATCAGGAGGCAGCTGCTCGCCCCAAATCAACATGGAGGGCACTGTAAAGCAGCTCATGGTGCTGTGATAAACTATAACACCTACAGCAACATGAATGTGTCTGTGGAGACCAAACACTTTGTGTATCAGCTCTTTATTTTGGGGGGCACTGCCTCACTGCTGCCTCTGCTGGACACCAGAGGAACTGCAGCTCTGAGCACGCCATGCAGCTGCACGCACGGGGCGATCCGTGCTAACTCGCTAACGGAGATTTGCCGTGTTAATGCGGTTATGGCGTTAATGTCATTTTAACACTGACAGCACTATTTTTAATTTGTGTATCTGAACTCTGTGTGGCATTTATCTGGGCTCTAATCTAAGCTGCTGTGAACTTGTGATTTCTGAGGCTGGTGACTCAGATGAATGTATCCTCAGCAGCAAAGGGGACTCTTGGTCTTCCTTTCCTGGGGCGTCCTCGTGCGAGACAGCTTCATCGTAGTCTTGATGTTTTGTGCGACTGCATTTGGGGACACATTCAAATTTTTAGCAGTTTTCCGACTGACTGACCTTCAGTTCTTAAAGTAATGACGAACTGTTGTTTCTCTTTACTTAGCTGATTGGTTCTCACCATAATATGAATTCTAACAGTTGTCAAATAGGGCTGTCAGCTGTGCACCAACCGGACTGCTGCACAACACACCTGATGGACCCATTAAGAAGGCAAGAAACTCCACAAATGAACCCTGACAGACACACCTGTGAGGGGAAACCATTTCAGGTGACTACATCATGAAGCTCACTGAGAGAGGCCGAGGGTTTGCAGCGCTGTCAAAGTAAAGTGATCAGGCAATTCAATTCAATTCAATTTTATTTATATAGCGCCAAATCACAACATAAGTCGCCTCAAGGCGCTTCATAGATACAGAGAAAAACCCAACAATCATATGACCCCCTATGAGCAGCACTTTGGCAACAGTGGGAAGGAAAAACTCCCTTTTAACAGGAAGAAACCTCCGGCAGAACCAGGCTCAGGGAGGGGCGGGGCCATCTGCTGCGACCGGTTGGGGTGAGAGAAGGAAGGCAGGATAAAGACATGCTGTAGAAGAGAGACAGAGGTTAATAACAGATATGATTCAATGCAGAGAGGTCTGTTAACACATAGTGAGTGAGAAAGGTGACTGGAAAGGAAACACTCAATGCATCATGGGAATCCCCCGGCAGCCTACGTCTATTGCAGCATAACTAAGGGAGGATTCAGGGTCACCTGGTCCAGCCCTAACTATATGCTTTAGCAAAAGGGAAAGTTTGAAGCCTAATCTTGAAAGTAGAGATAGTGTCTGTCTCCTGAATCCAAACTGGAAGCTGGTTCCACAGAAGAGGGGCCTGAAAACTGAAGGCTCTGCCTCCCATTCTACTTTTAAATACTCTAGGAACAACAAGTAGGCCTGCAGAGCGAGAGCGAAGTGCTCTAATAGGGTGATATGGTACTACAAGGTCATTAAGATAAGATGGGGCCTGATTATTTAAGACCTTGTATGTGAGGAGCAGGATTTTGAATTCAATTCTGGATTTAACAGGAAGCCAATGAAGGGAAGCCAAAACAGGAGAAATCTGCTCTCTCTTTCTAGTCCATGTCAGGACTCTTGCTGCAGCATTTTGGATTAGCTGAAGGCTTTTCAGTGAGTTTTTTGGACATCCTGATAATAATGAATTACAGTCGTCCAGCCTGGAAGTAATAAATGCATGAACTAGTTTTTCAGCGTCACTCTGAGACAGGATATTTCTAACTTTAGAGATGTTGCACAAATGGAAGAACGCAGTCTTACATATTTGTTTAATATGTGCGTTGAAGGACATGTCCTGGTCAAAAATGACTCCAAGGTTCCTCACAGCGTTACTGGAGGCCAAGGTAATGCCATCCAGAGTAAGAATCTGGTTAGATACCATATTTCTAGGCTTTTCAGGGCCGAGTACAATAACCTCCATTTTATCTGAATTAAGAGGCAGAAAGTTAGCAGCCATCCAGGTCTTTATGTCTTTAAGACATTCCTGCAGTTTAACTCATTGGTGTGTGTTATCTGGCTTCATGGACAGATAGAGCTGGGTGTCATCTGCATAGCAGTGTAAATGTATGCTATGTCTTCTAATGATACTGCCTAAGGGAAGCATGTATAATGTAAACAGAATTGGTCCTAGCACTGAACCCTGTGGAACTCCATAATTAACCTCAGTGTGTGAAGAGGACTCTCCATTTACATGCACAAACTGGAGTCTATTAGATAGATATGATACAAACCACTACAGTGCAGTACCTGTAATACCTACAGCATGTTCTAATCGCTCTAATAGGATATTATGGTCGACAGTATCGAACGCTGCACTGAGGTCTAGCAGGACAAGCACAGAGATGAGTCCACTGTCAGAGGCCATAAGAAGATCATTTGTAACCTTCACTAAAGCTGTTTCTGTGCTGTGATGAGCTCTGAAACCTGACTGAAACTCTTCAAATAAACCTCTGCAGATGATCTGTTAGCTGTTTGACAACTACTCTTTCAAGGATGTTTGATATGAAAGGAAGGTTGGAGATTGGCCTATAATTAGCTAAGACTGCTGGGTCTAGAGATGCTTTTTGAGTAAAGGTTTAACTACAGCCAGCTTGAAGGCCTGTGGTACATAGCTGATTATTAGAGATAGGTTGATCATATTTAAGATTGAAGAATTAATTAATGGCAGGACTTCTTTGAGCAGTTTTGTAGGAATGGGGTCTAAAAGACACGTTGATGGTTTGGAGGAAGTAATTATTGAAGTTAACTCAGAAAGATCAATTGGAGAAAAAGAGTCTAACTTAACATCAATGGTACTAAGAGTAGCTGTAGATAATATTACATTTGTGGGATGATTATGGGTAATTTTTTCTCTAATGATAAAAATTGTATTTGTGAAGAAGTTCATGAAGTCATTACTAGTTAACGTTAAAGGGATGGTTGGCTCAAAAGAGCTCTGACTGTTTGTCAGCCTGGCTACAGAGCTGAAGAGAAACCTGGGGTTGTTCTTATTTTCTTCAATCAGTGATGAATAGTAAGATGTTCTGGCTTTGCGGAGGGCTTTCTTATAAAGCAGCAAACTATTTCTCCAGGCTAAATGATGATCCTCTAGATTTGTGACACGCCAAATCCTCTCCAGATTACGAGTCATCTGCTTTAGGCTACGTGTTTGAGAATTATACCACGGAGTCAGGTACTTCTGATTAGAGACCTTAGTTTTCAAAGGAGCTACAGTATCCAGAGTCGTACGTAGTGAGGAGGTGAAATTATTACCAAGATAATCGACCTCTGTTGGGGTAGCGTTCAGATAGATGCTCTGCTCTGTGTTGGTACAGGGCATTGAAGATGATAACAGTGGGTGGATTATATTCTTAAACTTAGTTACAGCGCTTTCAGAAAGACATCTACTTTGATAAAGTCTACTCTCCACCGCTGTGTAATCAATTATTGTAAATGTAAATGTTATCAGGAAATGATCAGACAGGAGAGGGTTTTCAGGAAACACTGTTAAATGTTCAGTTTCTCTGCCATATGTTAAAACAAGATCTAGAGTGTGATTAAAGTGGTGGGTGGGTTCTTTTACATTTTGACAGAAGTCAATTGAGTCTAATAACAGATTAAATGCCATGTTGAGGCTGTCATTTTTAGCATGTACATGGATGTTAAAATCACCCACAATAATTATTTTATCTGAGCTCAGAACTAAATTAGATATAAAGTCTGAGAAATCAGACAGAAACTCTGTGTAAGGCCCAGGTGGACGATAGATGATAACAAGTAAGACTGTTTTCTGAGTTTCACAGCTGGGGTGGACGAGGCTAAGCATCAGGCTTTCAAATGAATTAAAAGTCTGTCTGGGTCTTTCATTAATTAATAGGCTGGTGTGAAAAATTGCTGCCACACCGCCTCCTCGGCCTGGGCTTCGAGGTTTCTGGTAGTTAGAATGACTCGGGGGTGTTGATTCATTTAAACTAACATAATCATCCTGCTGCAACCAGGTTTCTGTAAGGCAGAGTAAATCAATTTGTTGATCAATTATTAAGTCATGTACTAACAGAGACTTGGAGGAGAGAGACCTAATATTTAATAATCCACATTTCACTGTTTTACTCTTTGGTTCAGATGTGGATACTGTATTGTTCTTTCTTTGTAATTGTTTATGTTTAAGTTGTTTGTTGCTGGTTTTTAGTTTGTTTTTTGTCTGTTTGGGAGCTGACACAGTCTCTATGGAGATGGGTTTTTGGGGGGGTAGCAGGAGGACAGAAGCTGCAGAGAGGCGTGTAAGACTGCAACTCTGCTTCCTGGGGCCCGTTCTTCGTACCGCGCTAAGTGAGTTAGCTGGATTAGATTGTTGACGATTTCGCGTGATCTTGGATCGTTCGGTTCCCCGAAGCTCATCCGGGACTTGCTGTCATAGCAACAGAGCCGTAAGCGTAAACCTGCTCGGGAGCAGGTTTACTTTATGTAAACAGGATTAGATCGCGGCCACGCAGGTATGCCCGCTTCATTTATATGAAAGCAACAGCGATATTTTACCACTGTTTCACCATAAATAAATAACATCAATGTAACTAAAGACAATGCAGCACCTGATCCTTTTATTGATGTCACACAGATACATACAGGTCATTTCCTAAAAAAGGGAAATGTACTATTAACATTCTATTACATGTATGTGATTATTACAGATGTAATTCATATTTCAGAGCAGTAATTGTAAATTACTTCGTGTAATCAAGATGAGAGACCACGGCTATAAAAGCGAAGGTGGATTTGGGAAGTCTGTCGCAGCCATGTCCTGTCCGTATACGCGAGCCACCCATTGCGGAAGGTGCAAGATTGATAAGGAGAGTCCTCAGAATCCAGCGTATATTGCGGGACAGACAGGATCCTTTAGCTCAGCGCGACAGTGTGCTCATTGAGAGATATCGATATTCCCGTGAGGGTATTATTCACTTAACCAACTTGTTGACGAGGGGGTGCAGGACCACCACCTGTCTTTTTTTCCTCTGCCCTTTTCTTGGTTGCTGTTATGAACAAACTAACAGAGTATTACAGGCCAGTATTACCTTGCCAAGAGACGAAAAGCAATCTAAGAGATAAATATTACCATTCTGTAGAATACTCCTGTATTCCACTTTTACTTGTTCCCATGTTCTTGTGGGTCCTGTTGTGGCTCTAATGTGAAAGGGGATATAATATAACATATTATAATATAATATAATGCCATATGATATTGGACAATATAGTGTCATATGATAGATCTACCCTACCGCCTACTGGTGTTGGCCAGAGGGGCCGATGGCGCGATATGGCAGCCTGGCTACAACCGTAGCTGCCTCCACCAGTGTGTGAATGTGGGAGTGAATGAATAGTGGTATCGTAAAGCGCTTTGGGTGCCTTGGAAAGCGCTATATAAATCCAATCCATTATTATTGTTATTATTAAATTACCTACGAGTTTGATTTGTCAGCAACTTTCTGCCAGCCCTCTCTCCTTGCTTTTGCAGCCTTTGCAGTGTTCTCTTGCGTTTTAATTAACCTCTGAAACTCCTGAAATCCCTCACTCATGAGTTCTTGCTCTGCTGCCAGAAAATACCGAGCACGCCCCTTCGACATTTTCGCCGACCAATCAGCGGGTTGCCGATCAATGTTTCTACTATCGATGCGTAGCCCCTTTTACGACACCCAGTGATGTCACATTACTGCGTCCAGCTGTACTAATCGTCAACAGCAGGTGTGTTCGGGGAACCGGATTAGCGAGCTCACGGTTAGCGCGATGATTTGGTCTTGGATGTGTCATTTGATCTTGGATGTAGTAAGCGACGTACGACGAACAGGCCCCTGGTCCCAACTCTGGATAGTCATATTTTGGGGGGTTTAATAAATTTGTCCATATTTCTAGAAATGAGAGCTGCTCCATCCAAAGTGGGATGGATGCCGTCTCTCCTAACAAGACCAGGTTTCCTCCAGAAGGTTTGCCAATTATCTATGAAGCCCACATCGTTTCTGGGACACCACTCAGACAGCCAGCGATTTAAGGAGAACATGCGGCTAAACATGTCGCTCCTGGTCTGATTGGGGAGGGGACCAGAGAAAACTACAGAGTCCCACATTGTTTTGGCAAAGTTGCACACCGATTCAATATTGATTTTAGTGACCTCCGATTGGTGTAACCGGGTGTCATTACTGCTGACGTGAATTATGATCTTACTGAATTTACGTTTACCCTTAGCCAGCAGTTTTAAATTTCCTTCAATGTCGCCTGCTCTGGCCCCTGGAAGACAATTGACTATGGTTGCCAGTGTCTCTAGCTTCACATGTCTGAGAACAGAATCACCAATTACCAGAGTTTGACCCCCGGCGGGTGTGTCGCCGAGTGGGGAAAAACGGTTAGACACATGAACGGGTTGGTGGTGTACCTGGGGCTTCTGTTTAGGACTATGCTTCCTCCTCACCGTCACCCAGCCGCCCTCTTTCCCCAGCTGCTTGGGGTCTGCCGGGGAACAGCTAGCGGGGCCTACGCTATCTTCGGCTGCACCAGCTACAGGGGCCTGGCTAGCTACGGGTGAATGAAGGGTGCGAAGCCGAGTCTCCAATTCAGTAATCCTGGCCTCCAGAGCTGCAAATATGCTACATTTGTTACAGATATCATTACTGCTAAAGGAGGCCGAGGAGTAACTAAACATCTGACACAATGAGCAGGAAAGTGCAGGAGGGACAGGTGAAGTAGCCATGGTGCTAACGAGTCGGCTACGAGCTAAGCTAAGCTAAGCTAGCGAAACAGTACAGAGACAGTGAGTGAATACTTTGGCTATAAATTAGGTAGTGAGTACACAGAAAGTGTGCTTCGGATGAAGCACGTGAAGATTATACTATGAAAAAGAATGTATTTAAAAGTTGTTAATTAAATTGCTAAGCAAATAAGCTACTCAGAAACACCACTGTGTTTGAGCAGGAACAGGAAGTGATACTCTACCGCAGAGCGAGCGAACACCAAGTGACAGCGTTGATCTGCAGAGACCGAAGAACATCTTCTTGGATTATTCAACCATGACAAACCTAAGTGGGCTGTACCAAGTGTGCCACATCACGTGGGAGTTTGGCTTCTTGTTTTTTAGACGATAGATGTTTAGCAGATAATACAGATGTTAAAGTTCGTCGTCTCTGTGATGAGCTCCTACAGCAGGGGTAGGCAACTCCAGGCTTCGAGGGCCGGTGTCCTGCAGGTTTTAGATGTGTCCTTGAACCAACACAGCTGATTTAAATGGCTAAATGACCTCCTCAACATGTCTTGAAGTTCTCCAGAGGCCTGGTAACGAACTAATCATGTGATTCAGGTGTGTTGACCAAAGGTGAGATCTAAAACCTGCAGGACACCAGCCCTCGGGGCCTGGAATTGCCCACCTCTGTCCTACAGTGATGATGGTTAGGCAGACCTCACGCTCATGCACTGTTTGGTTTCTGACAGATAAAAGTCTCCTGCAGAGACAAAGAGGACGAGCACACACAGGTGTAACGCAGCTGTTGTCATATTATTCACATCCATCAATCCAACAGGTGCACATTTTCAACCGTGTGACAGACTTTCAGATTAAATGCTGATCAGATTAAATCTCAAGTTTTCTAAGTAAACCTCGCTGCTGACGAGAGCAGACGTTTTGCTAGCGTCTGGCTCCAGTACAGCTTTTTTTAAGGAAGTGATGTCGGACCTTGGGCTGGACCAATCAAACGTAGTGTACTGTTCTTCAGCGACCTGTCTCATCATCACTCACAGAACTTCAGTATGAACGTGGAGGAGTGGACAGTGTGCTGTAGCCTCCACATGACCACGGCTGTTTGACCCGCAGAGCCACAGGATGTGCTGGACTTACCTGTGAAACACTGCACAGGTGTTACAGTGAGCCGGCTTTTTTAGGTCCCTTTCAGTTTGTGTCAGAGGGTCTCTGGTTATGAAAGTACAAGCTGAACAGTGTCTGACATGACAGTGTCCTACTTCCTGTACAGACCTGCTGTACAGAAAGTACCAGTCAGGACTGCGAACGAGCAGCTGTGGATCACAGGTCATCTGACAGATGTGACGTGAGGAAAGACTCCAGAGAGCAGCACGACCTGCAGCACACAGAAATGTGGTCGTGGTAATCAGCGCTTCGCTTCAGGTCAGCAGGTTAACTTATATTTTTGACCGTATTCATGTGAAACGTCCACAGACACAGAGGCTACAGGTGCAGAGACTGTTTGTCTGCTGAGCAGTGTTGGTCAAGTTACTTGAAAAAAGTAATCAGTAACTAATTACCAATTACTTCCCCAAAAAAGTAATCCCATTACTTTACTGATTACTTATTTTCAAAAGTAATTAATTACTTAGTTACTTAGTTGCACATCCCAGCATATAACATATTTTTTGTGTTTACACTCAGTCTTTCAAATAGATGCAAGTAAAACACAGCAGAAAATAAATAAAGTCAAAGTCTCAGCGGTCCTGTTGCTCTATTTTCACCTGTAAAGCAGGAGTGGGGCAGGCGGAGGTTTACCCTGGTGCAGGTGTGCCGCGGTCAGTTGAAGAATCCGCGAGTTTCTCTGTGAGTTTCCCATTACGTTGTAGCTACTCAGTGCTTGTTGGAAGTTTAGGGGTTTTTTTCGCTGTAAAAGGTTTTCTTCCCACGCACAGCGGACACTAATGTTTTTGTCACTTTTTATGGAATCAAACTCAAAGTAAGGTCAGTACTTCCACGCTTTAAACGCTGCACGCTCATACTCTCTCCCACAATCGATATGTGATCCATTGTTGATCTGCACACAGCTGTTGTCACGAACGGCGCACTTGCTTACGTCACTGTCGTGAGACATTCTCGCAAAAAAAATCACGGTTTTAGTAACGCAGTAACGCAGCGTTCCTACGGGAAAGTAACGGTAATCTAATTACCGTTTTTGCAATAGTAATCCCTTACTTTACTCGTTACTTGAAAAAAGTAATCGGATTACAGTAGCAGAAATGGGCAGTAACGCGTTACTGCCCATTTCTGCTGCTGAGGTCTGAGTGCAGACCAGTGCTGCGAGCCCTTTAAACCAGAACCTGCCCCCAGTCTGAAGTCTCCTCCAATCACAACACGAGACACGCTGATGAAAACGTTTATTCGGAGACAGAAACGGCAGTGCTAGCTCACTGCTAATGCGTTCATGTGAATTCACCTGATATAAACTTTATATAAACTGTAGACACAAGTCATTGCAGAACAGAAGCTGTTATCACTGCGGCCGCCTGCAGTGCTGCGTCATCACTTCCTGTCCAGCACAGAGCCACATGCTGTTCTCGAGGCTCAGACAGGAAGTGGAAGATGTCTACGGCCGCAGCAGGAGACCTTTGAGGTTCTTCTTTTCTGTGTTTATTCACCTGTCTGCATGTAATCATTAGTTATTATTCATCTGTGGCTCTGTCCCACAGCGGGTCTTTGTCCTGTCACCCCGCCCCTCCCTGAGCCTGGTTCTGCTGCAGGTTTCTTCCTGTTTCCTTCCCACGGTCACCAAGTGCTTGTTCGTTGGGGGTCGTCTGATTTTGGGGTTCTCTCTGTATTATTCTCACCCGTCTGACTGACGCCTACTGTCATCGTCCTGCTGGTGACTTTGAAACACTGAGGCCATGGATGACCTCTGTGACCCCGAGGTGCTTACATCAGGGCTGAAGGATGAAGAGATCCTTAGCCCGAGTCATCAGAGTAAAACCAGCTGCAGTGCACCATGGGTAGTTTGCTGGTTCCGGGTTTATGAGGAGCGATCACACTACACCCGTCCGTATGTGATGACTCCTAATCTATGAGCTTTTCCCTTCAGTGTCACAGGCACTGATTAGCCCGGGTCAAAGGTCAGCTGTTTTAATGAAAGCCTGCAGTAGGGGTGGGTCTAGAGATTTTGACTATGCCGCTCTACCGCGATAGCGCATGTTGATGGTGTCATCAAGCTGCGCTTCTTTTGGTCGAAAGTAGGGCAGGGCGATATGGCCAAAAATATTTATCTCGATATAGATTTGAAAATTGGCGATAACGATATAACTGACGATATAATTGATGCGAGACAAAATGCAACTCCACAACTTTGCTAGCGCAAAAAACCCATCCATTTATTTTCACTTAAACAAGCAGCTGTTTTTATGTGCATTAAACCTATATAAACATTTAACAGTGCAAATGCAAATTCCTTACTGACAGCTTAACCAAAGGCATTTCCAGTAGAAATGGGCTGGCATATCCTGAGCATAACCATGTATAATATCCACTGAAGTTAAAAAGAGGAGCTTTGCTACATTAAACTGCAGTGTGCCAAATAAAAAAGTCAAATACGTATTTTTCAGACCATAAGCTGCTCGGGATTAAAAGACACAAGAAACAAAGCAGTCAGATGAATCAAACTTTATTCAACTCGTTCTTCTTGCTTCCTCCACTTCTGTACCATTGATTCATTAATGCTGTATTCTATCACAGCTGCTCTGTTCCCATGTTGTTGCAGTATATTAATGACTAACCTCGTATTGTGGATGGATTATCTCAGTTGTTCTCCTGACTGAAGTTTGGTCCGTTTACAGCATCCTGCCATGCGACTGTATTTGTCTCTAACTATCAGGAACCTTCACGTTAACTTTTATCGAGTGGAAAACAAGTTAGCGTTCATCCTCCAGCTTCACTGTTTATGTTATGCTAACATAGCTGTGTCGCTAGCGATCACGTAGCACATCATTATATACCAGCTAGCCCAACTTCAGTAACCCTACAAACGTCACTGCTGTTTAGTTTCCTGTCTTCATTTATGTTGGAAGTGATAGCAGAGCTGTACGTTTAAATTTTCTCAGTCAGAACATGCTGTATCATGCTGAGGTGGAAGCCAGCGAGCTAACTTCCTGCTAACTTCTAACTCCGTTAAATGTAATAAATTCTGTTTTCATGGATTTTTAACTCTCAGTGATGCTGCAGTGTTCGTTTGACTTTGGGACCTGAAATAGACGGAGTTTAGGACCCAGATTACTCCACGAGGCTCCTGACTACGGCAGCCGTAATGCTCCAACAATCCATCCAGCGGTGCGGCTTCGTAGCTTTGCAAAGTCGCACTAAAACATTTGTCAGATTTTTTAGCACCGTGCACATAAAATCAGTTCGAGGTCAGTAAGCACAACCAGATTTCATACATAAGGCGCTCTGTCGATTTTTGAGTCAATTAAAGGATTTTAAGTGCGCGTAAAATACGTTATACAGAAGAAAAGAATATATCGCTATATATATCGTTACCGCACATGTTTCAGATTACACCGTGATATGGATTTTAGGCCATATCACCCAGCCCTTGTCAGGTTATGGCTGTGTGCAGGCAGGAGTGGAAGTAGAAGGACCCAATGTGCAGACACTCAGAGGCGGAAAGTAACTCAAAACTCAGCTTTTATTGCTGGATGGCAAAAGGTGGCAAACGTAACAAAAATCCAAAATCCAAATAAACTTACATGACCAGGCAGATGGAACACACAGCATAAATGAGAGTAGATCACGACACAGACACAAAGAAACACAGGGCTCAAATACACAGAGGGAGCAATCAGGGAATGAGTAACAGGAGGGAGACACAGCTGGGGCAAATCAGGCCTAACGAGACAAGGGGAAGCAAAACCAGACACATTAACATCAGACATGGACTTTCAAAGTAAAACAGGAAACATAACACAGACTCACAGGCAGGCACTATAACAAAGGGAACAGAGACGTGGGACCAGGGCAGACACAGACACTGACTGGATGTGGGGATACAGCAGACAGGGGAGACAGCAACTATGGAACACAGACAGAAAACCAGAACACTAAAACTCTAACCAAACCCCACCCAGAGAACCTAAACTAAGAATGATCCTAAAACCCGTAAAGCAAAGCTAGAATATAATGAAATAACAAAATCAAAGAACCAAAAACACAAAACACTGAGTCAACGACCCAGGGACCCTAACAGCCCTAGCCTGCAGCAGGTTGTGTGCCGTCGCGCCATGATCAGAGTGATGCGATATCGGCGCTCTAACATCATCACAGATCTGTGTCCATCTACAGAGACGAGGATGAAAACAGTCGGCCATGTTTGGTTTTCTCCGCGGAGCCGTTCAAGCCCCACGATGACGTTTATTAATCACATGGTTATGTTACAGAGCGCCGCGTCACAGTCGCACACACGTGAGAGTTCTCAGAGTTCAGTTCTGCGCCGTCAAACCTGTCAGCACACGGCTCTTCAAACTTCCTGTATCCAGATTACTTCCTGTGACGTGCCGTAAGCTTCGCCAACGTGCTGCCGTTTGTCTTTAAACGTCTGCTGAGTGTCAGGAGGCCGCAGCTGCTCGCCGTGGCTCTGAAAGCTCCGCCTCCAGGCTCGCAGCTTCACCTGTCAGTCGCAGTGGCTGCTGTAGCTAGGCAACCAAGCACCTCCAGGCTGCAGCAGCTGCTGTCAACCTCCTGGAGGAGGCGCTGAGAGAGAAACGGATCAGATCAGATTTCTGAGTTTGTGGCGTCGGTACAATCAATAATTTACACTGATCGATTATCTATCGCTACAACCAGCATGCAAACTCCACCCCCTCCACATTAAACAGCAGCTTTTCAAGTTCATCTGAGAGACTCAGAGGGGAAACTCAAAACAGGAAGGGGTTGGCCAGATGTTAAGCAAGGATAACACTTTCAAATTAAGAGCATGAAGGTTCAGTGTAAACACACTTGAGTGTGCAACACGTTTCTGTCCTCATAATTTTATCAAATCAGCTTCACACGACAGCAAAAAGAGCACAGAACACGCTGACACACGCCAGTACTCTGATTACTCTGAGGCCTTTAATGTAATCTGATAATAAATATGAATATTAATAAGAAAACATATATTACAATATTCATTCATGACAAATAAACAGGAGGCTACGACTCAGATTACAATCCTGAACTCACGAGGAAACACTGCAGGATGATGACATCATGAAGCGTCACGCAACAGGTGACTCACCTGCACGTGTCCGTGTGAGGCGGCGTCCAGCAGCCGGAGGCAGGCGGCGCTTTCATCCATCAGCTGCCGTCTGAGCGAATCACAGAGCTCCGAGTCCGAGGAGACGTCAACCATCAGCCGCAGCAAGCAACGCAGCAACACGTCGACACGACACGCCATCCTGACGAGGGGAAACACGCGAGCACGTCATACGGGACGGTCCAACGCCATCAGGACAGGAAGTAAGTAAAAGCTTCAAACTCGCAGCCGTGTGTGAGCGTGCGCGTGTGTCTGTGTGATCGTGTCCGTTACCGTGGCCACGCCGCTCTGGTCGTCTTCTGCAGCGCCTCCAGCATCCTCAGCCGGTTCGCCTCCTCAGGTGGGTCTCTGACCTCCAGGTACCCGAGCACCACCCGCTCTAGCCGCCACAGGTGTCTGCACACAGCCACGCCCACCCTGCACACACACACACAGGTGTGTATTCATATCCTTGTGGGGACATCTCATTGACATATGTTTTTCTTAGCTGCTTCCAGTAACCATCACACATGAATGCCCAACCATAACCCGACTGTAACACTAAAACCACAGTTTGGCTTCAGACTCGCGGCGATTCATGCAGCTGGAAAACATTCAAACTGTTCTGAGATCAGATTGAAGCAGCGGCGCCCCCTGCAGGCAGAACAACAACGAGCTCTGAACCCAAAGTCTGATTATCTACAAATTCATAAAAGACTTTTCTGTTTTAATCACAGCTGAGTCATCAAAGCACGACTGAAAACATTTAATTAAAACTGAAAAAAAAGAATCATTACAGACGCTAAAAAATACACGCATTTATCATTTCTACATTATTTAATAAATAATTTAATGTATTATAAGTGGGTTTATTATTTACATACAAATGTTTTTCTATAGTAACAGGTAAAAATACATTATCAATAAAATATACCACTTCACAGTAATTAATGTAACCTGTAGCATCTTATATTAAATAGGAAATCATGAAATTATGATTAAATATATTTAAAGTAAAATGAAACAAATTACTCATAATTTAATGTGATGAGCCATATATAGTATAGATATAAAAATATACAAATAATTAAAAATTAAAACGTTTATATTTGTCATTCATAATTAATTATACAAAAATACAAATGATAATTTATTAAAAACATTTTAGATACAATCAACATAAACTTTAACACTTTAGTACAATATCGTGAACTCATAATAACAATAAATGTGATCATTACAATGAACAGATAATATTAATAAAGAGTTTGTTTAATGTGTCACATTTTCATCCAGATAAATTAAATCACTGATGCTTCCATAGTAACCAAAGGTCAAAGGTCAAACCCACCTGTCGATGTACGCCGGCAGAGCAGCAGCATAGACGCGCCGTAGCACCACCTTGTTCTCCGCCTCCATGTGGGTCAGCATGAGACGCAGCACGTCGTCATGGCGACACGGCTTCCTGCGGGAGGAGGTGGAAGAGGAGGGGGGCTTCTCCAGAACCACCAGCAGGTCCAAGAGGCAGGACAGGACCAGCTGGGTGGGAGGGGGCGGGGTCAGTGACGTGTCATCAGACAGAGACAGAGTCTGTGTGTGTGTGTGCTACCTGGATGACGGCGGCCTCAGTCCTGTACAGGTGTTTGAATAACGCCTCATAAAGAACCTCGGCTCTGTTGAACTGATGCAGCTCTGCAGGCGGCTAAAGACACAAACACAGACACACACACATACCATCATCATCCAATGCCAGACACGACGCTGAGTGTGTGTGTGTGCATGTTTTTACCGTGTTGAGCACGATATGGTGCAGACAGCGAACTCCCAGCATGCAGTTCTCCAGTCTGTGGTGGTCACTGAAGAGGAGGGAGGGGGGAAGGAGGCGGGACAGGTGAGGTGAGAGTCCTGGGCGGGTCACCTGCACCAAAACACCAACACACAGGTGAAGACAGAGCACCTGATGGGTCAATCAGCTCCAACCTGTTTCACAGAGGAACTACTTTCTGTCCACTGTCTCCATCCGCCAGCCAAAACATACGCAGCGAGATGGGAGGGCCGTTTGCCTCCCGTCAGGCTTTATCCTGCTCAGCGATGCGGCTGGCGGATGGAGACAGTAGAAAGGAAATAGTTCCTACATGGAGGCTGGAGAAGAAGGTGTGTATGAGAATGAAGCGCACTTCATAAAAGACACCTGCCTCACCGCAGTCCTACACTTCTGCCTTCACAGTCTCACCTGTTCGGACCATACCACCCTCACAGGTAAGCGGGGGACGATCAAAGCATAAGCAACCAAAAATATCTTTAAACACGGGTTGAAGGGGGAGCCTGGCTCCTGCTGACCTCATGCAAACTTCTCTCATTCAACATCTTCAAGTGGCATCGAGAACGCTCCAGAGAAGAGCAGAAAGGGGTCAAAGGTCAAACTGACCTGCAGAAGACTCCAGGCAAACACCAGCTTCACGGCTTCACAGCGCTGCCACGAGTCCCTGCTCTCACACACACACACACACACACACACACACACACACACACACACACACACACAGACACTTAAATATTCAACAAACTTGTTTTTGTCTTTTAATCACAGAAAAAATAACGAGCTAGCCAATCACACAAACACAGTTTGAACCAAGTGGAGCTCAGAGCACTGAACACGCATGTTTTAGAATTTCATGTGAGGACGTTTGTACAGAGCAGACATCCCTGCACTCTCTGTGGGGAGAAGGCCAAGGTCCTCACAATGTGGCTGTTCCATCAGGGACTGGTCCTCCTAAGTGATGGAAGGCAAGTGTACACACACACACACACACACACACACACACACACACTCTCACTTGGTGAGCTGTGGCTGCAGGATGTCCAGGACTCCTCCCAGAATCCCTCTGCTCCCCTCCGTGTCCCCAGCCAGCAGGTGGGCGGAGTCTCTCCACCCTCCTGCACTCAGCAGCGTCTCCAGCAGGCCGCATGCTGCTGCTCTGGAGGCGGAGCTAGTCCACACCTGATCCTGATGAACAAAAGCACACTGGAAATCAAACAGCTGTCAGTGAATGCATCACGGGGTCAGACAGGAAGTACCTGTGCTGCAAAGGTGCATGTTTGATGTTTGCAGACTCACCTGGAAATGTGTGACAGCAAACACGCAGGTGGGTGGAGCAACAGCAAGTAGCAGACTGGTTGTCCGTTCTCTGGCCTCGCCCCCTTTCCGCCTGTCACCCAGAGTTGTTAGCAGAGCCGTGAGAGCGGCACACACCGCCGCTGCCTGTGTGGGGATGCTCTGATAGGCCGCAGCGCTCAGAGGGCTGCAGTCATCCTCACAGAGCGGCAGAGCAGCACAGCCAATCAGAGCACTGATCAGAGAGACATATGCTGCTTCAAGCTCCGCCCACCTACTGTCCTGGCTGGCTGGAGAGAACAGCCAGTCAGATCCAGCGTACTGGAAAAGCTGCTTTATTTGAGCAATCAGAGAGTGGGATTTAGGACAGGAACCAATCAGCTTCACCCTCAGCTGAGAAAGGAGCTCTGTGATTGGAGGAGGAGAGGAAGGGGACTGCTCCTCTGAGGAGGAGGAGGAGAGATGAAGGTCATGAAGTAAAGTGGAGAGCTCCATCCTGCACGAGAGAGAAAAGGAAAACGTCACAATCTGTGACTCACCTCCAACATTCTCCACAAGCTTTTATTTGAAAGGGCTTCCCACATATTCAGTACCGCGTGCTTCCACCAGGGGCACTGTGACCTCTAAGCTGGGGTCAGGTGATCTGCAGCTGCTGTGAGGCCATAGGTGACCAGATGGGATGAAGGTGGAGCTGGGGTGAACCCAAGCAGACACCTGTCAGTCAAAGAGGCCACTCCCCTAATTATGCTACCTTTAACCTAATCGATGCCTCAGTCTTTAACCCTGTCTAATACCTGGGTTTGGTATGTCCAAAAGCAGGATCATGATCTAACAGTAAACAACAACCTCACCTTACTACACCTGAGACAGGTGACCTGTAGGGCCGAGGCATTGTCTTTTACAGGTGTAGCATACCTACATGCTACACCGCAGCTCCATCGCAGCTTTCAGACTGTTATGGGTTTTTTGTTTTGTTTTGAAATCAGCCACGCTTTACGAGGAGGATGAAGCTCGTCTTTGAGCTCCTTGTTGGAGTCTTTCTGGCTCCTCCGTGGTTGCATTTCTTCTTCTGCTGTTTTATTGTGGCTGTGTGGCTCAGCAGCAGCCATGTTTCTGTCTGTGATCAGCTGATGGACACTAAAACTCTTCCTCAGATTTAATCAAAAACATTAAAGACTGCTCCACTTGGCTCTATTTTTCTATTTTATTATCATATGCAGCGTTCAGCTGGAGTGCCTGTAGCTATGGTTACTGTACAGGTGAGGACACACCTGTCTCTGCTGGCTTTAACATCAGTCACGGGCAGAGTTTGCACCTGCACACGTCAGTAAAGCGGGAAACCCTGACCTGTGCGCGCGCAGGTACTCGTGCAGTAGAAGCACACCTGCTGCACCTCAGAAACCTGAGCGCGAGGCTCACCTGCACCAACACTCCCACTAAAAATCAATCCCCGCGCGGACAGCCGTGACGTCTGTTAGCTGTGTAGTCTGAGCCGGCCTGATTAACAGATAACCGATTAATCGATGGTTTTTCGTTAAATGAGTGAAACTGACCTGAGAGCGGCTTCAGTCCTCATTCAAATTTACGTTAATTTTACAGGAAAGCAGCAGCGCGTGCACCCACACCCGCGGACTGTTTACGGGTACGAGCGGTGTGCCTGCAATAGGCTTCCGGCTGGGAACAAGCTGCACGTGAAAGGTTCCTGGCCCTGTTTTGAGCTTTAGTGCTGCCTGGGAGTTCGGTCCAACGGTGGAGCCGCGTTCCCCGTGACCTTACAAACACGTCCATGTGTGTTACGTTAAATCTGACACCGACTACATGAACTCCGTGGGCTCTGCCTCCGTTTTCCCACAGGGGAAATCCCTGCATCAGCTGATCGCCTGAAACGCTCTTCTTCAGAACAGGCTTCACTCCTGCGGCCGTCCGAGTGGATCTGAGATTAAAGGTGAGGCGGGCGGAGGCGGGGTTTCCTGTGATGGCCAAATGAAGCTTTCTGAAGCTTGTGTTGAAAAACGGCTCATTACTCGAAGCTTTTCAACAGAGTCCACTCTGGTGACATCTGCTGGCCAAAAATACGAAGAGCAGCTTGAATCTACAAAATCAAATGTACTGCTTCATTATGACGGAACACTCCGCAGAGTGAGGTTCTGTCTGATATTGGGCTGCCGTTGTGTTGCTTTGAACATGTATTTTTTGGGGTGAAAAACCACGTCTATTTGTTTAATAGTTTTCCTTCTTTAAACATGTGCCATGGTGTGGTCTTTCTTTGCTTGTGACTTATTGCTTGTGAAATATATATAATATACAAATAATAATGTAAAACACATAATGGAGGATGCTTCTGCTGTGAGGTCCTGCATCCATGTACTTATGCAATTAATCCCTGGACAGCTGGAAAGGTATTTTATAAATAATATTATATTTGACCATTTTTTTTATTCATATTTGTGATCTGGGGGTAGAATTGATTGTGAACTGGAAAGGGAAAATGCTTATGAACTTGTAAAGTAAAAACATGATGCATCACGATGTGTGAGCAGCTTCAAACAAGGTCATCCTGTTCTTATTTAAGAAGAGGATTTGTTCCTCTGTGCGATGGCCGAGTCTGTTTGTCTCTCCTGCCTCAGAGAAAATGCTCTCACATGGAACAGAAGACGCTGGAGAGATGCAGGAGTACGGTCTCCCTCGGTCCCACAGACTATCAGCTAAAAAGAATAAACAAATTAATTTGCTGCACATTTTGTAGAATAACATTTTAAATATTTTTTTGTTATATTACATTTAAAGAGTCAAATGAAAGTCTTTCTAACATTATTTTATGATATTAATATTATGAAAAACAGATTTTTGTTTTGACATTGTAAGTTTCTCATGTTTTAAGATAAAATAAACGAACACAAAACAAAATCAAACAACAAGAACACAAAGCTGGCAAACCCACCCGGCTGACCAAACTCAACTCAAAATTCTCCCACAGACAGAACCTCGTCTCTTCCTCGCTGCCTCCGTATCTCCCAGTCGAATGATCAGTGGTTTGCTGTCTCTTACCACCAAAACACTCCACAAATCTCGTGAATGATTCACTTTCTTACAAACCACTGAATCAGTTAGGTTGTAAATGAAGCTTCGGGCGTCACTGATCACGTGACTCAGGCCAAGCGAATCAAGCCTCGACACAGAGCTTCTGAAGCAGTGTGTTCGTTTTTGTTACACATGCACCGGAGCTTCAAGCAAGCCATCACTACCTGTTACTGTCCTGGGATCAGCAGCTTTCTGTTAAATGTGGTTTGCTGTGTGCTTTATTACACTTTAGTGTTTGGTCTGCTGACGGAGCTGCACCTCAACCCCACCTGTGAGGAAGCCTGAGGATGAAGAGCTCAGAAGCACGAAGCAGCCAATCTGCACCTTTCTCTGATTTTTTAAATATATTTTTTTCTGATTACTGTTTATTGCGGCACAGTTGGTGTGAAGCACCCACGATGTCGTTGTACATGTACAATGACAGTAAAGGGCTATTCTATTCTATTCTATTCTATTCTATTCTATTCTATTCTTATGCTCAACTGGAGAGATGACAGCACCTACATCCACCACCACTGAGTAAATACTTGTTACTGTACTTAAGGAGCATCTTCACCTGAACATCAACAAGGACGGGATGAGTGTGTGTGTGTGTGTGTGTATCATGTTTACATATCTTTGTGGGGACCATCAGCCCTTATGGGGACAAAGTGCCGTCCCTGCAAGTTTGAAAGCATCTTTGAAACTCAAAGTGTGGTTTTAGTGTCAGAGTTACAGTCAGGTTATGGTCAGGCATTCAGTTTTGATGGTTAGGGTACACGACTAGGGAAAGCATTATGTCAATTAGATGTCCTCACTGAGACATGAAAACAAGTATAAGTGTTTGTTTGTTTATCAGACCTCAGAGGGCTTCTTTGACCTTTATTGAACTTTATTATTTATTCCAATCTGAAGTGACAGAAACATTCAAACTCTGAATGAAGAAAGACTCCACCCCTCAGTGTGACATCACAGTGACATTCAGCTGCAGGCCGATATCTGCAGGTTCAGGGCAAAGTCCTCCAGCTGGGAAATGTAGTCCATACACTCAGGAGAACTACAGTCTGTCGGCCACAGCTCCAACACGGCCTCCGAGTCCAGAGGGAGGCGATACCTGTAACACGAGCACACAAGCTCAGCCTCGGCCAATCGCGAAGAGCGACAGGTGACACAGAGAGAAAGGGATACTGACTTGTAGTTGTTGTCAAGCGTGACCTCTGACCCACTGGCTCCCATCAGCAGGTACTGTCTGTTGTTCTGGATGTCCATGTCGCTGCAGGTCGCCTTCTTCACCAGATCCACCACGGTCCCAAACCTCACGCCCTCAAAATCTGCAGCAGGCGAGGAAAAACCACAGAAGAAGAAGATTTCACTTCACAGTGCAAAAGTGTTAAGATGTGCTTAAAGGATCCAACGGCTGCTCCATCACTCCCACCACGGTCGGCACAGTTTCATCAAAACCAGCCGGACGCAGAGCCGATCGTGACGTTCGGGCTCTAACGCAGCTGTCTGACAGCTTTCAGAGTCCTGTCAGCTCACCTTTATCTGTGTTCTTGATGACTTCATCTACGGTGGCTGTGTAGGTCATAAAGTCGCCTTCTGCTGCTGACTTCGTCACCGTCACCTTGTACGCTGCGGCAGAAACACAGACACAGTGTGAGCAGCTTCAAACAGTCAGGCAGTGAGCTCAGATCACCGAGCTCCTGCACTCAGACGGGAACATCGAATGTGAGTGAAGTTGGCCCCCCACCTTCTTCAAATCCAACAAAAGTGGTATCAAACGTTTGTGCTCATTTGTGCTGAAAAATTTTTCGTGTGTGCTGCTATCATTTCAAAAATATTAATAAAGTCTTGATGCGTGCTCAATCATCCAGGTAAGTAAATTCCAAAAGGTTGATTCTGTTCATCTGGATATTTTCAGTGGGACAAACGTTTCGTCATCATCCAGGTGACTCCTTCAGTCTCAGCTGACTGCAGGTTTCTCCAACCTTATAAACAGGACATTTGCATAGTGAAGGAAACTAGCACCACTGAATGAACAATGTGCTGGGGGGTTAGTTCCATGATTGTTAGTATGGAAATTCTTTTGACCATTGATCAATGACAACTAATCAAAGACACAGATTCTCAAATGGCCATGAGTACCATTCACAGAAAGTGGGGAATGGCTGCAATCACAGCATTGACAGATGGTGACAGATGTACCCTTGGGCCCCCCTTCTTGATTCAGAGATGGTCAGCATCCTGACAGCCCGATGGACGAAGCTGTCTCTCAGTCTGTGTGCTCTGGCCCGGAGGCTCCTCAGTGTCCTTCCTGATGGCAGCAAACTGAAGACGCTGTTGAAGGGATGAGTGGAGTCACCTGTAATGGAGAGGACCTTCCGGATGAGGCAGGCGCAGTAGATCTCCTGGGGAGGGAGGCAAGAGAGGTCCCCACAATCCTCTCGGCTGCTCTCACTACCCGTTGTCATTTTTTTCCTGCAGGACCCAGTGCAGGAGTCATACCACACAGTGATGCAGCTGGTGAGGATGCACTCAACTGTGCCTCTGTAGAAGGTGCTCATAATGGGGGTTGGATCTCTTGCTATGGGTCAGCAGAGTGAAGAGAATTATTATGTGCGTAATTATTCAGCCCCTTTGGTCTGAGTGCAGTCAGTTGCACATAGATGTTGCCTGATGAGTGCTAATGACTAAACAGAGTGCACCTGTGTGTAATCTAATGTCAGTACAAATACAGCTGCTCTGTGACGGCCTCAGAGGTTGTCTAAGAGAATATTGGGAGCAACAACACCATGAAGTCCAAAGAACACACCAGACAGGTCAGGGATAAAGTTATTGAGAAATTTAAAGCAGGCTTAGGCTACACAAAGATTTCCCAAGCCTTGAACATCCCACGGAGCGCCGTTCAAGCCATCATTCAGAAATGGAAGGAGTCTGGCACAACTGTAAACCTACCAAGACAAGGCCGTCCACCTAAACTCACAGGCCGAACAAGGAGAGCGCTGATCAGAAATGCAGCCAAGAGGCCCATGGTGACTCTGGACGAGCTGCAGAGATCTACAGCTCAGGTGGGGGAATCTGTCCATAGGACAACTATTAGTCGTGCACTGCACAAAGTTGGCCTTTATGGAAGAGTGGCAAGAAGAAAGCCATTGTTAACAGAAAACCATAAGAAGTCTTGTTTGCAGTTTGCCACAAGCCATGTGGGGACACAGCAAACATGTGGAAGAAGCTGCTCTGCTCAGATGAGACCAAAATGCAAAACGCTATGTGTGGAAAACTAACACTGCACATCACTCTGAACACACCATCCCCACTGTCAGATATGGTGGTGGCCAGAGATGGGCAGTAACGCGTAACGCGTTACTGTAATCTGATTACTTTTTTCAAGTAACGAGTAAAGTAAGGGATTACTATTGCAAAAACGGTAATTAGATTACCGTTACTTTCCCGTAGGAACTCTGCGTTACTGCGTTACTAAAACCGTGATTTTTTGCGAGAATGTCTCATGACAGTGACTTAAGCAAGTGCGACGTTCGTGACAACAGCTGTGTGCAGATCAACAGTGGATCATATATCGAGTGCGGGAGAGAGTATGAGCGTGCAGCGTTTAAAGCGTGGAAGTACTGACCTTACTTTGAGTTTGATTCCATAAAAAGTGACAAAAACATTAGTGTCCGCTGTGCGTGGGAAGAAAACTTCTTTTTACAGCGAAAAAACCCTAAACTTCCAACAAGCACCGAGTAGCTACGACGTAATGGGAAACTCACAGAGAAACTCGCGGATTCTTCCACTGACCGCGGCACACCTGCACCAGGGTAAACCTCCGCCTGCCCCACTCCTGCTTTACAGGTGAAAATAGAGCAACAGGACCGCTGAGTCTTTGACTTTATTTATTTTCTGCTGGGTTTTACTTGCATCTATTTGAAACACTGAGTGTAAACACACAAAATATTTTATTTTATGAGCTGGAATGTGCAGAAAATAGGTTTAAATGTTAAACTAATTTCTTCCAGTCAGAGAATGTTGCATATAATTACATTTTTGCTTGATGCATAAAGTTAAAAGATTAAAACTAATAAAACAAGTTTTAAAAAGAGACTTTTCCATTTGATTACATTTTGTATGATGGATTATGCAGAAAAAGTAGAATTGGGTTGAAAGATCTATCGCTTTATCACCTCTTCAGGTTGTAAATCGTGTTTTTAAAAAGTAACTAAGTAACTAAGTAATTAATTACTTTTGAAAATAAGTAATCAGTAAAGTAACGGTATTACTTTTTTGGGGAAGTAATCAGTAATTAGTTACTGATTACTTTTTTCAAGTAACTTGACCAACACTGGTGGTGGCAGCATCATGCTCTGGGGGTGCTTCTCTTCAGCAGGGACAGGGAAGCTGGTCAGAGATGATGGGAAGATGGATGGAGCCAAATACAGGGCAATCTTGGAAGAAAACCTCTTGGAGTCTGCAGGAGACTGGGGCGGAAGTTCACCTTCCAGCAGGACAGCGACCCTAAACATAAAGCCAGGGCAACGATGGGATGGTTTAAAACAAAACTTTGCAGTTATTTATTTGTAAAAATGTTTGGAATCATGTATGATTTTCGTTCCACTTCTCACGTGTGCACCACTTTGTGTTGGTCTTTCACCTGGAATTCCAATAACATTGATTCATGTTTGTGGCTGTAATGTGACAAAATGTGGGAAAGTTCAAGGGGGCCGAATACTTTTGGAAGCCACTGTAACTGGCTGCTAGATTTCTTGACATGAAGACAGCAGACAGTACGGGTCGGCAGCGACACCTCCATCCCAAGATCACTGAATACGGGGACTCCTCAAGGATGTGTGGTGAACCGCCTTCTCTTCACTCTGCTGACCCACGACTGCACACCATCACACAGCTCCAACCTTTTCATCAAGTTGCAGACAAAACAACTGTGGTAGGTCACATCAGCAACAATGATGAGATCTACTACAGGGGTGAAGTTAACCATCTGGCAGAGTGGTGCAGCTACAACAACCTGTCCCTGAATGTGGAGAAGACCAACAGCGACTCTACTTCCTCTGCAAACTGAGAAGCGCAAGAGATCCAACCCCCATTATGAGCACCTTCTACAGAGGCACAGTTGAGTGCATCCTCACCAGCTGCATCACTGTGTGGTATGACTCCTGCACTGGGTCCTGCAGGAAAAAAATGACAACGGGTAGTGAGAGCAGCCGAGAGGATTGTGGGGACCTCTCTTGCCTCCCTCCCCAGGAGATCTACTGCACCTGCCTCATCCGGAAGGTCCTCTCCATTACAGGTGACTCCACTCATCCCTTCAACAGCGTCTTCAGTTTGCTGCCATCAGGAAGGACACTGAAGAGCCTCCGGGCCAGAGCACACAGACTGAGAGACAGCTTCATCCATCGGGCTGTCAGGATGCTGACCATCTCTGAATCAAGAAGGGGGGCCCAAGGGTACATCTGTCACCATCTGTCAATGCTGTGATTGCAGCCATTCCCCACTTTCTGTGAATGGTACTCATGGCCATTCGAGAATCTGTGTCTTTGATTAGTTGTCATTGATCAATGGTCATAAGAATTTCCATACTAACAATCATGGAACTAACCCCCCAGCACATTGTTCATTCAGTGGTGCTAGTTTCCTTCACTATGCAAATGTCCTGTTTATAAGGTTGGAGAAACCTGCAGTCAGCTGAGACTGAAGGAGTCACCTGGATGATGACGAAACGTTTCACCCACTGAAAATATCCAGATGAACAGAATCAACCTTTTGGAATTTACTTACCTGGATGATTGAGCACGCATCAAGACTTTATTAATATTTTTGAAATGATAGCAGCACACACAAAAAATTTTCACCACAAACGTTTGATACCACTTTTGTTGGATTTGAAGAAGGTGGGGGGCCAACTTCACTCACATCTCTACTTTCAAGATTAGGCTTCAAACTTTCCTTTTTGCTAAAGCATATAGTTAGGGCTGGACCAGGTGACCCTGAATCCTCCCTTAGTTATGCTGCGATAGACGTAGGCTGCTGGGGGATTCCCATGATGCACTGGGTGTTTCTTCTTCACTCACTATGTGTTAACAGACCTCTCTGCACTGAATCACACTTGTTATTAACCTCTGTCTCTCTTCCACAGTATGTCTTTATGCTGTCTTCCTTCTCTCTCCCCAACCAATCACAGCCTGGTTCTGTCGGAGGTTTCTTCCTGTTAAAAGGGAGTTTTTCCTTCCCACTGTCGCCAAAGTGCTTTCTCATACCCACATAGCAGACAGGTCTGGCCCGAATCTGGTGTCAAGCTGGCACTGCTGACTGACTGGTGTCATGGCAGAGTGTATGTAAACCAGATGTGGGCCAGGTCTGGCAATGATGCACTATTTATGTTCCTATTTTCCTATTTTAGTTAGAATACCCAAATGTCATGTTGCAATACTGTACTGCTATGGTAGCCAACGTTTCAAATGCAGGTTTGACAGGTTTGTGAGTGTACACTTTATCCAAAACCTAGTGAGGGTTTATTCAGGTTTACCACTCAGTGGCTGTAGGTGAGGAGGTAGAGCAGGTCCCCTACTGATCAGAAGGTTAGTGGTTCAATCCCTGGTTTCTCCAGTCTGCATGTCAAGTGTATGAATGTAATTAGGAAGCATTCAGTTTAGAGAAAGTGTGTGAATGTGGCATGTTGTATAGAGCACTTTGAGTAATCTGGGAGAGTAGAAAAGTGCATATAAGAATCAGTCCATTCACTGTGTGAACAGAGATTCGTCATGTTACTATTGTGTTCCAGCACATGTTGTTATTACATGGCTTGATTGAGGTACACATTAGGCTGACATCTGGGGCCAGAGCTAAAACTGTTCTGGGCCAGCACAGGGCCAGCAGTGTGTCTGCAACTGGCCTTGTGCTGGCCCATGTGTGGGCCACCTCTGGCAAACCAGATCTGGGCCACCAAAGTGCGTCATTCTTCGCGGTATGTGGGCCATGTGTAAGCACATTGTGTGGGCCAGATCCAGGCCAAACCAGTTTTGCTGTGTGGGCAGGGGGTCACATGATTGTTGGGTTTTTCTCTGTATGTATTATTGTAGGGTCTACCTTACAATATAAAGCGCCTTGAGACGACTGTTACTGTGATTTGGGGCTGTATAAATAAAGTTGAATTGAACTCTGAAGCTCCACCTGCACGGGGCTCTGGGGCGGAGCTGGGGTGTAAACGTGGCGTTTTGTTGCGGACGTCGCTCGGCTCACCGTATTTAATGTGAGGCTGACACGTCTCGTTGGTTCGTTTGTCTAGTGTTAGCGTCACGTCCACGTCTCCTCTGTAGGTGGCGCACGCCGCTGCACAATGACATGTGAACAAACACGTTACAAAAACCTTTCACAGGTGACAGAAACCTCAGCCAATCAGACGGCCGACTACCTGTCATGCACTGACACTGTTCGCCCAGACAGAGGCGCTGCAGCTCCTGCTGCTCGTAGGAGAACTGCTTTGTGCACAAACTGCCTGAAAGAGATTAGAAATAAGACTTTATTGTTATTATTCTTCATAGCAGGAAACAAACAGGGACACGATGAATCCAATAGTTCAGGAAAAACGAGGAGCTTTTCCTCACAATGTCCACGTGTTTCCTTCTCAGCTGTAAATAAGCGATGGGAACTTGAATGAACGTATTTCGAGCTTAAATGGATGGAGCGCTGAAATAACGACACGACGCTCTGCTGCCTCAAAGTTTAACTGAACACAAGACTCGAGCAGCTTTGCATGATTCTCAGTTCAAAATAATCCCTGTTTGTGTCATACTGGGACCTCAGTTCATCCTGTCTGAAACAAGCACTTTTAACACCTCTCTTTAAACCCCTCCCTCACTAAAACCCCACTTCCTTCTGATTGGCCAGCTCTGGATGCCAACTGAATGGCAGCACTCAGTGTCTAAATTTGACGTTTGTAGCAGACGAGTTATTTTTAGAGGTGTTTCTTATGAAGGACTGTAACTGGCAGGAGGCAATAAAAACAGAACAGATACTTTTAATTTGAAAGGATTGAACTTCCATGTTTCCAAACGAGCGACGGGTTTCGGCCTCTCACCTCTGTCCTGGGGCTCGCTGACACTGAACAAGGACTTGGTGGCTCCGGTCACCTTAAACGTGGTCCTAATCCGAAAGCCCACGCACAGAAATATGTCTGAGGGAACCTGGGAGCCAGACAGGAAGTGACAACAACATGTGGAAGATTCAGTTCAATTTTATTTATATAGCACAAAATCACAACAACATTTGCCTTGAGGCAAATGGTGTGTGTGTGTGTGTGTGTGTGTGTGTGTGTGTGTGTGTGTGGTTCCTCACAGAGTCCATCTGGATGATGATGGTGTGCCCCTGGAGCTCGTAGTGGGAGATGATTGGCTGACTGGTGTCCATCAGCTGTGGAATAGCAGTCACTGTGAACACGTTCAGACTCTCTGAGCATCATCAGGCTGATCATCAGAGCTCAGCTCACCTGCTTCAGGTCCTCCAGGTACGCGTCCACACTTGTGGGCAGCTGGATCTTCATCACGGTCAGACTGGACTCGGTGAACACCTCGTTAGGAGGAGGTTTATACCTGAAACACAGGTACATGTCCTCTATGCAACATTCAGTTACTAAACACTTTCCTGCTATCGTGCTTTGATGATGACGACGTGGAAAATTGGAGCGTCCGATTCGTCAGCCTGTCCTCATTCATGCAAGCGTCTACATCACAGCTAACATTGTCCTGTTTCAGAGCAGCTTCCTGTGACTGCGTCAGACACACAGAGTGGACACTTTGGCTTTAACATAAACTTACTGTTGCAGCACCAAAGTGACCTCATGGGTCTCCTGACCCAGCGTTTTGTACTCGTGTGATTTATTCTATGGTTTCTAGTTTTGATCCCTTGCACCTCATGTTTCTCTGTGCCCCCTCTGTTCTGTGTAAAGTCTGTGTTTCTTGGTCTGTCTTCGCATGTTTTGAGTTTCTTGTGTTTTCTGTCACTCTGTATGGTGACTTATGTTCTAATGGTTGGTCTTTTGTTTCTCCCTCGAGTCTAGTTTCTTGTGTTCCAGGATTTCGCTCTGTGTATTATTTATCATCTCTGGTCTTTTGGTTCTTTGCCTTATGGTTATGTCTCTGTGTTTCTTAGTTGCTCTGTCTCCACCCTGTCAAGCTCGCATCTCAGTGTTATACTTCCTGTTTTACTTTGAAGGTCTGTGTCTGATGTGAGTGTATCCTACTTTGCTTCCTTGTCTCGTCAGTTCTGATTTCTCCCAGCTGTGCCCTCCTTCTGTGTCTCATTCCCTCGTTATTCCCCAGTGTATTTAAGCCCTGTGTTTCTCTGTGTCAGTGTCGCGTCGGCCCTCGTGCTGTGTGGCTCGCTCTGTGTTTCCCTGTGAGTTTAGTTTAGTTTGCTTTGTATGCTCGTTTTCCCGTGCCAGCAAATAAAGCTGTGATTTTGAGTTCATCCCTCGAGACGGAGTACCTGCCACGCAGCGCTTCTTGACAGATTTTTAGTTTGAGTGTCCTTATTTTCCTCTCAGCTATGGATTCTGTCACTAGTTAGGTTAGGTAACATAAACTACTGAAAGTCTGTTAACCACAACCAACCCAGTGACGTCACCCTCTGTAGTTACATGTGTGACCGCTTTTGCAGCAGGGATCCATGCTGTGAGTTAGCCTTCATGCATGCAGCGTTTCAGTGAGCGAGAAAGACAATCATGCAGTGCTCTTACTTTACACAGGCCACCAGGGTAGGAGTTCGTAATCTTGGATCTGAGGAGGAGAAAGAAGACATTTAATCTGGTGACAGGCAGCTGCTGCTGCAGGTAAACAGCTGGAGCACTGTCTCTGTTCAAAACAGAAGTACAGAATAGAAAATAAATGAATAAACCTCACTGTAGTGAGACAGGAAGTGTAAAATCAATGAACAGAATCAACCTTTTGGGATTTACTTACCTGGATGATTGAGCATGAAGACAAAGAAGGAGGACGCGCGAAAGAGTTTAATGTTCAAAGTTTGGTTTAAAAGAGGAAAAACTCTTGGCTCTTGAGGGAGGCGGTCGCACTTTCTCCTTCTCCCTCATCTTTCCTGCTTGGCTTCTCATGTCTTTTGTATAGTCTCGCTTATTCTCTAACCCTCAGACAGTCTCCCAGACTTGTTCTCTAAAAACATAAAGAAGAATTATGGATTTGATCAACTCGTCCCTTGACGAAACTGACACCCTCCTGGGCTTGGGAGAGCCCGACTGTCCTGTGGAGACGTTTGCTGCCGGATACTCGATGGTCAGTTGCGTCGTGTGTCTGGTGACGCTCTCAATGGAGGACATTGAACGACATCGACCAATTCGGAACCACGATAACAGAGTTCTGGCTGATTGGAGCCGGCTTAGTACAAGAAGCAGCTACAGCTTTTGAAAATCCCACAAGGCTGTCCGACATGATAGACGATGGGCAGGGCTGTGAGTAAGACTGTGGTTATGGATACCATCTTGGAGAAGAACAACAGGAATTGAGAGACCTGGTGACCTGTGATGGACCAACTGTAAAATTGGAAGCAGTTTGTTCGCACTAACCAAAACAGCTACCATCTTCATCTCATGTTTTGAGTGTGGTGTGAAATCTGTTTGTGGAGTTTGAAAGTCTGCTGTGGCTGTGATCTTTCACATACACCTGTACATCCAGGTGAGATACTCACTGGTTTCAGGCATGACCACCTCAATCGTGAGGTCAAAGTTACACGTGGCCTGTGCGGACGCCACGGTCTGATAGTACACCGTCTTCATCTGCAGACAGATCGGGGAACGTTAGAGCCGATTTTGCCCACATGGCTTCAGGTGAATTAACCCACACCCACCTTCACATTGGACACGCCACGACCATAACCTGTGGACACGGTGATGTCATCATTCTTTGTTACCTGGGAAGGAAAACAAAAAGGTTACTGTTGACCTGGAGCTGCACCTGACCTCGCTGCACTGAGCCGTTCTCACCTGGAAGGGTGAGGCCACGGGTCGACTCTGGCTCAGCTGGATTTGTCCCAGAATTCCTTTTGTTCTGTAGCGGATGCTGATGTCCTGACTGAGGGCGGCTCGAGAGACAACTCTGCTGTACTCCGTTAATGTCTCCAGAGTCAAGAAGGTGTCCTGAGGGAGGTCAAAGGTCAACAAGAAGCGCAAAAGAGGTTAACAGAGAGGGGTTTTAGGTGGCAGGCCGAGTTTGGGGTGTATTTACCTGCACAGAGTAGAAACCTTCACCGTAGTGCTGATCCTGGGTCAGCCAGGACAGGATGGGTTTCGCATATGAGATCCTCCCCTTAAAAAACAACATTATTTTAAAATGTGAGGGGAACTACAGAAACACGCCCCCTACAGGCAGAGAGGGGAACTACAGAAACACGCCCCCTACAGGCAGAGAGGGGAACTACAGAAACACGCCCCCTACAGGGAGAGAGGAAAACTACAGAAACACGCCCCCTACAGGCAGAGAGGGGAACTACAGAAACACGCCCCCTACAGGCAGAGAGGGGAACTACAGAAACACGCCCCCTACAGGCAGAGAGGGGAACTACAGAAACACGCCCCCTACAGGGAGAGAGGAAAACTACAGAAACACGCCCCCTACAGGCAGAGAGGGGAACTACAGAAACACGCCCCCTACAGGCAGAGAGGAGAACTACAGAAACACGCCCCCTACAGGCAGAGAGGAGAACTACAGAAACACGCCCCCTACAGGCAGAGAGGAGAACTACAGAAACACACCCCCTACAGGCAGAGAGGAGAACTACAGAAACACGCCCCCTACAGGCAGAGAAGGGAACTACAGAAACACGCCCCCTACAGGCAGAGAGGAGAACTACAGAAACACGCCCCCTACAGGCAGAGAGGAGAACTACAGAAACACGCCCCCTACAGGCAGAGAAGGGAACTACAGAAACACGCCCCCTACAGGCAGAGAAGGGAAGTACAGAAACACGCCCCCTACAGGCAGAGAGGGGAAGTACAGAAACACACCCCCTACAGGCAGACAGGAGAACTACAGAAACACGCCCCCTACAGGCAGAGAGGGGAACTACAGAAACACGCCCCCTACAGGCAGAGAGGGGAACTACAGAAACACGCCCCCTACAGGCAGAGAGGGGAACTACAGAAACACGCCCCCAACAGGCAGACAGGAGAACTACAGAAACACGCCCCCTACAGGCAGAGAGGGGAAGTACAAAAACACGCCCCTACAGGCAGAGAGGAGAACTACAGGAAAACGCCCCCTACAGGCAGAGAGGGGAAGTACAGAAACACGCCCCCTACAGGCAGAGAGGGGAACTACAGAAACACGCCCCCTACGGGCTGAGAGCAGAACTGCGGAACTTGAGAAAAGAGGAAAAACTAAAATATCAGCAGGAAGTCACAGCACCTTAACCAGCATAGTCAGTAGGACGTACGCCGTCATCTCCACCGTCACACCGCTAGATTGATCGGGCTTCAGCCAGTCAGATGTCACACTGGCCTCCTGCCAGTACCTGAGTACAGCAGGATTACCTGAACAAAAACACAAAAACAAGTTTAATTTCCTGAATCTTAAGCCTCTTTTCTACTGACACCTACTCAGCGCGACATTTTTAGGGGTTTTCATAAACTAGTAGTACCTGTTACTTTTTAGTACCAGGTACTACTCGATCTGAAAATGTCATGTCAGCAGGCTGCATGCCACTGATTGGCCAGGCAGTGATGTCACTTGATGAGTCATGAGACTGAGAATACAACCTGAACTGTTTGAAACCCAGCAGAGTGAGAAACCTACTTACTGGACTCCACCCAGACTGACGTGGTACTCAACTTTAATGCAAAACAACCAAAAGCCAGTAGAGTTGAGCTGGTGTTGGAAACGAGGCATTAGTGATGGATGGAGCATGAGCAGTGGAAGGATGTGATACACGTCAGTGACTGTTTTCTGCCTTTCTTCTTACTGATGTATTAATGCCATAAACTTTAAAATCCCGAAATCAATGTAAAGGAAAAGAAGCACACTGACTTTTGAATATTATCAGGGATTCTTTGAGTGGTTTATAACAAATCCATCACACAATCAAACAGTAACTCAAAAAACTGCCATTCAGCAAACAGAGAGCCAATCAGAAAGAAGGAAACAAAAAAAACCACACACCTTTTTGCCGTGCCAGCTTCTCCAGGCTGCTGATGAGCTGGAAGGATATCATGCTGTTGGGGTCATGAAGGGTCAGCGCATAGGTCGCCACTGCACGTACGTAAACACTCTTCACACTGAGGGCATGCTGGGAAATGTAGGCTACGGCAGAACTAATACTGTCCTCGTGGATCTGAAAGCAGGACGGTTTATGAGCAGCTTCTTCAGTATTTGTTTAGCGCTCAGGTAGGCTGATGTGTTGAGTGATGAGACGAGGAGGTGTGGTCTCACCTGAAGCTGCAGGATCCGGTCTCTAATCTTTGTTGCTTTGTGTAGAGCAATCAGTGTAAAGGCTGTCAGATACACTGATTGGTCCACTGAATCTGTCCCCTCAGCCTGCAGCCAATCACAATACACAAAATTAACAAAGCTCTGTCTCACCACAAGAAACATTCAAGTGAGAACAGAAGAAGAAATGGAATAAGCGGAGGCAGAGACCAAGATTCTGTTGGATTTGTAGGGGGACTCCTCAGTGAAGGACCCGTCCGGCTGCTGAGCCTTGAACATCAGCCAGGTCAGAGACTCTGAGAGAGTCTGATGGTTCACGGAGACCACAGGTTCCGCCGCAGCCAGAGCCCTCACCACCAGGGCCGTGATCCTGACAGACAGCACAGAGGGACAGAAGTACCATGGTGTCATTCTCAGGACCAACCAGCAGATGGCACCAAAAGCACAAGGAGGAACCCGTGCAGATCCACGCGCTCACGTTTGATAAAAGCCAGTCTGGGCTGTACTACAGCAAAACATCTCACCTGAATGTGTTCATGTGTTTCTTTTATTTTAGGAAGCTATGCTGTTAAACTCAAATACTCCATTACAAGTGTGATCCTGTGAGATGGCTGACCACCCTGTCATAAAACCACAGGTCCATTCTGTCTCACCTGCAGACAGGTGAGGAGGACACTGCTCCCGAGGCTTTGATGTTTACCTACCAGGTGCTGGGCTCTCTATTCCTCCACATGCTGTAGCTCGAGTCTCCAAGTCTGAATGAACTGATGCTGACGAGGCCTACGCGCACACACACACACACACACGCACGCACGCACGCACACACACACACACACACACACACACACACACACAGTAAATGAACTGTTAACCCTCTGTGCTACCATCGGGGCCTCTTCAGTGCCTCCTCACCCTCCCTGATCTTCCTCTTCATGTTAGCTGCACTCTTCTGGATGTCTTCTCCCAGCACGTTCCAGCTGCCTGATGCTTCCAGGTACTGAAACAGCTGGATGAGGGGGAGGAGGCCGCCGAGCTCCACCTCCGCTGATCCAACCGGCAGGCTGATGAGCTGCCGGAAGCCTTCGGGGTTGTGCCCCACTGACAGGACTTCCCCCAGCACCTCGCCTGGTACACAGAACAAACATGATTTTGTTTGACATGCAACTGTGCAGCGAGAAATGCGTTCCACTTGTTACCATTGATTGTCAGCATCCTCTCCACATCCGTGTTGGGAACCATGTTGCTCGGCACTTGGTTCTTCAGCTCCACTGTCCTCTTCTCTGAGCCTGCAGGGCCACAAACAGCCCGAGACAGACTGACATCAGCAAGCACTTTAGGTGGAGCAGAGCTTCACAGAGCAGAGCCTACGCACCATACACTCCCTGTGGGTCGAGTCTTCCTCCAGAGCTCACCTCCCGCCTCACTCCTTCAGGCTGGAAACACAACCGAGATTAGCATCATTTTACAGACAGAAGTCTGGTTTCAGTCTTTAGACTGGAAACGCTGTTAGCAGCAGGTTGGCGAGAGCGTGGCTCTGCTAATGTGATTATTAGCATTTGTGTTTCTGTTCATTTTCATACTCCTGAGACAGTCCGTCCGTACGTACCACCACTCGCAGCTTCTTCTCCACGATGTCTGCCCGACTGTAGGGTGTTTTCAGGGTGAAGGTCAGGGTGTGCTCTCCAGGTTCCAGTCCCAGCAGGGTGAAGGTCACTGGTCCCACCCCTTTTCCTGGTATCTCGTTCCATTCACATGCTGTAGAGCGAAGCCCTGCCTGCCCAATCACAGACTTGAGCAGGCAGATCGCCGGGCCGACTGTCAGCGTCACGCAGTACTGAGGGTGAAGACGGACAGAACAGAAGATTCTTCATCACTGAAGCCACAGCTACCCCATCCAAACCCTACAGGGATGCATGGCAAAGGATCATGGGATATGTAGTTGGGTGGTGTGTGTTGTGTACCCTAACGTGGTCGAGCAGCTGGTTGTACACGGACCCCTTCAGCTCCAGCTGCTCTCCTCTGACCACCTGATAGGGCAGCGGGACGTCCACGCTGAGCGGCAGACGGACCGACACCTGGACGGGATCTGCCACGCACATACCTGTCGGACAAACGGGAACCATCCGACTTTACTTATCCCTGCATACTGAGGGGCAGAAAACTGAAGAGCAAGGCACGCTTAAAAAGGAATAAATGAAAGAAACTCGCCGTTCTTGAACATGCCGACGGCCTTTATCTGCCACGTGGTGAGAGAGTCCGGCAGAGTCCTGCTGACCGCCAGCCGCCCTGAACTAATGACAGGAAACACAAGGACAGTCACAACAGTCCCTAAAGACAGGGAGGCGGATCTGTAACCAGCTGTGCTGCCTGGAGCATTAAAGCTGCCATCATTGTTGGGACCATGTGTAAACCTTAGTTAAAGGAAATGAATGTCTGACTTGCCAGGCATGGATTAGCTCTCAAAGAGTATTTTCAACAGAACTTCTGGGACATGTTCTGTTTGGACACAGCTTCACATTTAATGGTTTTTCTTTCATCACTGTTTACAGTGTAAATTCTCACTGAAGGCATCAAACTGAATGAAAACGTGGAATTATGAAGTAAACCCAAACATGTTTTATATCCACCCTCTGCTTCGATTCCTGCTTCGCTCACTCTTGGCCTTCTCTCCACGAGCTTCATGAGGTCGTCTCCTGAAATGGTTTCCAACAGTCTTGAAGGAGTTCAGAGATGCTGAGCGTTTGTCGGGCCTTTGCCTTCACTCTGCGCTCCATCTCATCCCAAACCAGCTCCTCTGGGTTCAGGTCAGGTGACTGTGGAGGCCAGGCCTCCATCGCTCTCCTTCTTGGTCCTCACACAGCCTGGAGGTGTGTTTGGGGTCCTGTTGGAGAATAAATGATGGGACGGCATGTCGCTGCAGGATGCTGTGGTGGCCATGCTGGGTCAGTGTGCCTTCAGTTTGGAAGAAATCCCCAACAGTGTCACCATCACACCCCCTCCTCCATGCTTCACAGTGGGAACATGCACGTGGAGACCATCGTTCACCTTTTCTCCCCAAAGACACGGCAGGTGGAACCAAAGATCTCAGGTTTGGACTCATCAGACCAAAGCACAGATGGTCTGATGTCCATTTGTTGTGTTTCTTGGTCCAAACAAATCTCTTCTTGTTGCTTTATCTTAGTCGTGGTTTCTCAGCAGCTGTTTGACCATAAAGGTCTGATTCACACAGTCTCCTCTGAACATGTACAGATGTGTCTGCTACTGGAGGTCTGTGTGGCATCTGTCTGGGCTCTGATCTGAGCTGCTGCTACATGATCCCAGATGTCTTCAGTTTGTATCTACAATGTGGAAAGTAGCACCAATGAAGAAAGCCCACTAAATGAGAAGGTGTGTCCAGAGTTCTGACTGGTAGTGCAGATTCAATGCATTCAGTGCTATCACCTGTAAGACGTCCTGGTTTGAATCCACTCTCTGTGTGGAGTCGGCATGTTCTCCTCATGCCTGCTTCCTCCCACTCACATTACATTTACCGGTGATTTAAAACTGACTGTGAGTGGTTGTTTTCCTCTCTATGTTAGCCATGAAACAGACTGCTGACCTGTCTAGGGTTTACCCTGCTTCTTGCTCTATAACAGCTGGGATAGGCTCCACCCCTCTGTGACCCTGAGTTGGATAAGTGGAAAAAAGGAATGGAGCTGTCTTAGAAGAATGTTTCCTGCTGAGCTGCATCACTTTGAAAGCTCAGATTGTCATCTCAGAAGCCCCATCTTTTAGTAGTACAGACGTGTTTATGGGGGACAGCCAATCAGAAGAGCATTAGTTTGAAGGGGGTGGAGCTAAAACAGCTTGTTTCAGACAAGATGGTCTGAGGGTTGCACTGAGGCCCAGTATCAGATAAATACGCATTATTTCTAACTGTGAATCCTGCAAAGCTGCTCTGGTAGAGAACAGAACTACGGAGCTGGGACTGAGCAGAGTACTTTAATCGATTTTGTTCCTGAGGTGTGTTTGATGTCACCTGATGCGCTGCACCTCCCACATCCAGCTCTCTGGAAAGTAGCTCCGCACCAGAGAAGGAGCGAGGTCAAAGTCTGCACCCATTTCTGTACACAAACAAGAGTGCAACACACATTGACTTACACCTGCTCTGACATCATAATAAACTCTATAAACCAGTCAGAGAACAGCTGTCTGTATCAGCATACAGGAGCTGCTAACAGGTAATTCAGCTATGAAGTGAATATGTGCTGAACAGGTAGAGCAGCAGTGGATTGTAATAGCACAGAAATGAGCTCCTGCTGTTACGTTGGTATCATCAGAGTGTGATGCTGTAAACAGAAAAGTCCACACTGACCATTACGTGCAATGACGCTGCCTTGGTCGATGCTCCTCAGGAGATGCTCACAGCATTCTTGGTAGACCGTTACGCAGCGTTGACTTGCTGTCTCAGGTTGGAAGAACTTCCTGTTCTTGTGGACAAATACCTTAGCTTCATCAAGGCAGCTTGTATACGTTGGAGCACGCTTCATCCCATTTTCACAGCACACTTTGAATTTACCATATCTTGCCGCTAGACAGACAGAAGGACACCCTTTACTTTACATCCACCACTGATTTATCCCCCATCATTACAAACATGTCAGCAAAACACACAGGTGAAGGTGTGTGTGTTAAACACATATCTATCTAATAGACTCCAGTTTGTGCATGTAAATGGAGAGTCCTCTTCACCCACTGAGGTTAATTATGGAGTTCCACAGGGTTCAGTGCTAGGACCAATTCTGTTTACATTATACATGCTTCCCTTAGGCAGCATCATTAGAAGACATAGCATACATTTACACTGCTATGCAGATGACACCCAGCTCTATCTGTCCATGAAGCCAGATAACACACACCAATGAGTTAAACTGCAGGAATGTCTTAAAGACATAAAGACCTGGATGGCCGCTAACTTTCTGCTTCTTAATTCAGATCAAACTGAGGTTATTGTACTCGGCCCTGAAAATCTTAGACTCTTAAATTCAATTCAGCTAAATTACATACTTATATATAAATGGTGGTCACTGGGTGCTGGACAGTGGCTTTGTCTACTGATAAGGATAAGATGGGTTAAATGGCAGTGACTGAAAGAACGAGATCATGGCCTCTCCCTTAGAGACAGGGTGAGAAGTTCAGCCATCCGGGAGTGACTCAAACTAGAGCCAGCTGAGGTGGTTCGGGCATCTGACAAGGATGCCTCCTGGGTGAGGCCCCGGGGCAGACCCCGGACACGCTGGAGTCAGTAGGTGGCTGGGGAGAGGGAGGTCTGGGCTTCTCTGCTTGGGCTGCTGCCCCTGCGACCCTGGTCGCTGGTCACTTGTTGGATGTGAAGAAGTGAAATGTCAGAGATTTCTGCTTATCCTTGTCAGTGGGTGGAGCCTATTACAGCTACCGTACTGTGAGAGACGGGGTCCACCCTGGACAGGTCGCCAGGCTGATGCAGGGCAGTCAAACTTTAATCAGACACAATTTTTGCCATGTATTCTCTGCGGAGTGTGATTATGCTGTGTTTGAGTCACACCAACCAACGTGATGCTCAAATGAGCAGATTGACGGGACAACATGGAACAGAAAGGAAACATGCTGCTGCAGTCTCACCTTTTGCCTTTTTCTCCGGTTCGGTCAGAGCTCGCTTTGCACGCACGACAGCTGTGCACGCCTCATCTGAAACACCATAACCAAAGCACGAGTGAGCCATGCAGCACTTTAACCGCAGCGTCTCCCTTCACTCATTTACTGACTGACGTACTGCTGGTCGAGGGGGCCGTGTTGGCGTTGGTGATGAAGGTGAGGCCGGCCAGACGGAAAACATCTGCGCTGTCTTTACCGCCGCCTCCACCGCAGCCCAGGTCGCTCTGCTCGATGTGACGAAGAACCTGCGGGTCAAAGTTCATTCTGTCAGTTGTCAACACGTGGAAATTGAAATATCGTCCCTTAAAGTCAGAGTCGACATAAAGGGCCATCAGTTTGTTGTTGTGTCTGTTTTTAATGACAAACCGAAGCAAACTGCCTCGGATAAAACGGTATGATTTTGGTGTTACCATGGAAACAGGGTCTCGGTAGTTGGGCCGTAGGGTAAAGATGGCGGCGTCGACAGCAGACAGCGCCACCAGGCCATCCTGATTGGCCCTCACATCCAGCTGGAGTTGTTCCTTGGGCTTGTAGTACTGCTCACCCAGAGACATGTCAGTCTACCACACACGCACACACACACACACACACACACACACACACACACACACACACACACACACACACACACAAAGGATCAGCGATGTTCAATGTGCTGACCAGAAGCTTGCAGGAAGTGCACAAACATACGCGACAACACTGACATAGAACCTTTTCTGGTTTTTATGAAGTCCTAACTATCCATCAGGTTTCTCCCGCTTATCCAAAGACAGCCATGGTGACTTTGGATAAGCGGGTACTCCAGGCATCCTCCGCTCTACAGACACTTTCCAGCTTCTCCTCTGGGATCACGATGTGCTCCAAGGCCAGATAAGATATACAAATAACCTCTCCAGAGGGATCTGGGCCTGTGCAGAGGCATCAGAGCCCAGAACACCTCCTTCCTGACCAGTGAGGTCACAGTCCACATCCCAGAAACCACATCTGTAATGTTAAGGGTCAACACATCTTCCACCCAGCCTGTCCCTGTGGGTGGCGACTCCACAGAGACGGGATCATGGCAGGTATTCAGCCCTCTGAATTCAGCCCTGCCCACCAACCTCTACTCTGGGGTCCAGATTCAGGAGGGGGCCCTGGTTTTTCACTTCCAGTGAGGTTATCCAGCACAGAGATTTCTGTTTCTCTCTGGTATTTTGAAGCGTTAACTGCTCTAGTGCTGAGAGGCTGTTCTGTCCTGGGCTCAGACACACAGAAGTTGAAGGTGCAGGCAGGGTTTGAGCCACCAGGCATCAACCATCAGCTAACAGCTAACACCACACTGATGCCCATGCTGTGCGGTCTCACAGCAAGCAAACTGGTCTCAGGATTGCACTCAGGATTAGGCTTGCACTGGTCTATTAGCTTTAAGTCATCCCGAGGTTCGACTCTTGGATTACAGGTCCGGAGCTTCAGGTTTTCTTGGGTTTTTGGTTCCTGTTGGATATGAAGAAGCGTGACCCCCATTTCACACCTGCAGCACCTCCCTGCCCCCCTGAAACCTCGTGTCGGTCTTATTCCAGGCGTGTTTACCTTCCTTGACGTCCGTTTGAACACATCATTACACCAGACTCTGGAGCGACAAACCACAGGCTGTTGTGTGATGTTGTACCTGGAGCCCGCTGATGCATCTGTCTTCGACGGCCAGCCACACGGAGTCGGCCACCAGCTCGGATGTCCCCTCTCCAAACAGGATGTAGTAGACCAGCACCCTGATGGACGGCACCATGGCGGGCGTCACTTGAAAGCTCAGGCTATGTTTGTTGTCAGCGTTGGAGAGAACCTTCTGGCTGCCGAAATCCACCACCTTCCCTTTAGAGATCACCTGAGGGAGCGCGGCACAATGTTGTGAGAAATAATACAAACAGGAACAGCAGCATCGTGTGGCAGCTTCTCCTCACCAGGTAGCTGATGGTTGTGATGGGAATGTAGGAGGGCGTGGCCGAGTACACGCTGAGACGCGGTGGTCGTCCCACCTGGAGGCCGGGACCCATCAGCGGGGCGTCGATGTAGAGATAACGTTGGTTTGGCGAGTAATAAGCGACCGCCGTCAGAGTCAGACTGCTCTGACTGGCTGCTGGGAGGGTGGAGTCATCCGTCTGAAACTGTCAACAACAGCAAGGGGAGATGTTAGCAACAAGTACACAACTAAACAATAAGTCCACACCATCATGACATGAAGTTAAAATTTAAAAGACAAATAAACAACAACGAGTGAAGAAGCAGACAAGACGGGAAAAAGTAAACAACGAAATACAAACAAAATAAATAAACAGTAAATAAAATAAGAAAACAAGGAAACAACACGTAAAAAACAAACTAAAGAAGCACACAGGAAACAGATCTGAGCAACACTTCCTGTCTTCTTTCTTTGGTCATTGTCACACAGTCACATGATCACGTGCTCACAAATCCAGCACGGCTAATTTTACCTGTCCCTGAGACACACACATCTAAAGCACCTGCAACGCCCACCTTGAGAACAGCCCTGACTCCATCACCAGGTGTGTTGCAGATGAAGAAAGTGAGGCCGTTTGATTCGCTGGTGGAGCTGCCGGTGCAGGACATGGCCTCGAGGTCCCTCCCCTGTCTGAACAGCTCATTCTCCACCAGACTGACCTGAACACCTCTCACTGGCTTGTCCATGTGATCCTTCACCTGCACCTGTAGAGACACGGTGAAACAGCAACAATGGACAAACTGCTTTAAACTCGAGGAGTGTTACAGAGATGTACAGGGAGTGCAGAGTTATTAGGCAAATGAGTATTTTGTCCACATCATCCTCTTCATGCATGTTGTCTTACTCCAAGCTGTATAGGCTCGAAAGCCTACTACCAATTAAGCATATTAGGTGATGTGCATCTCTGTAATGAGAAGGGGTGTGGTCTAATGACATCAACACCCTATATCAGGTGTGCATAATTATTAGGCAACGTCCTTTCCTTTGGCAAAATGGGTCAAAAGAAGGACTTGACAGGCTCAGAAAAGTCAAAAATAGTGAGATATCTTGCAGAGGGATGCAGCAGTCTCAAAATTGCAAAGCTTCTGAAGCGTGATCATCGAACAATCAAGCGTTTTATTCAAAATAGTCAACAGGGTCGCAAGAAGCGTGTGGAAAAACCAAGGCGCCAAATAACTCCCCATGAACTGAGAAAAGTCAAGCGTGCAGCTGCCAAGATGCCACTTGCCACCAGTTTGGCCATATTTCAGAGCTGCAACATCACTGGAGTGCCCAAAAGCACAAGGTGTGCAATACTCAGAGACATGGCCAAGGTAAGAAAGGCTGAAAGACGACCACCACTGAACAAGACACACAAGCTGAAACGTCAAGACTGGGCCAAGAAATATCTCAAGACTGGTTTTTCTAAGGTTTTATGGACTGATGAAATGAGAGTGAGTCTTGATGGGCCAGATGGATGGGCCCGTGGCTGGATTGGTAAAGGGCAGAGAGCTCCAGTCCCACTCAGACGCCAGCAAGGTGGAGGTGGAGTACTGGTTTGGGCTGGTATCATCAAAGATGAGCTTGTGGGGCCTTTTCGGGTTGAGGATGGAGTCAAGCTCAACTCCCAGTCCTACTGCCAGTTTCTGGAAGACACCTTCTTCAAGCAGTGGTACAGGAAGAAGTCTGCATCCTTCAAGAAAAACATGATTTTCATGCAGGACAATGCTCCATCACACGCGTCCAAGTACTCCACAGCGTGGCTGGCAAGAAAGGGTATAAAAGAAGAAAAACTAATGACATGGCCTCCTTGTTCACCTGATCTGAACCCCATTGAGAACCTGTGGTCCATCATCAAATGTGAGATTTACAAGGAGGGAAAACAGTACACCTCTCTGAACAGTGTCTGGGAGGCTGTGGTTGCTGCTGCACGCAATGTTGATGGTGAACAGATCAAAACACTGACAGAATCCATGGATGGCAGGCTTTTGAGTGTCCTTGCAAAGAAAGGTGGCTATATTGGTCGCTGATTTGTTTTTGTTTTGTTTTTGAATGTCAGAAATGTATATTTGTGAATGTGGAGATGTTATATTGGTTTCACTGGTAAAAATAAATAATTGAAATGGGTATATATTTGTTTTTTGTTAAGTTGCCTAATAATTATGCACAGTAATAGTCACCTGCACACACAGATATCCCCCTAAAATAGCTAAAACTAAGAACAAACTAAAAACTACTTCCAAAAACATTCAGCTTTGATATTAATGAGTTTTTTGGGTTCATTGAGAACATGGTTGTTGTTCAATAATAAAATTATTCCTCAAAAATACAACTTGCCTAATAATTCTGCACTCCCTGTATTTGTGTTAGTTGCAGCTGTCTCAGAGAAGATTAATGGATGTAGGACATGTGCAGAGGAGGATGCTGTGATGGGAGGAGGTGGATGATCCTCTGTGGCCACTCCTAAAAGAAGAAGAAGCTGCAGCAACGTCTCTTCTCGAGTGCTAGTTATTCGAGTATGTAGACATTTCTGTTGCTGGGATCTTCAACATAATGAAAGATGTCAGATGATCCTTCTGTGAAGTAGGTGCCATCACAGCAATGTGTCTTTGTAATCATCTGTTTGTTAAATCTGATATAATTCATCATCTCCAGGTCAATATGTTTCCCAAAGACAACCAAACGCAAAAGGTTAAAAATTTAATGTCCAGCAGAATCCAGGGGAAA